>NW_006399969.1:591643-592531 GCF_000299155.1 Elephantulus edwardii
GGAAGACCCTCTATGAGGTGGATTGATTCCGTGACTGGGGTAATTGGGATGGGTGTGTCGGAGGCAGTGAGATTGGCACAGGATAGAGCAGGGTTTAGGACTGTTGTACTTAGGGTCGCTATGAGTTGCAAGCAACTTGACGGCACATAACAATAACAACAACACTATAGAGCTGACTTTTCTATTTGCAAATTTGAACAGATCATTTAACACCTGGGATTCTGTTTTCTAAGTATATGAATATCATCATTATCCCTTCTCTGCCTACTCAAAAGGACTGGCTGTATTGTCTTGTGTTATGTTTTTGCCTCTGAGTTGAACGGCTTACGTTCTCATTTTCCTCTTCATAATAACAATGATAGGGAGCACTGGTGGCCTTATGGCAAGAAGCACTGCAATCCCAAAGGCATGCATTTTGAATCCACCTGCTGCACAGGAAAATGGGAGATTGGCAGTCTCCTCTGCTATTAACTGCCTCTGAAAACCCACAGGAGGGTCAGCTCTGGGTTGGTTCTGACTCGATGGCACACAATAATAACAATGAATAATTTTATAAGAATGAGGAGTGGACCCAAAACTACGCATTGAAAAGTTATAAAGAAAAATAAAAACTTATACAAAAATAGGTAGTTTGAATCCACCAGCTGATCCACAGGTGAAATATTAGTAATCTTCCATGTTGGCTATCCAGAAATAAGGGAAGCCTAGTGGCTGAGTGGTAAGGTTTGCAGTATGAACCTGAAAGAAGGTGATTTGAATCCCACTGTTCTCTGAGTGGTCTCCTTCCATGTAATATATGTTGTTGTTGTTGTTATGTGCCGTCGAGTCGTTTCTGACTCATAGCGACCCTATGCACAACAGCCCTAAACCCTGCTCTATCCTGCGCCA
>NW_006399969.1:593636-606180 GCF_000299155.1 Elephantulus edwardii
GTTTTTGGATGATCTTCAGCAGAATCTTGCTTGCATGTGTAATCAATGACACTGTTCTGTAGCATCTGAAAAACTGAGAGGGTCAGTAATGAGTTGGTTCTGACTCAGCTGAGATGATTCAAAGGTTCACCATCATTGCAAGAACATGGAAACAGCCCAAATGACCAATCACAATCGAATGGACTGAGAAATTGTACATTCACACGATGGAATACTATGTGGCATGCAGGAGCAATGATTTTGAAAATCACTACCTAACCTAGGAAAGAGAGCATTAGACTTTGTGAACTCACTCAGTCCTTAAGGACAAATACTGTCTAAGACCATTATTGTCGAAATAGATAGTAAAATATGTATGAGGATCTAAGGAGGAGAGGGGTGAGGTTTGGTGTGTTTGGGTGGGTGTGGGTGTAATCAGGGTCACAATTTGATGAGTGGAGGGAAGGGTGGGAAAAAGAATTGGGAGTGTGAAAAGCAATGTATATGAACTTTATAAGTAAACCAGTATAAAATAAATTTATTTAAGCAAACAGACAAAAAGCTATATTTAAACAAACATTTACTTACTGAAGCACGTTTTTTAGTATTGGCCAGAAAACTCCCTGTAAATAATAAATCCTTACTGAACGTGTGCATATAACAGATTGGCCTGGGCAATGAGTCCAAAACAGATTGACTTTTTCTGAAATGTGTTGTGTACCAAGCTGACCCTACAGTGAGTTTTTAGAGACAGTAACTCTCATGGGAAGAAATGGCCCATCTTTTTTCTTCTAAACAGCTGGCATAATTGAAACACATGCCTTTGAGTTGGCAGTGCATATCTTTACCATGGCCCATTGGAGGGCCCTGAATGTATTAGGGGACAGCTTTTAAACAAATATGTAAATACTTTATGTACAGTGGTAAAGTGTACGGTGCTATGAAAGTAGCTAATTTCGGTTTGAAGAGAGTTGGAGAAAGCCTTTGGGAATAATCTTTAAACAGAAGATAGATGAAGAGCTGGACAATGGGGCAGAATATGCAGAAGTTAGAGAGGAAGCTGAGATTTTGGCAGTGGGAACAACTCAACAAAATAAGCAAGGGACCCATGAGGCTCATGATGTTGGCAGTAGGTTGGAGGAAAACTAAGGCAAGCAACTAGAAGCGTGTCCTGAATAAAGGTATGCTAAAATATTGTTCCCAGCGTTGCTGAGTTAGGGTCAACTAGACAGCACCTAGCAACAGTATGTAAAAGGCACAATAACAGCAGATTGTTGATAGGTGCTGCCGAGTACAGGACAGTTCATAGCAACCCTGTGAAAACTTTGCACTCACCTGCACCATCTCACCATCTCCATGTTGTTCAAACCCAATGTTACAGTCACTGTGTCAATCCATTTAGTTGAGAGTTTTCCTTTTACTGATTCCATTTAGTCTTCAAACTGACATCACTGTTGAGTAATTTGGAGAGGTCCCTAACTGCAGATTTTCCCAGTGCAGTGCGCCTTCTTATTTCCTGACTGTTGGTACCATGGGTATTAATTGTGGATCCAAGCAAAATTAAGCTGTTGGCAGTTTCAGTCTTCATCCGTAATGACACTATTGGTCCAGTGGTAAGAATCTTTCTTTTCTTGACATTGAGACGCAATCCATACTGAAGGCTGCATTCCTTGATCCTCTGCAACAAATGCTTCAAATCCTCCTCACTTTCAGCAAGTAAGGTTATGTCATGTGCATACTGCAGGTTATTGATGAGTCTCCCTCCATTGCTGATGCCACATTCCTCTTTATAGAGTCTAGCTTCTTGGATAATTTGCTCAGCATATAGATTGAACAGTTATGGAGATAGAATAAAGCCCTGATGCACTCCTTTCCCATTTCTAAACCATGCAGTGCTCCCCTGCTCCACTCACATAATAGCCTCCAGCTCCAAGTTAGGTTCCTCATGAGCACAACAACATACACATATTATAGATATATATGTTATTGCCAATGTCAGATAGATCTTGGCAGAAAACAGTACCAGAAGAATGTTTATCTGTGTTCCATTGACTATTCAAGAACATTTGTGTGGATCACAACAAATTGTGGTTAACCTTGAAAAAAATGGGAATCCCAGAACACAATTGAGTTTATGTGAAACCTATACTTTGACCAAGAAACAGCCCTCAGAACAGAGCAAGCAAACACTGCATGGTTCAAAATCAGGAAAGCAGTGTGTCAGGGATGCATCCTGTCTCCGTACCTTTTTAATCTGTATGAAGAACAGATCATTCGGGAAGCAGGGAAACGATGGCTGTCTGGAGACTAAGGTGCATCTGATCCAGGCCATAGTCTTCGCAGTTGCTTGATATGCATCAGAGAGCTGGACAATGACTAGGGATGATAGAGAATTGATGCCTTTGAGTTTTGGTGCCAGAGAAGAGTGTTGAATATACCATAGACTGCCAGGAGAACAAACAGTTCATCCTAGTGAGAGTGAAGGTAGGCTGCTCTTTGGAGGCAAGGATTTTGAGGCTTTGTCTGACATATTTTGGGCATGTTACAAGGAGTCCTTGGAGAGGGATGTCATGCTTAGAAGGATGGAGAGATGGAGAAAAAGAGGGAGACCATCAATGAGATGGACTGATACAGTGACTGGGGTAATGAGGGTAGGTGTGTCAGAGACAGTAAAGTTGGCACAGGATAAAGCAGGTTTCAGAGCTGTTGTACATAGGGTCGCTATCAGTCACAAGTGACTCAATGGCACATAACAACTACAACAACAATGAAAATAATTGGAAAAAATCTTTGGGAAAACAACCTGTGCAGAAAACTAAAACCTAAATGTAAAAAAAAAAATACAGATTTGACTGTTTAGATTTTTTTTTTTTAGTATGGTAAAGTTTAAAAAGCAAACCTGAGAAAACAAAATACATTTAACACATCTGTAATACAAAGAACTGCACAGATAAAATAGGAACTGCAGGAAAAGATGGATTTAAAAAGAAAGTCTGAGGGAGCTCTGATGGCCTTGTGGCAAAAACCTGCACTGCAATCCCAGAGGTGTGTGGTTCAAATCCACTAGATGCTCTGCTGTAGAAGGAGGGGCAATCTCCGCCTGTACCAGTCAGATCTGATTTGACGGTACACACACACACAATAATAAAATTTTTAAAAAGTTTTAAAAAAGTATAAAAAAGGTATGCAACAAGTAATTGTCACAAAAACAAATGGAAAATGGCCCCAAATATGAAAGAATTTCTTACTTTTTTTATATGTAAGAAAACTAAAATTGAATAAAAAGTAGCTACCACTTTTATCTGTATAAAATAAATAGAAAAAGATCTATATATTAAAAGATCCATGTTACCAAGTATAATGACCTTTATTGAGAGTGTAAATTAGACATTTCCCAGTTTTGGAAGAAGCTATGTGGCAAAATGTGTTGGTTTCTTGTGTTTGTTTTTTTAAAGCCATAAAGCCATATTTTTTTATTTATAAAGTTGTGTCATAAACTTCTACCAAGTACCAGTGGTCACTTGCCACTCTCACAGCAGCCTATCTGTGTAGCCAGCAACAGTCTGGCCATCAGCAGACAAGGCCAGAGGTGCCCTGGCTCGGGGGGCAGGGGCCAGGCTCAGCTTTGCTGCTGTTACTGGTAACTTCTTGCTTCAGTTCATCTACAGTGATCTTGCCCTCCAAGTCCCACATCTTGATGCTGGGGCCTGTGGCAGCACATAGACAGCAACGTTTAAGGCTGAAGCACAGAGCACCACCACCTGGGGTAGAGAGGTGCTGACTCTCCTCGAGGTCCCACAGCGTGGGCCTTCCATGCCTCCAGAAGCACAGAGGGATCCGTCTGGAAAGACAGTCATAGTGTGCAGGTAGCCTGAGTGGCCACTGTGGTTGGTTTTCAGCCTGCAGTTAGCCAAATTCCACAACTTGACCAATTTGTTCAGCTACAGGAGGTGAGGATGGAGTTACTGCTGTTGGGTGAGAAGCAGACACAAGACACCCCACTCCTTGTCACTCACCCTGGACAGGATGACTTGCAGACACCCAGACTCTGACTATCTGCTGCTGTCAGAGGAAAGGCTGCATTCTGCACATCCTCTGTATTGGTTGCCCATTGTGAGGTCACAGAGGCCTAGCGTTCTATCCCAGGAACAAGAGAGGACCATCTGGACATCTGAGGAGGTGACTACATTAGTAACACAGTGTGAGTGTGCCCACCGAGGGATGCCTAGTTTTGATGTGGCCTCTGGTCAGCTTCCCCATGATGATCTTATCTCACGAAGCGGACAGTATCATGTTTGGGAACTGTGGTGTGGTCACAGGCTGGGTCACTCAGCCATTGTGGCCCTTGAGGGTGTCACAAAGGGTCATCTGTTCAGTTCTGTCTCTGGCGTGTGTGGGGTCGCCACAGTGTTGAGGATGGCACTGGATAGCTCAGAGACACCAACAGCACAGCCTCCCATCTCGCCCCCCCTGAGCAAAAGACCCAGCAGCCCATACTGGATGTGGCAAAATTCATTCAAAATGATCTTTTAAAATTCTTAGTATTCAGCAATTCTACTTTAGGAAAGAGAAAAGGAAACCCTTCTTGCATGTAAGCTATCAATGTCTGTAAATAACATACATAGTCTTCTATGAAATCATTCCTTAAAATGTTATTTTGTTCTGTATCAGGATGGATGGTGAAGAGATTGAGATTGTTCACAGCTTTAGTCTGCTTTGCTCCACAGTCAACACTCTTGGCACCAGCAGCCAGGAAATGAAAAGATATATTGCAATGGAAAAGTCTGCTGTTAGGGACCTCTCCAGGGTACTGAAGAGTAATTGGGTCTCTCTGGAGACTAAGGTGCTCCCAATACAGGCCATGGTCTTTGCAATCACTTGTTATGCATCAGAGAGTTGGACAGTGACTAGGGAGGATAGAAGGAGAATTGATGCCTTTGAGCTGTGGTGCTGGAGAAGAGTATTGAACGTACCATGGACTTCTAGGAAAACAAACAGGTTCGTCCTGGAAAGGGTTAAATCGGACGGCTCCTTGGAGGCAAGGATTCTGAGGCTCCGTCAAACATACTTTGGACATGTTGTAAGGAGGGACCGGTCCTTGAGAAGGACGACATGCTTGGGAGGGTGGAGGGACAGTGCAGGAGGGGAAAGCCCTCTATGAGGTGGATTGATTCAGTGACTGGGATAATCAGGATGGTGTATCAGAGACAGTGTGATTGACACAGGACAGAGCAGAGTTTAGGGCTGTTGTACATAGATAGGATCACTTTGAGTCGCAAGCAACTCGACGGCACATAACAGCAGCAACAACAGATAGATCTTGATATAAAGATAACCATGACATACTAACATATGAAAACAGCAAAGTTGTGTTTTGGTGGTGAGGGTTATTTAAAACACAACCCTTTGGAATATGGGGGTAGCACCCTGATAATACAGTTTATGTGATCTTTGGACTGCCAACAGAAAGGTCAGCAGTTTGAATCTATGATCTTCTCCATGGGAAAAAGGGGCCCAATCTCCTACAAAGATCGACAGCCTTAGAAACCTACTGCAAGTTGGGAGCCAACTTGATGGCAGTGGGTACACATGTATGTTGTTGTGTACTGTCGAGTTGGAACCAACCCATGGCTAACCTTCCAGCAGATTTATGAGTAATTTTTTTAAATTTTTATTTCTTTTTTTTATGTGTGTACCATCAAATTGGACCTGACTGGTACAGGAGGCGATTGTTCCTCCTTCTTCAGCAGAGCATCTGGTGGATTTGAACCACGCACCTCAGATTTAAAGGATCTTTATCACACCAGAGACTGCCCCTCTTTCTCCCATGGAGGAGCTGGTGGATTCAAACCATGTGCCTTCAGGATTGCAGAAGACCACCAGAGCTCCCTATATGTTGCTCTAAACTTGGGGCAAAATATCTTTAGTTTGCTTTGCCAGGAGGGACCAGGCCTTAGAAAGGTGGATGGACAGTGCAGGAGAGGAAGACTCCAGATGTGATGGAATGACACGATAACTGGGATAATCAGGGTAGGTGTGTCAGAGATAGTGAGATTGGCTTCGGACAGAGCAGAGTTCAGAACTATTGTGCATAGGGTCTCTATGAGTCGTAGTCCACTCAATGGCACATAACAACAACAACAACAACAACAACATAGTTTTACAAGCATATAATTTCATTAATTTTTAAGAATATTAGATACTCAACCACAAATGCTAATAGTTGCTCAGTAAACACATTGCTCAGGTGTACCTGGACATGCCATGATTGATCTGAAATCTCCATGCTGTAAATCACGGTCTGAGTAACTTTGGGTAGGTGTGATTGGGTTGCAGGTTTGGGGGAGTGTCTCTTCACAGGCATTTAGCATAATTTTACAGGCTGAGTCTTTAGAGATTATGTGCTGGACTGAACCCTGAAGGTCAGTGGTTTGAATCCACCAGCAAGCAGCTCCTTAGAAGAAGGATGGACCCTGTCATTCCATGAAGATTTACAGCCTCTGAAACCCAATGGAGGGTCACTGAGTATCAGAATCAACCTGATGATGGTCAAGTGTTTGGGTAGCTTGCTCAGCAATGTGTCTTGAATCTGAGGGGTGTAAGTCTTCCAGCTTTGTTCTTTTTCACTGTTATTTAGGTTATTCTGAATCTTTTTGCATTCCATATAGATTTAAGGAGTAGTCCATTTCTGCACCTCCTGCCCCCCCCCACACGTCTGATAAAATGTTGATAGTGACTTGTGTTGAATCTGTGGATCAATTTATAAAGAATTGGCAGTTTAATAATTATGACAGATAGAGTAACAGCCCACAATTCCCCAGATCTCCTCAAGTATGCTCCTGCTGCTTTAGAAAAAACACAAAACACCAATGATAGTTTGAGCAGACACAATTATCTTCTGCCTAATTTCCCATGTAATGGTTGAACTCTTTTTAAGACTATTTACCAAAACTATCTGGGAGCTCTGATCGCTTAGTGGTAAGAAGTTGTGCTGCCACAATTCAAGGCATATAGTTTAAATCCACCAGCTACTCCACAGAAGAAAGATGGGAAGCCTCGTCCCATGCAATTTAAGCCTATGAAAAGCCACCGGAGGGTCAGCTATGAGTTAGTTCTGACTCGTCACGCAACAACCACCAACACGAGCAGTGAGTCTGGTAGCTGGGCTCAGAATGGGGACAAGCTCTCTTCAAGCTGGGTCTTGATTCCCTTGAGTAAGCAGACTAGCTTCATCTGAAGAGAATTTGCAACCTGTAAATATTTTAGGTTTGTAATCAGCTGGGTGTGCACTTTAAATCATGTCAGCCATGATATCATTACCTTAGTTCAAATGAGTTACGCAAGCATGCCAAATGTTATTCTGAATGCCATGGTTATTTTAAGTGTGTCTTTCAAAGTCACATTTTTCTTCACAACAGCAGAGTGGCCTAGGATTCGATGATATTGTGGCTAATTTCTGGTTCCAATCTGGAATTTAAAACAAAGTAGGACTTGTTTTAAGAATACTGGCTCCTAAATTTCAATATAGTCAAGCTCAAGTAACAAAATCATGTATGAAATGTAATGCAAAGGAATCGGTTTAAAAGGTATGGAAAAAGAGACTTAGTCAAAAGGACTTAATACCAAAATGTAAATAAAAATTAATAAATACTATAACTTTGTATCTTGATATGCTAATTTCAGACCTCCAACTCTTTATATCTTGCATTGTCAGTGGACCACTCTGAATCATCATCTTAGTATTAAACACATTTCTTACCATCCATGCCCACTAGAGTCCTCTCATGTCTGTCTTGCTCTTGGCCACAATCACTCTCAGGTATGCTTATATTAATGTAAAGGCTCAAAAGAGCATCTGGTCTGTCCATTTGCTGTACAGAGGTAACTTGTGGTTGCTCTGATGCTGAACCCTGTAACACTGATGTGTCAAATGTGATAATGGTTGCCCATGGTGGACAGTGTTTGGTGGAGCTCCCTGATTAAAACAAGCTTGGAAGCAGGAGTGGCATCCACTTCTGAAATACCTTGCCTCCTGAAACTCTATGAACTTGGAGAAATGATGAAAGTTATACAAGTGTTTAGGTCTTTCATTCATAGGGTCACTATGAGTCATTTACGACTCAACGACACTTAACAATAACAACACCACCAAAAGAGCATTGACTACAACTGTTGTATTCATACTCAATGAACCAAAGCCAATGTTTGAATGCTAGAGCTGTAACAACAACAACAAAATATAGCACACACTGCCGGTGATTCATTTACTTTGATGTTATATTAACTCAGATTACAATGATACTTCTTATATTTCTTATTTATATTTCTTCTTAGAGAAATTAATGAACTTGCCCAATTTTACACAGTTTGGAAGAAAAAGAACCCATATTTAACCCAGGATTTACCATTTTATTGTTCTTTCCACTGTCCGTAGCAGTTCAAGAAAGAAATAGTTCCTAGTGGCCTAATGTTAAGAAGTTGAGCTGCCAACACTAAGGCACATGGTTCAAATCCACTAACTGCTCTGCAGGATAAAGATGGAAAATCTCCTCACATGTGATTTATTGCCTCTGAAAACCCACTGGAGGGTCAGCCAGGAGTCAGTCTGACTCGATGACACAAAACAACAACGATGTTACTTTGAGCATGTTGTCAGAGGGCATCCTTGGAAAACAACATGAGGCTAGGAAGAGTAAAGGGTCAGCAGAAGAGAGGATGACCCCCTGCAAGATGGACTGACACAGTGACTGCAGGCTTGAACTTGGCAGAAATAGGAAAGATGGCACAAGATAGGGCAAAGTTTCTATCTGTGTCCCATGGACAGCCAAGAGAACAGCTATGTCTTGGAGAGGGTGAAGCTGGAGTGCTCTTTGGAGGCTGGAATGATGAGACTTCGCCTCACATCCTTTAGGCACGTCGTTTGGAGAGGGCTGTTCCTTGGAGAAGGGTCTAGGGTCAGCGAAGGAGAGGAAGACCCTCAACTAAGGGTCTTCTGATACGGTGACTGCTGCAGTGGGCTCTTGTGTGTCAGGAAGTGTGAGGACGGCACAGGGCAGGAC
Organism: Elephantulus edwardii; assembly: GCF_000299155.1. Taxonomy (NCBI): domain Eukaryota; kingdom Metazoa; phylum Chordata; class Mammalia; order Macroscelidea; family Macroscelididae; genus Elephantulus; species Elephantulus edwardii. The sequence goes on from NW_006399969.1 coordinate 602,675, forward strand.
AGGGTTCAGATCTTTTGCTCACAGGGTTGCTATTGAGTCATATTTGACTCGACAGCATCTAACAACAACAATAATATGAGTCATAATAGTTTTGATACCTGATGACAGCACTGCTAACCCGGATTTGGAAGTTTGCTTTGTTTGGATTTCACTTCCTGGGAAGTTTCTGATTTAATTTTGGTTTGGAGCATAATAGTCAATATATTTCAGTATCTTGGTAGCTCCTCGGTGGTTTTACTGACAGGTAGCTGAGGTTAAGAACCTTTTGTTTCCAGCACTGCAGCTGCCTTCTCATTCCCTCCCCTGTCCCCTCCCCCTTTCTTCCCAGAGGTTAAATTGTCCCAAAATGCAGTTCTACTCATGTCCATCCTTAAACTTTTTAACTGTTTTCCAATAATCACAGCTAGAGATCAAAACCCTAAAAATAACCTATAATGGGTTGTTGTTTATACGGTAGAACCAGAACCAATACATAGATAACCTTCCAGCAAGTTTTCAGAGACAGTTTAATCCCGCAGGAGGAGACTGTCCATCCTTCTGAAGGGCAGGTTTGAACTGTGTGCCTTCAAGACTGGAGTGCAGCTCCTTACCACTAGGCCACCGGAGCTCCCTTATAATAGGTAGGGGGACATTTAATGACCTTCACAGGGTCATCTATACGTCTGAATTGAAGGGAGAGACAAAATCTTAATGTTTACAAATTGATAATATGCACTGAACAAAGACATTCAACAAAATTTTAATTATTATCTGCAAGTTTTCTGGCTACTGCCCCTCAGCCTCTCTTTTCCATTCATAAACATCAGGCACTTGTTAGAAAGGAGGATGGAGACCCTGAGTGGCAGCCTAGCCTTGTCATGAAAACAGAAAAAGAACCCTCGATCTTTTCTCTGGGAGAAGATGCACGATAGAGTGGTGCTATTCCAATGTGCTCTATCACCTTGTTCTGATCCTGGCTGCTTCTCCAGCCACTCTGTCCCATTGTCCCTCTGTGTTAGCACATTGTGAGTTTGTTTTCAGTTTTATTCCCATATTTTCAGACAAACTCATACTCCTTACACAAAACCTGCGTACATGCCGAATCCTGTGTGAAACTTTCTCCCCTCCTTGCCCAGTTCTAATGCATCCTCCAGCTCTTCTCATCATTTTATCAAGGACACTGTTCCTGATGTCTTACAGTGTGTTCTGATCATACCACAAAGGAGACCTGGTGGCGCAGCGTGGAACGGCTTGTGTTGCAAACCAAGAAGGCACTGTTGAATCTACCAGCTGCTCCACAGAACAGCTGTCTCCTCCCACAAAGATTTACAGCCTCAGGAACCGATAGGAGGGTCAAGATGAGTCCGAACCCACAGCAGGGGGTGTGGGTTTGGTATAGCACCATAGACTAAGCGCAAGGCTGCGAAGCGGAAGGTTGGTGGTTCAGACGCACACTGGTGCCTCAGTGGTGAGATGTGGTGATCTGCTTCTGAAAGGTGAAAACCTGGTGGAGCAGTTTTTCTCTGCACACTTGATGTCACTAGGAATTGAAACACACTAAACAGCATTTTAAGCAAACAACACAGCGCCACATAGACAGGTTAGCGTCATTTATGCAGGAGGACTTGTATGATGATTCCTTGCTGGTTCTCGCCTGCAAGTCCAGCTGTGGTCACCTCCTGCTGGTCTAAGCCACTGTCATTTCTGGTTAGATCCCTCACTGTTTTTCATGCTCTCCTCCTTATCTCTCTTCAATCGGTTGTAGTAATTTCACCCAGGATGATCTTTCAAAAGTACAGCTGGTAAGTTGCTCTTCTGTTCAAAATCCCTCATTGTTCTTGTTGTGTACTGTCAAGTATGAGCCTACCCATAGCTGACCTTCCGGTGGGTTTTCAGAGGCATTTAATCACAGGGGAGGAGACTGCCCATCCTTTTCCCACAGAACAGCTGGTGGATTTGAACCACATGCCTTGGGATTGCAGCAGAGTGTCTTACCACCAGGCCACCAGAGCTCCTGTCATTCTTAGAATATCCTAAATCTGGTCTCCTTTCCACTCACAGCCCCTGGTTTCCTTTCTCTTTCCCAAATATGTCAAGCCCTTTCCAGCTTTCAGGCTTTTGCACTTAAATGTTCCTTTTTCTTGAAATGCTATTTATGCAGCTCAGTGATTTTTCAAAGCTAAACTAAACGGTTAAGGTTTCCCCTGACTATCTATGCACTTTAACCACCTTGCCTTAGTTATTCTCGTTACCCTATTTATTCCCCTTACAGCAGCATCACAATAATTCAGGATTTGAAAAGTTCATGTGGTTATTGCTACATTCCCCATGAGCTCCATGGGAGCATCCAACTCACTGTCCCCCAGCGGGTTCAGAGCATCTTACCAATCTTGTAAAATGGCAGAGTGTAGTCCCTTTGATATGTGGTTTCATTATACCACGATGCTCCAGGCTTTGCATATCTTTGGAAACAAATATAGCGAATGAGAGTGTGTTGGTCAAATTGAGGCTGATATTGACTTTTCCCCTCTGATGGAATTGTCAAGTTGATGAGAGATCTAGATGAAAGTAGAAATAGATGATGGTCAAACATAAGCATCCTTGCACACCCATGTTTATTGCAGCTTTGTTCACAAGAGCAAAGAGTTCGAAACAACCCAAGTGCCCATCAACAAACAAATGGATAGACAAGCTGTGGTACAGCCACACAATGGAATATTATTATGCAGCACTGAAAAACAAGGGACTCATGAAATATTATACAAAATGGGTGATCATGGAGGACAAATATTGCATAAAGCCACTTATAAAACAGGACTGACATTGGGATTGGGGGCAAACTAAGAAAAGAGGTGATAAATAAGGTACAGATGAGGGAGAGAACTGTATAAAAGGAATATATGATTAGGTATTATTGGCATAGCAAGAGTCCAGAATAAGAGCTGCATAGTAAAGTGGTCTGGGGGTTGAGAGGGAAACAAGGAAAGCACTTTTTCTCCAAAGAAAAAAATGCAAACTCGGGGTGGCGGGGCAGAGGTGGGCAGGGAGGATAATGTGCAACAATGAATGAACAAAAAATGAATGAATGGAAATCCAAGTTTTTTTATAAACTTTCATTAAATTTTTTTTAAAAAACCAACAAACAACCCACCCAAAACAAAACATAAGCATCCAGTAGAAAAACATTCCATTGTCTGATCAGCTGAAATCTGATCACTGGATTAGCCTTGAGGCTAAAAGACAGCACAGGTTAGACTTCATGGCCCCAGGGCAACCCTGGCACCTTCCTCAGTGGGTTGCTGGAGCACTCAGAACTATTTTCCCTTTGAGCACATCTCCCCTCAGTGTAGAAATCACAGAGCCACCTCCACCACACCTTCCACTGGATTTGGATTTGACAAGATATCCTTGGTTCTCTTTTGCATTCTTTTTTTTTTTTTTTAAATTTAGGTTGTTTATTTTTCATTTCAATGAACATCTACAGAGATTTTGGGATTCCATTCATTCATTGTTGCACCCTTCTCCCC
>NW_006399969.1:607105-608966 GCF_000299155.1 Elephantulus edwardii
GGGACGGCGCAGGAAGGGAAGGCCCTCTATGAGGTGGATTGATTCAGTGACTGGGATAATCGGGATGGGAGTGTCAGAGAGAGTGCGATTGGCACAGAACAGAGCAGAGTTTAGCGCTGTTTGTACATAGGGTCGCTATGAGTCACAAGCTACTTGACGGCACATAACAACAACAACAAACAACAATCAGTACCAGAAAGTGATGCTACCAAGCCAAAGGGGGGTGACTCTAATCCATAACCCTCAGGCCTGTCTTTAATTGTTTTTGGTGAAACATTCTTCTAGGTCATATAGATCTGTCCACTTGCTGTACAGAGTTAACTCGTGGTTGCTGTGAAGCTGAACACTGTGACACTGATGTGCCAAATGTGAGAATGGTTTCTCATGGTGGACAGTGTTTGGTGGAGCTCCCCAATTAAAACAAGCTTAGAAGCAGGAGTGGCATCCACTTCCAAAATAGCTTGCCTCTGGAAACCCTATGAACTTGAAGAAAGGACGGAAGTTATACAAGTATCCAGGTCTTTCATTCATAGGGTCGCTATGAGTCGCCTAAGACTCCAAGGCACTTAACAACAACCACCAGTACCATGTTCTTCTTCAGGCTCTTTATTCACTGTTCAACTTTAAAGTGCATGTGTTGTGTTGTTATTGCATGTCCTGGAGTCACAGCCAACTCAGCTGACCCTCCAGTGGGTTTGCAGAGGCAGTAAAGAGGAGACTGCCCATCCTTCTCCCTTGAATTAGCTAGTGATTCTAGCCTTTGAGATTGTAGTCCAGAGAGCACTGGTGGCATAGTGGCAAGAAACTGCACTGCAATTCCAAAGGCACCAAATCCACCAGCTGCTTCACTGGAGGAAGATGGACAATCTCCTCCCATGTGATTAACTGCCCCTGAAAACCCACTGGAGAGTCAGCTATGGGTCGGTTCAGACTCGAAAAAAACAACAATAGGCAGAGACCTAGAATTGGAGAGTAACATGGGAAGAATTCACTTGGTATTTCTCAAACTGAAAGAACTGGAAATCAAATTCAAGCCTTGAGTTGGAATACTTAGAGGTGCTATGGGGAAAATCTTGAAGAATCAGAAGATGGAAGGAATACACAAAACTACTGTGCCAAAAAGAACTGGTTGCTGTTGTTGTTATGTGCCATCGAGTTGCTTGCGACTCATAGCGACCCTATGTACAACAGCCCTAAACCCTGCTCTATACTGTGCCAATCACACTGTCTCTGACACTCCCATCCCGATTACCCCAACCACTGAATCAATCCACCTCATAGAGGGCCTTCCCCTCCTGCTCTGTCCCTCCACCCTCCCAAGCATGATGTCCTTCTCCAAGGACCTGTCCCTTCTTACAACATGTCTAAAGTATGCCAGACGGAGCCTCAGAATCCTTGCCTCCAAGGAGTAGCCTGGTTTAACCCTCTCTAGGGTGAATCTGGAGTGAGGCTAGCCTCATGGAAAGAAGCGGCCATGTTGTTCCTGGTTTGGCTGGCTCCTCCCAGGCTTTTGGGAAGCTCTCCTTGCCAGAAGGAAGGAGCATGGTGGTGGGAGCGCAGGAATCGTGGCGAGCTTTTGGAGTCGACTGCTTTTCCGGGAATGTGTTTGACGTGCAGGTTTGCTCTGTTCCTGGAGTGAGGCTAGCCAGCCTGGGCCTAGGGTTTGAACCAGGAGGTGGCCTTAAGCCCAAGGGGCCCTCGGGCCTGTGGCCCTCAGGCCAGGTTCAAATTGTCTTCCTGTCAAACATTCTTCTAGGTGGTATAGCACTGTTCTGTGTGTTGCTGTACAGAGGTAACTCGTGGTTGCTGTGATGCTGAAGACTGTGACAGTGATGTGCCAATTGTGGTAATGGGTACCCAT
>NW_006399969.1:609066-616767 GCF_000299155.1 Elephantulus edwardii
TGAAGACTGTGACAGTGATGTGCCAATTGTGGTAATGGGTACCCATGGTGGACAGTGTTGGCTGGAGCTTCCCGACTAAATCAAGCCTGGAAGCAGGAGCGGCATCCACTTCCGAAATGGCTTGCCTCTGGAAACTCTATATATGAATAGTGCTCAGGCTGTTCGTTCATAGGGTCGCTATGAGTCGTCTATGACTTGATAGCATCAAACAACAACAACAACAACAACAGGATGAATCTGTTTATTTTCTTGGCAGTCCATGGTATAGTCAATACTCTTCTCCAGCACCACAGCTCAAAGGCATCAATTTTTCTATCCTCCCTAGTCATTGTCCAACATTCTGATACATACCAAGTGATTGCAAAGACCATAGCCTGTATCAGACGCACCTTAGTCTCCAGAGTGACACCATTGCTCTTCAGTACCCTGGAGAGGTCCCTAACAGTGAACTTTCCCATTGCAATATGTTTTTTTATTTCCTGGCTTCTGGTGCCAAGAGTGTTGATTGTGGAGCCAAGCAGACTAAAGCTGTGAACAATCTCAATCTCTTCACCATCCATCCTGATGCTGCCAATTGGTTCAGTGGTGAGAATCTTTGTCTTCTTGACATTGAGCCTCAATCCATACTAAAGGCTGCAGTCCTTGACTCTCTGCAGCAAGTGCATCAGGTCCTCCTCAGTTTCAGCAAGCGGGGTTGTGTCATCTACATAATGCAGGTTGTTAATAGATCTTCCACCAATATTGACCCCACATTTCTCCTCATAGATCCCAGCCTCCCAGATGATCTTTTCTGTATACAGGTTGAAAAGGTATGGAGACAGGACACATCCCTAACATACACCTTTCCCAATTTTGAACCATGCAGTGTTTCCCTGCTCTGTTCTGATGACTGCCTCTTGGTCCAAGTATAGGTTTTGCATTAGCACAACCAAGTGTTCTGGGATTCCCATTCTTCTCAGAGTCAGCCACAGTTTGTTATGATCTACACCGTCAAATGTCTTTGCATAGCCAATGAAATACAGATATACATTCCTCTGGTATTCCCTGCTTTCAGCTAAGATCCATCTAACATCAGCTACAATATCCCTAGTACCATGACCCCTTCTAAACCCAGCCTGTAAGAACTGGTAGACACTGAAATATTTCAGGGACTACCAAGAGCCAATGGCAGCTTCAATGAAGGCATTGGGGAGGTGAGGAAAGACCCCAGGAATTCATGGAATACCAGTTAACATGTGTCAACTAAGAGATGCAGCCCTGAATGTGCTTACCAGTCTGCTCAAGGAAATTTGGAAGACAGCTGCTTAGAAAATGAACTGGAAGAAATTGGTATTTGTTCCCACTCCCAAGAAAGATGATTCAACAGAATGTGGTAATTATCAAACAGTATCCTTAACGTCATATGCAAGAAAATACTGTTGAAGATAATTCAAAAGTAGCTAGAGCAATAGACAAGAGAACTGCCAGAAGTTCAAGCTGGATTTATAAGAGGCCATGGCACAAGGGATATCATTGCTGGTGTCAGATGGATCCTGGCTGATGATGGGGTGGTCCTGATAAGTTCAGAATTCTCTATGTATGTATCAGTTATGGAACTACAGTTATATAGTTATAAAACACATCCATTTTCTCCAGCCTGAAAGGCTAATTGCTTGACCTTAGAATTCTTAGTGTCCTTTCTTTAATCTGTTAATCAGAAGAGGAGATGCATCTCCTAGATTAGCTGTTGTCTCTTTGAAGCTGTTTTCCCCAATCACATGTAAATTATAACTTCATCTGCCTGTTTGCCTGGAAAGGGAGTATCTGGGTGTGAATGATTTTCTTTCAGAAATAGAAATTCTTTAGTTTTACTAACAAAAGTTTATTGTTAAGTTGATGTCTCACTCTCCTATAAAAGTGCATGACCACTCCCAGACAGGAAGACAGTCCTGGAGGTGACTCATTGTCTCCCAGATCTGTGTAATAAAGTGCACTTATGGATATTGCAGTACGTTTGTCTTGTTGGCAATTGACTACGGAAAGAACCCCTTGTGTTCTGTAACAGTGTTGGAGAAGAGTACTGAATGGACTGTTAAAAGAACAAATATGTCTCGGAGACGGTGCAGCTAGAGGGCTCCTTGGAGGCAAGGATGGAGAAGCGTCATCTTGTATACTTTGGACATGTTGATAGGAAAGGTTATTCCTTGGAGAAAAACATCATGCTTGGAAAGGAGAGTTAGACCTTCAATGAGACGGATGGGCACAGTGACTGCAGTAATAGGTTTGAGTATGTCAGAGATTGAGGATGGCGCAGGATAGGACAGGGTTCAGGTCTGGATCATAGGATCACTATGATACATACTCAACAGAACCTAACAATAATGAATACTATCAGGAACCTTGGTAGGTTAGTGGTAAGGAGTTGCACTGCCAACTCAAGGGAACACAGTTTGAATGCACCAGTTGCTCTGTGGGAGAATGATAAGCAGTCTCCTGTGCAATTTACTGCCTCTGAAAACATGCTGGAAAGTCAGCTATGAAACAGTTCTGACTCAATGCTGCACAACAACAATCAGTACCACACTTCTCAGAGAGTTTCATAAACCTGAAGTCAGTTTTAAGCTTCCTGTGTTCCTACCCAGATTAGTGCCATTGAAGATTAAAGTAAAGAAGAATTAAAATGTGATGATGAAATAGCTTCACACACTGTGGGAGTTTACACTGGCACAATCTGTTTGGGAAATATCTGGTGAAATGTTTGAAAAAATAACTAAGTCCATACCCAGTCAATTCTGGCTCAGGATGACCCTTCATCAGGTTCCAGGGGGAACTGCCCATCTTCATCTGCCAGGGGGTGCTTTGTGGATTTGAACTGCTAACTATTCTGTTGTTCTTATGTGCCATCAAGTTGCCTATGACTCATAGCAACCCTATATACAACAGCCCTAAACCCCGCTCTATCCTGTGCCAATCGCACTGCCTCTGACACTCCTACTCCCATTACCCCAGTCACTGAATCACTTCATCTCACTAAGGGTCTTCCTCTCTTACACTGTCCCTCCACCCTCCAAGCATGATGTCCCTCTTCAAGGACTGGTCCCTCCTTGCAACATGCCCAAAGTATGTCAGATGGGGCTTCAGAATCCTTGCCTTCCAAGGAGCAGCCTGGTTTCGCCCTCTCTAGGCAGACCCTCAGTCCACTGTGTATTCAGTACTTTTCTCCAGCACCACAGCTCAAAGGCATTAATTATCCTTTTATCATCCCTAGTCATTGTCCAGCATTCTGATGCATAGCAAGTAATTACGAAGACTATGGCCTGGATCAGGTTTCCAGACCAACATCATTGCTGTTCAGTACTCTGGAGATGCCCTGATAGTAGACTTTCTTAATGTAATTCATCTTTTGATTCCCTGTCTGCTGGTACCAAGAGTGTGGGTAGTGTAATCAAGCAAACTGAAGCTGTTAACAATCTCAATTTCTTCACTGTCTATCATGACGCTGCCAGTCAGCCCATTGGTGAGAATCTTTATTTTCTTGATGTTGAGCTTCAATCCATATGTAAGGCGGAAGTACTTGACCTTCTACAGCAAGTACTTCAGGTCCTCCTGGTTACAGCAAGCAGGTTTGTGTCATTTGCATAATGCAGATTGTTGACGAGTCTTCCATAATCCTGATGCCTGATTCCTCCTCATAGAGCCCAGCCTCCCAGATGATCTGTTCTGCCTCTAGATTGAAAAGGTTTGGTGATAGGACACATCCTTGGCAACACCCTTCCAGATTTTGAACCATGTGGTGTTTCCTTGCTCTGTTTTGATGACTGCCTCCTGGTCCAATATAGATTTCATATAAACACCATCAGGTGTTCTGGGATTCCCATTTTTCTTAGAATTAGCCACAGTTTGTTGTGATTCAAACAGTCAAATGCCTTTCCATAGTCAATGAAACAAAGACATTTCTACGGTAATCCCTGCTTTCAGCCAGATCCATCTAACATTAGCTATAATATCGTTAGTTCCACAGGTTCTTCTAAACCCGGCCTGCACTTCCGTTGATGTGCTTGTTCCGGTCAATTTTGGATAATCTTCAGCAGAATCTTGCTTGCATGAAATATTAATGATATTGTTCGGTAATTTCCACACTTTGTTAGGTCCCCTTTGTTTGGAATGGGAACAAATATAGATCTCTTCCAGTCAGTTGGCCAGGTGGTTGTCCTCCAGTTTTCTTGGCACAACTTGGTGAGTGCATACAGGGCAGCATCTGTTTGCTGAAATATATCAATTGGTTTGCCATCAAGTCCTGGGGACTTCTTTTTTGCCAATTCTGGTTTTGGGGTTTTTTTTGTGTTGTTTTTTTTTTAAAATTTTTTTTAATTGACAATTCTTTCAGAGCAGCTTGAATTTCTTCCTTCATCTCTACAGACTCTTTTATGTTGTTTCATGAAATTTTTGTGTGTTTGCCAATTCCTTTTGGTACTGTGACTCTGCATACTCTATCTTCTTTTATTGCTTCCTGGGTCATTTAATATTCTGTTCAAAGAATCCCTAAGTATTGGAACTTGAGGCTTGAATTTATTCTTCAGTTACTTCAGCTTAAAAAATGCCTAATGAGTTCAGCCTTTTTCATTTTTTGACCCCAGATCTTTGCACATTTTAATACTTTGCTTTTTCTTCCCAAGCTGGCCTTTAAAATCTTCTGTTCAGTTCCTTCATTTTTTTATTTCTTCCCTTTGCTTTGGCTTCTCAGTGCTCTAGTTCAATATTCAGAGTCTCATCTGACATCTATCTTGGTCTTTTCTTCCTCCTCTGTAAGGACCGTTTGCATTCTTCATGGATCAAATTGTTGATATCCCCCCACAGCTCATCTGGTCTTTGCTCATTAGTGTTCAAGGCCTCAAATCTATTCCTGAGATGGTTTTTAAATTTGTGTGGGATAGATTAAAGGTGAAATTTTGATTCTCATGGATTTAATTTTCTTTAGCTTCAGCTTGAACTTGCATATGAGTGGTTTGTGGTCTGTTCCACAATCACTACTTGACCTAGTTTTCACAGCTGATATTGAGCTTCTCCAGCAATTCTTTTCACAGATGCAATAAAACTTAATCCTCTGCATACCATCAGGTGACATCCATGTGTACAACCTGTGTTTCTTATAAAAAGTGTTGCATCATTGATTGTACAGAATCCTTTTTTATTGTACAGAAATCTATAATTCTATCTCCAGCTTCATTTCTGTCATCTTCCATGTTTTCCAACTACTAGTCCTTCTTCTATGTTCCCAAGTTTTGCATTCCAGTCACCCACTATTATTAATGCATCCTGAGTGCATGTTTGATTGACTTCTGATGGCAAAAGTTGGTAGAAATCTTCTATATCCTTCTCTTTGTCTCTGGTTGTTGGTGCATATATTTGAATGATAGTGATATTCACTGGACTTCTTTGTATGAGTATGGATATTGTCCTGTCACTCACAATATTGTATTTAAATATGGATCTAGAAATTACTTTTTTAACTATGAAAGCAATCTCATTTTTCCTCACCTTTTCATCTCTGGCATAATAGATCATATTATTGTCTGACTCAAAATGTCCCATACAATCCATCTCATTTTGTTGTCAACCGAAGGAAAAGACAGAGATGGGAACACACAGGAATGGAGGTCAGGTCAGAAAGCGTGAAGGCAGAGGTAGTTGGGAGAATTGCAGCCCCTATGCTATGCCTTTCTGTGTTTTTATTGAGAATCATTATGAAGTAAACAAAAGAGAATCATAAGGGAGTAGTAAACAAAAACAAAGGATCATGGGGAAGTTAATCACGAAGAGAAATCTTTTGTAAATAAGCCTGAATTCTTCTCTATTGTTTACCTTATGCTTATCTCAGGAGGGAGGGATTAGTAAATACAAACTAAGAATTATGTGAGGCTGAAGGATTGCCTTAGTGCCTATCCCTGTAATGATTTAAGGATTACCTTAGTGCTTTAGGGTGAATTCCAGTTTCTGTCAGCCTCCCTCATATCCTGATATAGCATTTGGTTTGTTATAAATGTTTATTATGAAATTTGGCTTTTGAGCTCTGGTGGCCTAGTGGCAAGAAGCTGCACTGCAATCCCAGAGGCACACGGTTCAAATCCACCAGATGCTCTGCCAGGGAAGGAGGGACAATCTCCTCCAGTACCAGTCAGATCTGATTTGACGGCACACACGCACACACACACACACACACACACACACACACACACACACTAAAATTTTTTTAAAAAAAAATTTGGCTTTCCACATCGTTTTACCAATACCTAATATGTCAATATTTATGCTTTCTATTTCTGTCTTATCAATGTCCAATTTTCTGACATTCATGGTTCTCACATTCCATGTTCCAATCACTAGTATTTGCTTACAACTCTTCCCTTTCCTTTGTGTTTCCATATTTGAAGGCTCAGCCTCAGTTGCCATATCTGCTAGTCTAAGTGTGCTATATTGTATATAGGGTTTTTGAAGACCTGTTATTTCAGAAATAGATGGCCAATCCTTCTTCCTATTCTGTCTTCTTGGAATGCTCAGATTTAGAACAGTATCTGACAGATAAGTATTTTACAGAAAGGAGCAAATGAAAGACATTTCCCAATTATAGAAGCAACGAATAGATTCAAGCTTATCTCCACCCTTGACACGTATGTCTTGACCCATTCCTTTCCCTGCTCCACCAGCATCCCCTTCTACTCTTGCCTATGTCATTCAACACCTCCCTCCTATCTAGCCCTTGATATGATGGCTAAGATCTCAAGCCTTCTGGGTTTCTGTGATTCCAAATGCCTCATGCCAGTTTCCTATGCTGCAGCCATTATCCCTTGAGTCCAAATACCCAATACTAGTATTAGGGATTTGATTCAGTGACTGAGATAATGGGTGTAGGTGTGTCAGAGACAATAAGATTGGCACAGCACGGTTTAGGGTTGTTGTACATAGGGTCGCTGTGAGTCACAGGCAACTCGATGGCACATTAACAACAACAACAACCTATCTCAGACAGTTCTGAGGAAAAGTCCTTTGCCTTGTACTTCTGCTCCAAGACTGACTTCTGTGACTTAGTGCCTCTTCTCTTCCATTTGCATCACACTGTTGTCACAAGGGAGTAGTTTCCCAGGAGAGGGTGATGTGTTCTCTAGACCTAGTATATAAGTGTTGGTTTTATAAAATTATTTAAGCACTCTGGTCTTGACCCGTAGGACTTCTGGGGAAGTGGGTGTTACACACCTTTAAAATGTGGTTCTATTTTGTCCAGCAATTCCAACAATAAAAAGTACCATCCTAGTATTTTTATGATGTACTGGAAACAATTTTCATTTAAAAAAATAGAGAATTATTCAGACATTATACATACTTAGGTAGGAGAATCATGCTCCCATTAAAATAATTTCCATTTTTGAGATGGAAAAAGTTCCATTATTTTTATTTTTTTTTTGTGTGTATGTATTTTTTTTCTTTTTTTTTTAACATCCTGTTGGGTCAGATCTGACTGGCACAGGAGGAGATTGCCCCTCCTTCTCCAGCAGAGCATCTGGTGGATTCAGACTGCACTGCAGCTTCTTGCCACTAGGGCAGCCAAACTTCCTTCACCATGTTAAAGATTAAGGATTTATTTTAGGATCTCAATTGAATGATGCCCTTTAAATAGGTGAACTATATGGGAGTGTGTGTGTGTGTGTGTGTGTGTGTGTGTGTGTG
>NW_006399969.1:618058-659317 GCF_000299155.1 Elephantulus edwardii
CCTATTCTTGATTTTGAACCATCCAGTGTCTCCCTGCTCTGTTCTGATGACTGCCTCTTGGTCCAAGTATAGGTTTTGCATTAGCACAATCAAATGTTCTGGGATTCCCATTCTTCTAAGAGTCAGCCATAGCTTGTTGATGATCCACACAGTCAAATGCCTTTGCATAATCAATGAAACACAGATAGACATTCTTCTAGTATTTTCTGCTTTCTGCCAAGACCCATCTAACATTAGCTGTACTATCCCTAGTACCATGACCTCTTCTAAATCCAGCCTGTACATCTGGCAGTTCTCTGCTGACATATTGCTCCAATCGTTTTTGAATAATTTTCAGCAGAATCTTGCTTGCATGTGATATTAATGATATTGTTCGATAATTTCCACACTGTTGGGTCACCTTTCTTTGGAATGGTAACAAATATCGATCTTTTCCAGTCAGTTGGCAAGCTGGCTGTCCTCCAGATTTCTTGGCACAACTTACCTAACAAAATGTTTAGAAGTTAAGATGAGTAAATAAAAATAAAACAAAAAATCAAGATAAAGGTTATAGATGTGATCATTAGTTAATACTGACTGAGTTCTAAAAAGATTCACTTTAAGCCAGCTCTGCTGGTGTAGTCAATAGGGCATTACACCCCTAACCAGAAGAATATTCAATCCAATCAAAGCATCTGAGAATCATCATGCCCTAATCTTATATGAGATGATAAAAATGCTTACTTGTAATGAATTTTATGTACTGGGTTATTTGTATCATAGCTTTAAAAAATTGTTGTATGTCTTTATGTAGAGAAAGTATTGTCAGAAATTGTGTGGCTGTGCCTAAACTTCAGAAAGAGTAAAGAAGAGAATTTGAAATGTGCATTCAGTGTGATGGGAAAGAGGCTGGTTGGGCAGAAAGGGTGTTCTGACGGGGACAGGCACGAAGCAGCACTGATAATCCCCATGCCCTCCTGTTCTTATTTCATCCTCAACAGGTGCCACATTCTGGGGAATTGTTGGAAATATTTTTCACTAAAAAATTTAAGTCTCCTGTTGTCAAGAAAACATTAGCTTTCTGGTCAGTGTGTCCTGTGAGTGTGGGTCCTGTGTACTGGAGTGCTGACTTCTGAACCAGATTCTGGTGGCCGCTCCACCCCACCAAGCAGCCTCTGCCTTTGCAGAGAACCAGAATTGTCTCCTTTTTCAAAGACTACATCGGTGTCCTTCTGAAGGACCTTCACTTCACCTTCAGGAGGAACTTTAAAGTTGTCAAGTTGATTGGTGCCATAAATCTGAGGAAAGTAAGACACCAACCATATCATTTCCTGACTCTCTTCCCGCTGATTGCATAACTTGTTTTTGTTGTTGTTGTTCACCGTCAAATTAAAACCAACCAATTGCTGACCCTCCAGCAGGTTTTCAGAGACAGTAAATCACAAATGGGGAGACTGCTCATCCTTCTCCCTTGGAGCAACTGGTGGATTCAAACTGTGTGCCTTTAGGAACATTGCTACATTGTCTCCTGTGTTTGTTTAAGGTTTTTTAACTAGAAGCTGAATAAACTCTGGTCAATTGACATGGCATAGCTCTAATCAAAGTTTAATATGAGGATATAGTTGAATTAGAACAAAGAATTTTAACTGGGAGTCTGATAACATGTATAGATTCAAATCTCAGCAGTGACATCCATTGTGTGCCCTCAAGCGAGATGCTTATGTCTCTGGGCTACATTTCTTCACCTTGAGGTGTGAGGTGAGAGATACTGGCTGCAGTGGTTTGGTTATGAGTCAGGTCTCTCCAGGTTGTGGTTCTCAATGGTTTGGCAGTCATGAAGTGATGTATTTATTAGTTGTATAATGATGTTGTCACCTTCCATTTTGTGATCTGATGTGGTCACCATGCTTTTCCATGTAAGACTGATTTTGCATAATGACCTGGTCCTCATAACTTCATCTTGTTGATAAATGTGGAGTGGGTAGACCTAATAACTAATAAGGAGTCTTGGGTGGTACAATATTCCAGTACTAAAGTGCTCCTTGAAGGCAAGGATGACAAAGCTTAGTTTCATTTATTTTGGGTATGTTGTTAGGAAGGGCTATTCCTTGGAGGGGGATATCATACTTGGAAAGTGGAGGGTCAGAAGAAAACACTCAACCAGATGAAGTGTCACAGTGACTGCAACCACAGGCTTGAGTAAGTCAGAGATATCGAGCATCTGTTGTTCATTGGGTGACTATGAGTCATACTCAACTTGATGCCCCTGACATGAACAACATAACTGAAAGAACTGGCTCAAGCCCATGCAGCAATTCCACAGAACAAAGTGATCATCAGCTTCCAAAAAGATCACAGCCCAGAAAACCCTATTGCCCTAATCCCACATTGCCACATGGGATTGAAATAGATTTGATGGTACCCAACGACCACACAGGGAACGAGTTCAGATTCTATGTTGCTTTAAACCACAGATGTTGTTGCCTCTGAAAGATAACTAAGAATTGGCTATATCAAAGTCAACAGACAGCAGAGAATTAGAAAAATATTAGCAATGATTGAGTTGAGTAATTACTGTATTCTGGACTTTTACATCACTTCTTTAAAAGATAATAATGCAGCTGATGTTCAATGAAGGAATGTGACTTGCTCAAGGATCAAGCATTTATTTAGTTACTAAAATTGCCGCTTTTAACTAGTGTGGTTTCCAGACTCCCCATGCTAGAAAATAACATAAGAATGCTGGAAAGTCAGGAATCGTGGAAGTTAAACTCACAGTTTAACTGAGAAGGAAATGGAATCTCTGGAAAGTGGTTATTTACTCAAGTTGAAACACTAAGTTCATGATGTCTCTCAGCTTTCTCTAATAATTATATAAAATCCAATGCTTGGTGTAAAAGAGATATATGCTAATTATATATGCTAAACTGAAAAGTAAAGGATGAAAAATACAAAATGCAAAATAATCTCACCATTTAAAAAAAAAGTCATTGTTTATGTGTTTCCTTCTAACTTTTTTCTGTTCATTATAATTACAAATTTTAATGCCATCTTTTATAACTTTTTAATTATAGTAAAATAAATGTAGTAAAACATTTCCCACATCTTTTCACATATGACTCAGTACCCTTATTTATGTTTCCCATGCTATACAACCAACAACATGATTCACTTCTAAATTCTTCATCACCACCAACAGAAACTCAGTATCCCTCAAGCAATACTTTGTCAAATCTCCCTCCCACCTATCCATGTAAACATTGATGAAACTTTGGTTCCTATGTATTTGCACACTTCAGATGTATCCTTTTGTTCCCATTCTAAATGATAAAATTCTTTGAACTTGAGATACAAGAATGTATCTCTCTCACCTGGGAGGTCTCTTCACACCATGATCAAAATGGACTCTTGCCAACTGCCCTGTATAATAGCCTTGAAGGTCTTTTCCTTGGTGAGCAATGTATACACTAGTGGAGAAAGTAAGATGGGGAGAAAGGAGGAATTATTATAGTAAATTATTTACAGAAGAATCCCCTGCCACCACTATTGAAGCATACATAACTCATTGTGACTCCTTGTCAGAGCAGAACTGTGCTTTAGAAGGCTTTTTCCAGAAGTAAAATACTAGCTAATAAATTTAGATGGAATGAATTAAAACATAGTACTTCACAACCCTTAAACCATTGGGGGTTTTGATGGGAACTTGACAATGACAAGATGATGCTGCAAAAACTAAAGAAACCATTTCAGCTTGGGATGAAAAAAATGGGGCAACCTGTCATTATGTGCTTACCATTCTGATAAGATAGGAAATATAGATCATTTTCTTGCCACAAATGTTGCACCTGATTAAAATTAGAGCTTTTATTAAGACTGCCTTCAAAATTACCGGACATCAGGGGATACCGGGTAAAGAAACAATACCATTCGGTATGAAGGTCATCCCATAGCACAGCTGACCCCATTTCTTTAGAATTAAAGAAGTCTTAAGAAAAGTAGGTTTTGGCTGGGGAAGAAGACTGCTCTGGATTAGAAGATACTTAGCATAATGATCCATTGCAGCGTGTGGGCCTTATTTTGATCCTGAAAAATATATTAGTGACAACTGGTGAAATCTTAACCTAAACAGAATTATAGGGAATTCTGGTAGGGAGTTGTACTGTTGGTGGGTTCCAATCCGCCAGCAGCTTTGTGGGAGAAAGATGAACAATCTCCTCTCAAGTGGTTTACAGACTCTGAAAACACAATGGAGGGTCAGCTGTGGCCTGGTTCTGACTCAATGACACATAACAACAACAACATTGCTCCCAATGCCCAATCCTGTGCCATTCGTCAATCTTTACTGTTTTCCCAGTCACCTTGCCAGTCCCTCTCATTGAAATATTTTTCTGACCCTCTACCAGTGTCATGAATGGAATTATGTGTGTGCCCTTACCAACCCCCCCCCCAGCATGTATGTAATGACCCCCATGATCTGATCAAACAAACAGTTGCAAGAGGATTAAGGGTGAAATGCAACACAGCTCAGACTCAATAGAAGGAGCATTATCCTAGAGTGTGGCCTGGAACATCTCTTGTTTCATTAGAGAGACAAAGGGAAGAAAATAAGTAGAGAAGGAGGGACCTCGGCACCATCATGAAAGAAGAGGGGAGGGAGGAAAACGTGCACAAACCTCACAGTAAAATGTGTGAAAAATCACACACACACACAGAGTCCCTAGAAGTGGAGCACGTCCAGGTCTCTGTTGCAGGAAGCTCCTTGAAACAAAGGAGGGCCAAGACCTGTGGAGACTGTTAAGGGTCTCTGGGCCTACAAAACCAGAAGAAACATGACCTTTCTTCCAGAGTTAGAGAAAGCCTTCATTTAGAGCTGGCATCTCAGATTGGACTTGTACCCTTCTAAACTGTGAGAGAATTACAGCATTAACTGTTAAAGCCATTGGTTTGTGGACTCTCTCTTATTGAAGCACAACATAACTGTGACACTAGGCATGATGTCCTTCTCCAAGGACTGGCCCCTATAGCACGCATACAGGATGTGAGATGAAGTCTCACTATCCTTGCTTCTAAGGAATGTTCTGACTGCACTTCTTTTAAGAGAGATTTGTTTAAATCGAACAGATTCTGAGGCTGAAAACAAGAATCTTACTGCCAGAAAAAAAGAATCTCACTACCATCAAGAAGGGTGCTCACTACCAGCAAAAAAGGTTAGTGGTAAAAAATTGTCCTGCAAGCATAAAAATACATGGTTCAAATCTACTGACCACTCTGTGGGAGAAAGATGGGCAATCTCCTGTGCAATTTACCACCTTAGAAAACCCACTAGAGGGTCAACTGTGGATTGGTTCTGACTTATGGTCATCAAGAGGAACAAGTATAGTGCAGTACATACTTTGGGCCAGAGATTCTGGCAAGAGACAGAGTAAGACTGGCAGTAGCAGAAGTGGCAGAGACCCAAAAACTAATGGAAGACAGAGCTGAACTGGAACTGCAGACTCACGGAGCCAGGTTCAGCATTTACTGGTGAAGTAGGGTGGTGGAGAGTGGCGGGGAGGAGTGGCACACATACTTGGTAAGTGGTAAGAAACTGTGCTACAATTGTAAAGGCACATGCTTCAAATCCATCAGAGGGAAAAGGAAAAGGAGGGAATCTCCTCCTGTGCAATTTACTGCCTCTGAAAATCTACTGGAGGGTCAGTTATGATTCATATCTGACTTGAAGGCACACAAAACCAAAGGGACCTTAGTGGCTTAGTGGTAGGGAGATGCACTACTAATCCAAAGGCATGCAGATTGAATCCACCAGCTGCTCCAATGGAGAAAGCTGGGTGATCTGGGAATCCCTCCCACATGATTGACTCTCTCAGAGATGTGACAGAACAACAACAAGAGAGCTTTGTAAAGCTGCCCCCCCCCATGCACACTGAGGCTGAAGGTTAAGGGAGGCCAGTTTACCCGAGAAGAGGCTTTAATGACTATAGAATTAGAACCTTAGTGTTTTCAACTTGAATTACAACTGATTACTTCCCTAGCAGTCATGAGTATTGTCTGTGAACTCTGTGTGGCCATTGCCAATTGATTAGGAAAGGGAGGAATGAAGCTGTGAGAACTGGGGGAGGGATGGGTGGTATTAGAATGACAGGAAAAGGCTCAGGCACAGGGGGCATGTCTGAATGATGGGGTGGTATTGATAAGTTTAGAATTCTCTATTTATGTATCAGTTATGGAACTATAGTTATAAAACTGGCAGCAGTTTTCTCCAGCCTGAAAGGCTAATTGCTTGACCTTAGAATTCTTAGTATCCTTTCTTTAATCTGTCTGTTTATGGAAGAGGATATGCATCTCCTAGATTAGCTGTTGGACCCAATCATATGTAAATTGTAACTTAATCTGCCTGTTTCCTGGGGAAAGGGAGTATCTGGGTGTGAATGGTTTTCTTTCAGATATAGAAATTTTTTTTATTTTATCATAAAAGGCTGGTGACCTCTCCCAGTTGGGGAGGCCGTCTTTGAGGCTGACCCACTGTCCTCCACAGATCTGTAATAAAGTGCTTATGGTTATTGCAATCCGTTTGTCTTATTGGTAATCGACTATGAAAGAACCCCTTGCGTTCAGTAACATGACCTCAAGGGATTCCGTTTTATGCCCTTGATGTTCTTAATGGGATTCTTCCCCTTGTGGAGTTACTGGTCAAACTCTGCCATCCCCTGGCTGACCAGCCCCCACGCAGGCCACCTAATTTTACAGCCTTCAGTTCAACCAGCACACACAGATTTCACATAATTTACCCTGCCTTCTGGTTCTGCAAAAAAATTGATAAGAAACAAGCCTTTTCAAAATATTTTTGTGCTGAAACTTGGATCTAAATAAAGGGTCTGTAAGGCATAGAAAGAGGAGTGTTTGGAGACACAAAGCGAGTGGAAAGAGATGCCAAGTGAGAAAGATTATAGAAATCAACAGTCAAGATCAGAGGAGAGGGTTTGGAGACCAGGGAGGGTTCTGCTATCTGCGTAGGCGAGCATGAAGGGAGGCAGAGCAGGGCCATTCCTTGTCTGTGCAAACAGGATGCTGAGCTCTGGAAAACCACAGGCTGTCTGGACCTGCCCAGTGGCCTGATTAATAGGACTGAGCCCTGCAGAGTCAATAGCCGTGGGGGATGAAGTCATAAGAACAGGGAGGAATCTGGCAGAGTCATGGAGAACAAATGAGAGTTCTGAAGCACGGAACAGCCTTTTGGGGTATCCTTCCTCTTTCTGAAGCACCAGCCTTTTGGGGTATCCTTCCTCTTTCTGAAGCACAGACTTGGAAAAAATATCCTGGCCCATGTTGGAATTTGCTAAAAGTCCAACTGAAATCCTGCAAGGACAGTGATTTTTTCACAGTGGTGCTGTTTCAAGCAAGCGTGGTTCGCAGATCTTCATCACCTGCATAGAACACGTGCCTGCGGAGTGTAGGGCCTTGAGAAACAAGCACAACTCCTTACCAACATCGGTAAAGGTGTTTTTGAGATGGCAAAGCCCTCTCCAGCATCAAGGAACGCCCTCCCACGACCACTCCCTTGGCTGTGGATCTAGGCAAATTTTGCCCCAGGAATGGAAAGAGAGTAGCGAAGTGTAAGAAGGTGGTGTTACGTTTAGAAACACACACTTTCCCTTTTATATAGTGGCTACAATATTATGCTGATAATTTACAACACTGTGTGAAGTTGGACTGTATTAATTCTAGAGGGAGGTGGGGAGGGATGGGTGGAGACAGGTTTGAAGAGTGAATGAATGGCCAACTTTGCCCTCAACTATTTTTGGCTGGATTTTCCAAGTGTCCCTACATGACCTTCATCTCAAACATGAGGAAGTTCTCAAGTAGAGATAAAACCTTCCAGTTCCTAGAAGGGAATTTGACTGTGAAGTGGAAATGAGTAACCTGGCAAAGAAACCAGTCTTTTCAGAGGCTGCTCATATTCAACCTCCATTCGGGAGATCTGGATGACGCATAACCAGTTCACTCCTGTGAAGCACCAGTTCACTCCTGTGAAGCACTGGCTCTGCTCAGACACTTTCAATTGACTCAGCTTCTACGATTCTTCTTTGCTTGTGTTGGAGCAGGCAGCCCTGTTGTGCCTGATTCCACTTGTGTTAGTTACTGGGGCCTGAAAGCTTAGCTCTCCCAGGTAAGATGGACTTGCCACAGTGACTGCAACAATGGGCTCAAACAATATGACACTTGTCCAGAGGGTAAAGGACCAGGCAGGGTTTCACTCTGTTGTCCGTAGGGTCACTATGAGTTGGAATAGACTGTACTGCACCTTGCAACAACAATTTAGTCCACAAAAAGTAAACCTATCTCCAGGTACGTGGAACAGGAGGTGTCTGTCCACGAGGAGTCTGTGCCTATATATTGAGTGGTCCTATTACTGTTCTATTTCCCTTGTGTCTTATGTTTCTAGACGCTCTTTTACATAGATGGTCTTCTTTCATTCTCTCAGTCGCTTTGCAAGATAAATATTGGCACTCTCTTGGTGTGTAATTATAAGTCTGCTAATCTAAGGCTAAATGGTTCAAATATGCCAGATTCTGTGTGGAAGGTGTAAGGTCACTGAGGAAGGGCAGAACCCAGTTCAGGCCAAGAAAGACAGTTTATTGAGGAGAAACTGCCAAGCTGTTTCTAAAGCAGAAAACCAGCCCCCACTTAAAGTTAGAGAGGGACTTTGTATTGTCTTACAAGGAAATTGGGGAGGGGGATGTTCACAGATGTTTTTTACAAAATAGGGAAGTGGGGGGTGGAAGGGCTGGGTGGGGAGAGAAGTGCAGCTATGAATGAATGGAAATCCAAAATCTCTGTAAATGCTCATTAAAATTATTTAAAAAAAAATAAAGCTTAAGAAGAAAAAAAAAAGAAAAAAGATAGGGAGGTGGGCTGGGGAAACAGGAGACGTTTCACATTCTTAACTGAGAGAACCACAGTTGTTACTTCTTGTGGTTGGATCATTTCAGTGGCTTCTGGGAAAGGAAGGGAGAGCAGCTCCACAACCCCAATAGATGGAAGGTCACTTCTTGTGCAGCCTTAGTAGGTTTCTCAACTATAGTGGGCTGAACATAGAAAAAAGTGAGGCACCTCTGTGGTTCACATGGTTAAGTACTTGACTGCTAACCAAAAGGTTAGCAGTTCAAATTTATCTGGTAGTGCTTTTGGAGAAAAATTGGAGACTTGCTTCTGAAAGGTCACAGCATGAAAACCCTGCAGAACACACTTGTTTCTCCCATGAGTTAGAAGCAATTGATGACAATTGGATTTGGTCTTTACAAAGCAGTAGTATTAATAAATAGAGGCTTAGAGAAGTTAAGCAGATTTTCTAAGGCCACCCAACTAGTGAATGCTGGGACTGTGAGCCACACACAGGTCTTGTAGGACCATCTATGTATATATATGTTGAATGACTTATTTTTTTTCTACAAGACTTCAGTGCTGTTTTCTATGGATTCTGAAGTTCTCTTACAAGCAGGCAAGATGTAGGCCCGGTGAGGCAAAGAAAGCGGAAAGGAAAGGATGACCTTACAATGCTACCTGGAAGCTGTTTTCAGCCCAGTAAAACCAATCTTTGCTCCAGGTTCTGATGTGTCTGTGCTAATGACACAGCGATCACAAACATTGTCATTCATGTAAGGAAATTCATACCCAGGCAGCCAGCACACTGAGGGGGTGGTACTGATAAGTTCAGAATTCTCTATGTATGTATCAGTTATAGAACTATAGTTATATAGTTATAAAACTAGGGTTGGTTTTCTCCAGCCTGCAAGGCTAGTTGCTTGACCTTGGAATTCTTAGTTTTCTTTCTTTAATCTGTCTGTTTACCTGAAGAGGAGATGCATCTCCTAGATCAGAGGTTCATACTTAATATGCCTGTTTACCAGGAAAGGGAGTACTGAATTAAGTCTTATCTTTCAAAAACCTGTTTTTCTGTTATATGTTAGCTAGTATATAGGTTGCCAGTTTACTGGTATCTATGTGTGAATAGTTTTCTTTCAGATGTAGAAATTATTTTATTTTACTAACAGAAAGTGCATTGTTAAGTGAGTTGGCATTTCACCCTGAAAACTTAATGACTCTCCCAGATGGAGAGGCAGTTCTGTAATAAAGTACATATGGATATTGCAATCCATTTGTCTCATTGGCAATTGACTACAGAAAGAATCCCTTAAGCTTAGTAACAACACCGTGCACAATGTGGCAGGTGCTGTAACAGTTAAGAAGGTAGCCTGGTGGTGCAGTGGTGAAGTGCTCAGCTATCAACTCAGTAGTTCAGTAGTTTGAACCCCAAATAGATCTTTGGGAGAATGATACACCAGTCTGCTTCCAAGATGAGTCCTTTTGGGCAGTTCCACACTGTCCTACAGGGTCGCTCTGAG
Source organism: Elephantulus edwardii (assembly GCF_000299155.1). Lineage (NCBI taxonomy): Eukaryota > Metazoa > Chordata > Mammalia > Macroscelidea > Macroscelididae > Elephantulus > Elephantulus edwardii. Next base: position 628,441 of record NW_006399969.1, read on the forward strand.
TTGGAATAGACTCAGTGTCAATGGATATCATCAGCAGACTCCCATAGGTGCTTCTGAATCTTTCCTTCAATGTTCTTAAAATCTTAAAGCTCATTGTCATTGAGTTGACCTCCACAGAAGTATTTTTAGACAGAATTTTTTAATATCCTTGTTTTTTTTTATTTATTATTAATTTCAATGAAAATTTACAGAGACTTTGGATTTCCATTCATTCATTGTTGCACTTTTCTCCCCTCCCAAACCTCCCCCCTAGTATATTACCCTCTTGAAAAAGTAGAAGAAAAATTCTTTCATTGTTTTATAATCCCTCCCTCCAGCTTCACTCCACTCTACAGCCTTCATTCTGGACCCCTGTCATGACAAAAATCCCTAATAATTTTCCCTCTTAAGCAGTTTTCTCCCTCATCTGTTTCAATGCAGTATACATTACTGAACCCATTCCTTCTCAGTCTTCTCCCAAACCCGAGGTCAGTCCTGCTTTACAACAGTGGCACCGTGCAGTATTTGTCCTTTTGTGACTGAGATATTTTACTCAGCATAATGTCCTCCAGGGTCACCCATTTTGAAGAATATTTCACGAGTTTCTTGTTTTTCAATGCAGCATAGTGTTCCATTGTGTGAATATACTACAGCTTCTCTAGCCATTCATTTGTTGATGGGCACTTGGGTTGTTTCCAACTCCTTGCTATTGTGAACAAAGCCACAATAAACATGGGTGTGCATATACCTGCTTGGAGTCAGTTATGGTCTCTTTGGGGTATATTCCCAGTAGTGGAATTGCTGGGTCAAATGGTATCTTTATTTGCAAGTTTTTGAGAAAGCGTCATACTGCCTTCCACAGTGGTTGCACCATTTTACACTCCCACCAACAGTGAATAAGGTTTCCAGTTTCTCCACAACCTCGCCAGCATTTGTTGCTTGCTCTTCTGTTAAATTTTGCTATTCTGACTGGGATGAGATGATATCTCATAGTTGTTTTATTTGTGTCTCTCTTAGAGCTAGGGATTTTGAACATTTCTTCATGTGCTTGTTAGCCATCTGAATGTCTTCTTTGGTGAAGTGTCTGCTCATATTCTGTGCCCATTTTTCAATTGGATTATTTGCCTTTATCTTGTTGTGGTGCTCAAGTATTTTATAAATTCTGGATATGTCCCTTATCTGATATGTCATTGCCCAATACTCTTTCCCAGTCTGTGACTTGCCTTTTTACCCCGGTGGAGAAGTTTTTGGATGTCCTTAGGGATTTGATTCTTAGAAGATCCCATTCATCTATTTTATCTTCTCCCAGTTGTAGGTTGGACAGAATTCTTAATGCTAAACCAAAATACTACAGTTCTGACCCACCAATCCTCCACCAAGCTTCTGGCTGGATTCGGCTGGCACAGGAGGAGATTGTCCCTCCTTCTCGAGTAGAGTTCTGGTGGATTCAAACCACATGCCTTCAGGATTGCAGTGCAGCTTCTTTGCCACTAGGCCACCAGAGCTCCCTTTCGAGTTGTAAATATTTATGGGAAGAGACTGCCCATTTTTTTCCTGGAGAGTAACTGGTGGTTAGCAGTCCAATATGTTATACACCATGCCACCAGGGCTCCTTAGTCTTACTGCTTTTGTTATATATCATTGTGATGTTAAGGGTTTATTGTTCAAAATGCCTTCCCTAGCCATTGACTGACTTGCTATGTGGATGGGCAGGAATTTGTGAATAGGGCACGTTAGCCTATCCACTAGCAGATTGGATAGTCTCACCATTAAATTGAGTGGATCTGGGAGCAGATTTGGAGAATCTGACCACCAGCAAAGAAGGAACAAGATAATGCAGTTCATCCTTTTGGGTCAGAAATTCCTGTCCCAGCTAGACTTACAACAGTGGTAGTCTTGGCTGACACACAGTACCAGAGATGTGACATGAGACTGAGCTGACTTTGGAATTGCTACTGTGCAGAGGAACCAGAGCTTAGAGCCTTTGCCTATGTTTGTTGAAATACTAAGGCAGGGGGAGGAAGAGAGGCATAACTGGCAGGACTGAGTGCTTAGTGACTAACACTGACATAAAGCCACAAAGCTCAAGGCTGAGGTGCCTGTGAGCATATGTCAGCAGTTGTCTGGACTGAGGGAGTGTATCTGCCACCAATATGAATTACAGCTGTTTTGACATCCCAAATATGGTTCTGTGTGGTTTGTGAGCTGTCACAATGAACTTTGGATTCAATTAAAGCAACAAGATTAATGTTGGAAGGGTGCAGGCATGTGGGGAACATGTCTGACCACATGGGAATTGGATTTGTGTTATTGCTGTTGTTGACAGGGACAGTTCCCCTTTGTGGAGTTGATAAAGGTCAGGCATGGCTGTCACCACAAGGCCCTTGCTCTTTTCACAACCATGGCATCAGAATCAACTCACAGTTGACTCTCCCATGAGTTTTCAGAGGTAGTAAGTCACATGGGAGGAGATTGCTCATCTTTTCCCTTCAGAGCAGCTGGTATATTCAAACTGGATAACTTTGGTTTGACAGCACAATCTCTTACCACTAAGTCACCAGAGTTTCCTAATCCTATTGCTGTGTGTGCCATCAAGTTGGAATTCACTCACAACTGACCTTCCAGAGGGTTTTCAGAGACAATAAAATGCACAGGAGGAGACTTTCTCCTAAGGAACACCTGGTAGATTTGAACCCCATGCCTCTGGGTTGGCAGTGCAATTCCTTACCCACTAGGTAATCAGTTTTATTGCTGGGTAGATTTAAATTGTCAAACTTTAGGTTGTATTCAAGCACAAACCATCAGGACTCACATGAGTTCCAAGTCTTTTCTCTTACACATCACACTGGGTATAGCCCACTTAAAGCAGTCGGTTTTCTCAGGAGCACCTTGGACTCCATGAACTCATCAGCACTCAGCCCTGCTTCCAAGTGACAGGCCTTTGGTGTGTAGTCTGGGGGAGGATCAGTTAGCACTTGTGCTAACATTATCCTTTTTATGAGGATTGTATGTGGTCATTAATGTTTGTGAATCATTTAAGATCTAATTTTATTAGACATTCTTACTGGTTTATTATAGCCCTAGGCCTAGACACTTAAAGATTCATGGGATAAGTGCTCATTCAGAACAACAGGAAAACAGGCTCAGGTACTGTATGTCACCAGGTCAAACCACAAATAAATAACAGTATGAAATTTCTCACTCTTTCATTCATCTTCATCTACTCAGCATGTGTTGTTGTTGTTATGTGCTGATGAGTTGATTATAGCTCATGGCAACCCTATGCACAACAGCACTGAACCCTGCTCTATCCTGAGCCAGTCTCACTGTCTCTGACACAGCTGCCCCCATTTCTCCAGTCACTGTGTTAATCCATCTCATTTGGGGTCTTCCTCTCCTGTGCTTTTACTCCACTCTTCTAAGCATGTTATCCTTCTCCCAGGACTGGTCCCTCCTGGCTAAATACCCAAAATATGTGAGGCAGAACCTCAAAACTCCTTGTGCTAATTAGAGCAACTTGGTTTCACTCTCTCTAGGACACACCTCTTGGCAGTCCATAGTATGTTCAAAACTCTTCTCCAGCACCACAACTCAAAGACATTAATTCTTCTTCTGTAATTGGTCATTGTCCAGCTCTCTGGTGCACAGCAAGTAATTGTTGGGCAAAAATCTGCTATTGTTGTTATGTGCAATAAAGTCAAAACTGATTCATAGCTGACCCACAACTGGGTTTTCAGAAGCTGTAATTCACATGAGTGGAGATCACCTTTCACTCCCAGAGTAGCTGTTGGATTTGAACCACATACCTTTGGGTTGGCAGCACAACTCTATAACACTAGGCCACCAGTGATCCCTGCCAATGTACTGGGTAGAGGCTATGATAAAGAATTACAGAGAAAGCCAAAGAAGCCTCAGAGAGCCGAGTGTCCATTTAGCAACACCGTAAGAGAAAGACCAAATGATATACTTCTTTTGGGGTTAAAGACAAAGTCAAACCATAGAAAAACACAACCCAAAGAAATTCTATAAAGGAGTTCTGTTCTGAAACACACAAGACATTCCTGAATCAGAGTCAACTCAACGCAACAAGTTTGTTTTTGAGAATAAAGATAAACCAGCAGGTTCAAATTCTGCCACTGCCAATCACTTACAGTGGGATCTTGGGACAGTCACTTAACTTGTCTGTGACAATTCGTTTCATCGTCTGGGACTCACAGCTATCAAAATGAAGTGAATCCATTATTGTTCAGTGTACAGTAAGTGCTGCATGAGCTCTGTTATAATCCAGTGGGACAGACTGACAGAAATGAGGAAACGAGTAAACTTCTAATTGCAAGTTGTGGTGAGTTCTTATCAACAAAGGCTGTTATTGATGGTAACAGACAGTAACAGGGTATTATAAATGGTAATCAAATGGTGTATTGCATTGGGAAAATCTATTGTCAAAGACCTCCAAAGTGCTAAAGAACAAGGATTTTAGTTTAAAGACTGAAGTGCAAGCCATGGTCTTTTCAATTACTTCCTATTCATCTGAAGGCTGGGCAGTGAATAAGGATCACAGAAGAAGAATCAATGCCTTTGAATTGTGACGTTGGAGAAGAGAACCGAATATTCTGTGTTGTTGTTCTTGTTGTGTTCCATTGAGCCAGAATCGACTCAGAGCTGATCCTTAGTGCGTTTTCAGAGGCAGTTAATCACACAGGAGGAAATTTCCCATCTTTCTCCCACAGAAGAGCTGGTGGTTTTGAATCATATGCCTTTGGGTTGCTGGTGCAACTCTTCACCTCTAGGTCGCCAGAGCTCCCTGAAGATCCCGTGGATTGCCAAAAGAACAAACATGTGTTTATTGGAGGAAGTGCAGCCAGAGTGCTCCTGAGAGGCAAGGATGATGAGCCTTCATCTCACCTGGCATGTTCTCAGGAGGGCTAGTCCCTGGAAAAAAACATCATGTTGGGAAAGGTAAAAGGGTCTGAGAAAGAGAGGAAGGCCCTCAATAAGACGATTGACACAGTCACTCCAACAGTGGACTTGAGTATGTCAGAGATGGTGAGGATGGCTTTGGAGAAAGAACAGGTTCAGATTTGTTGTTCATAGGATCGCTATGAGTTGTAATTGACTCCAAAAGTTCCTAACAACAGCAACAACAACAACTTTAAGCAGCTAAACCCCAATTCCAGAAGCCAAGCATCCAGGTCTCCAGTGTCCTCTGTGGTTCTCAGGACAAGAAGCCCGTGCTACTGCATCCATTTAGACCAAGAGGGACCCTGTTGAGTGGAGTGGAGAGGTTTTCAGTGCTGAGAGTCTTTGTGGAGTCATGCTGCTTTGTCTTTCTCCCACAGTGTCTGCTGGGTGGGGACACTGGCCTTTCAATTGGACATGGTGTTCTAGTGCTGTGCCACTAGGAAGCCCAATCAGAAAAGTGCCACTAAAACCAGAATGCAAAATATGGTGGGGAGAATAAAAAAATCTGGGCTCAATTAAAAAAAAAATTAGTAGATAGTAACAAAAATCACAGGAGAATAAGGATCAATTGGAAGTAAAACACTAAAAGGAATATTCTACAGAGATCAGACTAAGAGAAAGAATGAGTCATTTGCAGACTGTGGTTCTGAATATGTTTACATAAAGCAAAGATACCCATGAAAAACAAGCTGATGAGAACAGTGAACAAATGGAAGAACAAAATGAGAGACTCAACAAGGAGATAGAAAATATACTAAAACAAGGGGAAAGAAAACCACAAACAGAACTACTGAGACTGAAGAATAAAGCAGTTGTATTAGAAAAAAGCAAAAGACACATTCAACAGCAGAGTCCAAAATGCAGGAAATACAGAATAAACAAATGAGGACACAAAATGACTGAACTTATCAAGTCTCAAGAGAAAAGAAATTAAACAAACTCACATGGAAATATGAGACTTAGTAAGAAATCTCACATTAGGATTGCCAGAATCCCAGGGCACCATGACAACAGTAAACACTTTGAAGCAATTTCCCAAGAGATAATCAGAATATCCGCGACCCCAAGAACAGATACAGAAGGTGCATAAACACACTTAGGAGAGCACAAAAAGGTCAACCCTTTGTCACATCTTTTAAAAAAAAATATCTTGAAAACCACAGAGAAGGAGGGAAGTCTGAACACAGCAAGAGAAAAGTGGAAGGTAATGTTTGAAGACTCTGGCAAAAAGAATCAGTGTGAATTTCTCTACTGAAACTCCAGAAACCAGAAGACTATGCCATGGCGTAAAGAAAATAGTTAACAGAAACATTTGCTAACCACACTTTATTCAGCTTGTTAATGGAGACACACCAGTACTACTGGAGAAAGAGGAGCATTATGTTTTTTTCTTTTTAATTTTTAGTTTTATTTTATTATTTTTTTTTGTGTGTGTGTACTGTCAAATCAGAGCTGACTGGTATAGGAGGAGATTGTTCCTTCTTCTCCAGCAAAGCATCTGGTGGATTTGAACCGTGCACCTCTGGGATTGCAATACACTTCCTTGGCTCTAGGCCACCAGATCTCGCAAAAGAGGAGCATTATTGAGAATATAGATTTATTAATGTTGTATGTTAGTCAGTTTTCATGTTAAATGTTATTGAAACTCTAAGTATGTAACTTATCTGTAACCACCAAGAAATTGGCGAAATATTCAGGAATAAAAGAAGGAAGAAAGCAAAAGGATCATTGCAAGAATGGAAACACTTGCAAAAATAGACCATTTTTAGTAATGACACTGAATGTGAAAGGTCTCAAGGCAAAAGACAGACTCAAACCCAAACCTGACCAATTCTTCCTCTTCTACAAGAAACATACTTTAGACACAGGACACAATCAGATAGAAAACAAAAGGATGTATTAAAGTATCACAACAGGCTAAAAAGACAATTTTGAAGACAACTTCTTTATCAAGTTTAGATCTTTTCACTGTTGTAGTTTGCCTCCACTTGCAATCCATGGCTGAGCATCTTTCCCTTCTATTAACATAAGAATAATCATTCCCTTCTATTAACATAAGAATAGGGCCTTCTGACCTTGTATGGAGGATGAACTTTTCAAGGAAGGAGAAGAAAAGTTTAAGAGCTACTGAAAGGTTTGCTCTAAAACACAGATTTTTCATCTCCTTTCCCTCTTTTTGTGATATTCTGAATTATTGCTGACAAGAACCAAGGACACAACCTAAATCGATAACCTAGGCACTTCCAGGTCTCAACAACCTTAACTCTGCTAAGAGATGTTAAAAAAAAAAGAAGTAATAATGGAAGAAGTTCAAGCTACATTAAGGGCACTGGCAAAAAATAAGGTCCCAGGAACTGATGGAAGAACAATTGGCATGTTTCAACAAACAGGTACAGCCCTGTCTGTGTCAGTAAATTTACCTGGTCCACTTAATGCAAAAGATCCATATCTGTTCCTATTCCCAAAAAGGTGATTCAAGAGAATTAGAAAATTATTTAACAATATAATTAGTATCAATGCAAGTAAAATCCTGTTGAAGATTACTAAAATATGACTAGAACAATATATTGACAGAGAACGGCCAGAAATTCAGGATGGATTTAGAATAGTACACAGTGAAAGGATGAATCTTGGCTGAAAGCAGAGAATACTGGAAAGGTGTCTGTATCTTATTGACTATGTAAAGGCCTTTGACTGTGGATCTTAAAAATTTATGGATGGCATTGAGAAGAATGGAAATCCCAGAAAACTTAATTTTACTGATGTGAAACCTTTACCTAGACCGAGCTATTGTGAGAGCAGAGCAAGGGAACACTGCATGGTTTAAACTCAGGATAGGTGTGCATCAGGGCTGTGTCCTTTCTCTATAGCGATACAATTAATTTGTGAAGCTGGACTCTATGAAGGATGCAGCACCAAGATTGGAGAAAGATTCACCAGCAACCTGCATTATGCAGATGACACAATCTTGCTTGCTGAAAGTGAAGAGGATTTGAAATGCTTGCTGCAGAGGATCAAAGACTACACAGACTCCAATATGGATTACATCTCAACATCAAAAAACCAAAAATCCTCACCACTAGGCCAATAGGCACATTGTGACAGGTGGAGAAAAGACTGAAGCTTTCAATGATTTAATCTTGCGTGGATCTACAATTAACACCCTTGATACTGTTATTGTGTGCCATCGAGTTGGAACTGACCCATAGCTAACCCTCCAGTGGGCTGTCAGAGGTTGTACATTGTGACGATGATTGTCCATCTTTCTCCTATGGGGCAACCAATGGATTAGAATTGTCAGCCTTTGGCCACCAGAGTTCCCGGAAGGAATATTGTGTACCCCCGAGTCAGAGCCAACTCATAGCTGATCTTCCAGCAAGTTTTCAACCCTGGTTATTTCAGTAATGGAGCATCAATCAGAAAGAACAATTCCAGTTTCTTGGAGCCTGTCGTCCCTTTGGTACTCTGGGACGCACTGTACCTGGAAGAGCTTTACCTGGATGGGATGCTTGGGCGGCAATCAATGAACTCTCGCAACTTGATGGCAGCCATGGTTGATAGAAATCTAAAAAAAAATGACAAAGTGAATATTCTTTTTTAAAATTTTTAAAATTAATTTTAATGAAAATTTAGAGACTTTGGATTTCCATTCATTCATTGTTGCTCTTTTCTCCCTGCCCACCCCTCCCCCCACCCAGTTCACTCTTCTCTTTGAAAAGTAAAAGAAAAATTCTTTCATTGTTTTACAATTGCTCCCTCTAGGTCCCTTCCACTATGCAGCCTTCATTCTGGACTCCTGTCATGACAATAATACGTAATCACGTATCCCTTTTAAACAGTTTTCTCCCTCATCTGTTTCAATGCCATGTACATTATTTATCCCATCTCCCTTAGTCTTGCCCCAATCCCTATGTCAGTCCTGTTTTACAACAGTAGCTCTATGCAGTATTTGTCCCCTTGTGACTGACATATTTCACTCAGCATAATGTCCTCCAGGGTCACCCATTTTGTATAATATTTCATGAGTTCCTTGTTTTTCAATGCAGCATAGTATTCCATTGTGTGAATATACTACAGCTTCTCTATCCCTTCATTTGTTGATGGGCACTTAGGTTGTTTCCAACTTCTTGTTATCATGAACAAAGCCGAGATAAACATGCATGTGCATATATCTGCTTGGGTGGCAGTTAGGGTCTTTTTGGGGTATATTCCCAGTAGTGGAATTGCTGGTCAAATGGTATCTCTATTTGCAACTTTTTGAGAAAGTGCCATTCCATCTTCCCAGTGGTTGCACCATTTTACACTCCCACCAACAGTGAATAAGGGTTACAGTTTCTCTACAAGTTTACCAGCATTTGTTGCTTGCTGTTCTGTTAAATTTTGCTATTCTGATTGGGGTGAGATGATAGCTCCTAGTTGTTTTGATTTGCATTTCTCTTAGAGCTAGGGATTTTGAATATTTCTTAATTTGCTTGTTTGCCATCTGAATGTCTTCTTCTGTGAAGTGTCTGTTCAGATCCCGTGCCCATTTTTGAATTGGATTGTTTACCTTTATCTTGTTGTGGTGTAATTACTTTTTATTTTCATCAGTTAGTATCTCTTAATTTTCAGCAAGCAAGGTTGTATCAGCTGCATCTCACAGATTGTTAATGGGTCTTCCAGCCCTCCTGACATTGCTTCTTTTTCATATAGTCCAGCTTCCTGGGTTATTTTCTCAGCATACAGATTGAATAGGCATAGTGATAAGATACAGTCTTGACATGTACCTTTCCTGATCTTAAACTAGGTAGTATAGTCTTGTTTCCTGCAAATGACTGCTTCTTAATTTATGTACGGATTCTGCATGTGCACAATTATGTATTATGAAATAGCATTCTTCAAAATGTTATCCATAATTTGTTATAGTCCACACAGTTGAATACATTTTCAAAGTCAGTAAAACACAAGTAAACATCTTTCTCATATTCTCTAGTTTCAGCCAAGATCCAACTGATGTCCGTACGACTAACCTCTCATTCCTTGGCCTCTTCTGGACACAGCTTGAATTTCTGGCAGTTCTCTGCTGATGTACTACTGCAGGTTTGGGTTTGTGTGTTTTTTGTTTGTTGTTTGTTTTTTAGATTATCTTTAACAAAATTTTACTTCTACGTGATTGTAAAAATAGTTTGAAAATGTCTTCATGTTATTGAATCAACTTTCTTTGGAATATACACAAGCAAGTTTTGGATGTTGAGGATATATTTTTTGGGTGGTCACTATCTTTACTCTCCTTGTAAAGTGGCATTGCCTTGTAAAGTGTTCCTCATTCACCCAAGTCCTCGATGCATACATCCAGAATGAATACAAAACCAAAGAAGTTAATCACTCAGTAACCTGGTAACTGTGTAAGCTTTGGTGGTGTTGTATCATGCTGTTGTCATTGACTGTCACTCATGGTGACCTCATGTACAGCAGAAGTAAACACCATCTTGCTCTGCAACATCTTCACAATCACCAGCTGAGGTACTGCCAATCCAGCTCACTGAGAATTCATCAGCCTTCAGGGACTTTCTTTGTCACCAAATATGAAGTTCTCCTTTGACGAACAATCCATTCTGATGGTATGTCCAAAGCAAATTGTCACACAAAATTCTGTAGTCATTGAGAAAGGTTCATTGGCCGATATTAGGTAAGGAATTTCTAGGCCTTTCTCTTTTAGTCTGTCTTAGTATGGAAGTTCAATTGAAATATGTCCACCTTGGTAGTGTTTGGAATACTAGAGGCTAGCTTCCAGCATTATAAAATCACATGTTGTTGTTGTTGTTATGTGCCGTCGAGTTGCTTGCGACTCATAGTGACCCTATGTACAGCAGCCCTAAACTCTGCTCTGTCCTGTGCCAATCGCACTGTCTCTGACACTCCCATCCCAATTATCCCAGTCACTGAATCAATCCACCTCATAGAGGGCCTTCCTCTCCTGTGCTGTCCCTCCACCCTCCCAAGCATGATGTCCCTCTCCAAGGACCGGTCTCTCCTCACAACATGTCCAAAGTATGTTTGACAGAGCCTCAGAATCCTTGCCTCCAAGGAGCCATCCGGTTTAACCCTTTCCAGGACAAATCTGTTTGTTTTCCTAGCAGTTCATGGTATTCTCAATACTGTTCTCCAGCATCACAGCTCAAAGGCATCAATTCTCCTTCTATCCTCCTTGGTCATTGTCCAACTCTCTGATGCATAACAAGTGATTGCGAAGACCATGGCCTGTATCAGACGCACCTTAGTCTCCAGAGAGACACTATTGCTCTTCAGTACTTTGGAGAGGTCCCTAACAGCAGACTTTCCCATGGCAATGCACCTTTTAATTTCCTGGCTGCTGGTGCCAAGACTGTTGACAAACCACTTAAACACACGTAGAGGCATACATTTCTCTCTTTCTCTGTATGTGAGGGGATATATATATCCCAAGTAATTTAGGCTTACAAGTCATACTTGACTCGACAGCAATTGTCTACAACAACAACAACAACAACAATTAAAACTTAATAGGAATATTAATTTAATTTCAAAAAGAATTCTCTGTAAGTGGAGAATATAACATATAAGAGGTTTACATAACATTTCTTTAAAACATGAACTTTTGACTCTACAACATTCAAAATACATATAATCATTGGTTAATAAAACTGCTAAGTTACCATGGTTAGCAACAGTTGTACCAAGGTTACCTGCTCGGATTGCAGTGGGTGGAGGTATGTGGTTAAAAGGAGCCCTCTGAATACATAGACAGCTATTTTTGGCTGATTCCTGTCTTTGGACATGCAAAGGCACACTGCAGCATTGTGAGACTTGATCCTTTTACATCATTCAAACACTATTGTGATGTACTGTGGGCTAGAAAGTTTGGCTAAGCAATATCTTTCAGGTCTTGGGCTTGTAACGTGTAGGAAGTCTTTTCGTGTCTGTGGACTGCATTTGGACTAAAAGGTAAAAGTATGTAGGAAAATAACCTATAATAGTTAATGATGAGGACTTTCTTTTCTACAGAGATTGCTTCAGGTACAACATAATGGAAAGAAACTGAGTGGTGATGAGATTGTGACTAGCACTGGCCTTGACAAGGTAGAATTGAGAAGTTAGGATTGGAACCAGGAACAGGAGAGTCAGTCCTGTCTGACTAGGTTCCAGCCCACTGCTACTGGCAGCATTCAAAGATATTTTTAATATTTTAAAAATATTATTCAAGTAAATCAATAGATCAATATTTTAACAATACTATACTGATATACCAAGTCATAACTTAAGAAGAGAAGAAAGGCAGAGATGTTCATTTAAAGCCAATCTTTATTAAAAAGACAGAATGGAATAAAAGATCAGAATTACCTACTCTTGGATACAGAAAATGTTTTAAGCTAAATCATGTTTTAGCCAGGAAGGAAAAGATCACCATAAACTTCCAGACTGCATATCAGAGATCAGAGCAGGTTTGAAATTCTCACTGGGAGCTTAACCCATACAACATCTATCTTTCTAATATTCAGACTCACCTGCTTCTGTGTCTAGTCTGTTTTTAAAAAAATATATCTTAAAAGGGCTTGATTATATACTGGTATGACTTCATTCACAAAACAAAGAAAATTCTATTTTCCAATGAGACCATATCCGCAAGGATACAAGTTTGTTTTGACTCAACCGCAATGAGTTTAATTGAATAATAAAGAGCATTGTTAGCTATAGTGCTAGAAGGTGAGGTTCTCAGGTTGGAAGATATTTAAATATCAGTGGAAAGAGCTGCCTCTTCAAAGTAGAGTCTACCTTAATAATGTGAATGGACTAAATCTGTCATTCAATGATGTACCTTCATTAACTGATGTGGCATGACTCAAAATAAGGAGAAATAGCTGACAGCATCTATTCATGATTGTGACATGCACAAAGTATGACTCTAGAAATCTTGGAAATTGTTACAGATGATATGGGCCACATCAAGAACAACCTCATAGTCATTAGTGAGCTGACATGTACTGTATTTGCCATTTTGAATGCTGTTATTGTTGTTACATGTTGTTGAGTTGCCTGCGACTCATAGCAACCCTGTGTACAACAGCTCTTTTGAGACAATCATGTAGTCTACTATGCCAGGAATGACAAATAGATGCAGAATGGTATCAAATTAATTGTGAAAAAGAATATTTCAAGATCTGCCAATGCAGTGAGAAGATGATATCCACATGCTTACAAGGAAGATCTGTTAATAAGACTGTTATCCAAATTTATGTACCAACCACTAAAGCTAAGGATGAAAAAAACTGAAGACTTCTACCAACTTCTACAGTTTTAAATTGACAGACATGCAATAAAGATGCATTAATAATAAGTGGTGTCTGGAATGCAACAGTTCAAAGTAAAAGAAGGATAAAAATACAGCCTTGATAGAAATGAGGCCAGAAGTCACATGACAGAATTATGCGTGACCAACAAGTTGCTGTCAGGTGCTGTTGAGCCATGTAGGACTCATAGCAACCCTGTGAACAATAGATCTGAACTCTGTCTTACCCTGTGCCAGCCTTACAGTTTCTGACACACTTGAGCCCAGTCATTGTATCAGGCCACTGGTTGAGAGTCTCCTTTTCCCTTGCTGATCCTCCACGTTTCCAGCATGATGTCCTTCTCTAAGAAAGAACCTTTCCTAGCAAGATGCCCAAAGTATGTGAGACGAAACTTCACCATCCTTGCCTTCAAGGAGCACTCTGGCTGCACCTTCTCCAAGACATATTGGTTATTCTTTTATCAGTCATGGGATATTCAGTACTCTACTCCAACACCACAGCTCAAAGGCATCAATTTTTCTTCTGTCATCCTTGTACATTGTCCAGCTCTCAGATGCATAACAAATGACTGAATGATTTGTTCAACTGACCAGTAAATTACTTATTGAAAATACCTTTTTTTTTTTAGAAAGCATAAACAGCAACTGTGAGAGAAGGATGAGCAATCTCCTCCCATATGATTCACTGCATCTAAAAACCTGCTGTTGGGTCAGCTATGGGTCGGTTCTGAGTCTATGGTACACAACAACAACAACAAACAGCAACTATACATTTCTTGGAGAGAAAAATGGACAATCTCCTCCTGCGTGATTTACATTCTCCTAAAACCCACCAGAGGGTCAACTATGAGTCTGTTCTGACTTGATGGCAATGAGTAATATATATATATGGACCTTGCAGAATTCTTGTGGAATTCACAGGAATCAAATTAGCTACATCTGTGAAAAGATATGATGGAAAAGCTTAATATCATCAATCAGAATAAGGCTGGGGCTGATTGTAGAACAGATTCTCATTTCCTCCTATGCAAATTAAAATTGAAGGCAAAAAAAATGAGAAGTCCATCAGATTAAAAATGTGATTATGAATCTATCTTAAAGTCTGAATTTAGAGACTATATAAAAGATATTTGATATATTGAACACGAAAACCTGAAGACTAGATGAGTTTGGCGTTAACATTAGGGACATGATATATGAAGAAAGCAAAGGGATATCAGAAGACAGGGGAGTAAAGGCAAAAATAGCTATCAGGAGAGACACTGAAATTTGCTTCAGAATGTAGACAAGTTAAAGCCTTTCCCTAGAACTGACACTCTGAATTCATACTTCTAGACAGCCTTTTTTTAATGTTATAGACTGCAAACATTAATATTTCTGTTGTGAGAAGTGTTTCAATGTTGGAAACCATATATTCTCTTTTAACCTGCACAAAATATGGAATGCTGCATGAATTTGTGTGTCTTCCTTGCACTGGGGGCATGCTAATCTTCTCTGTATCATTCCAATTTTAGTGTATGTGCTACTGAAACAAGCACTAGACAGCCTCTTTTTTTTATTTAATACTTTTTTATTGGGAAAAACATATTGGGGGTACAAGGAGGTGAGGGTTGGGGGCAGAAGGGTGAGGATGGGCCAGGATGCAGTTGCAGAGCTGCACAGTTTGGTCGGTGGGGGGAGCAGGTGAAGGAAATGATGAGGGTCCAGTGGGGACCAGATGCTACAGAGGAATGACAAGCATTTTCCAATAGTAATGAAACCAACTGTCTTATTGATTTGGGAACTGGATGCTGACTCTCTGGCTTCTTCATGCTGAACAGGGGCGTAGATATAAAGGGTGGAAGGGAGGACGCTTTATCACCTTACTGGTGGTCTTGGGTTACAGCTGCTTGCCTTCTTGCTCCTGAGAGCCGCGATGGTTTGCCCCGAGCTAGGGGCCAAGCGCAGCCCGCCCCGGGCAGGAGGCCACGATGGCTCGCCCCAGGCAGAGGGCCGAGGGCAGCCCGCACCGGGCAGAGGGCCGCGACGGCTGAAGTAGTCCCCTTCCAAAAAAGAAGAAAAAGTGTCTGTGTGTGTGCACCGCCAAATTGGATCTGACTGGTAAAGGAGACTGCCCCTCCCTCTCCAGCAGAGCATGAAGTAGAGTCTGGGTTTCCCTTTTCCTCTTAAGGAATGCAAGAATAACTTTCTCTTTCTTAAAGCCCTGCATGGTGCATCACACTGTGAACCATGCTGCCAGAGCACCTTTCTTTGCTAGCACAAATTCAATTTTCTTAAGTTACAGTGAGTATAACCTGTGGCAGTGATTTATGACTATACTCAACCATTCACAGGAATGTAATTTCTTTTTGTTCCATGTTCACTGTTCCACTCTATCCTGTAAACAGGGGTTGCCTGGTTCATTCTTACCAATGAGGTGTAACAAAAAGTCACCTGGGGGTGTGTGGAGGGGAGTACTAAAGATTTTGTAATTGTTGTTGTTGTTGTTACGTCCATTGAGTTGCCTGCAACTCTAGTGACCCTATGTACCACAGCCCTATACCTATTTGTAACTGATAGCAAAAAAAAAAAAAGTAATTTATAAATGCACCCCTTCCATCTTCCTGCTGGAGACACTGGTGTGAGAACAGTGTCAGCAGTCCTAACTGCCAGCGAACACTCAACACCATCTCTACATGGTTTATTTTGTTAAAGAATGAGAATCCACTCATTTTTAATTTTTATTCATTTGTCCTTCATTCTCCTGTTCCTAAACATACTATCCACACCAGGGCTCCACTGAGCATCACTTAAAGTGAAAATTTTTACATAATTGGCCAAGAAATGTAGCAATTCTGAGACTAAAATAATAGTCACCCAAACGAGCTGTGAGCTTACTAGGAAAATTATTACAGAAGAGGTGATAGACATGCATAGTTATTCCAGGGAGAGATATGATTATTTAGGATGGAGATATCAGAGGCATGAGCAGAAGTCATGTGATATATGATTTTAAAAGGCCATTCAGAAAAACTATGGTACATTCACACAATGGAGTATTATTCAGCACTGAAAAACAATGAACTTGTAAAACATTACACAACATGGGGGAGACCAGAGGACATTATGCTGAATGAAATATCTCAGTCACAATAGGACAAAACTGCATAATACCGCTGTTATAAAATAGGACAGATGTGTTTGTGTTTGTGTGTGTGTGTTGGGGGGTTGAGGAGAGAGTGGGAAAAGATTGAATAGATAATAAATACTATATTAGATCAGATGAGGTGGAAGACCTGTTTGAAAAGAATATATGATTAGGCATTATCTATTTTACAACAATCTGTGGGCAGGGCTGGGGAGAGAGAAGGAAGGAGAAAAGAAAATGTGCAACAATGAAAAAAAATTAAAACATTAAAAATTTTTGTTTTAAAGGGCATACTTAGCCTAATCAACAGGGGTTTCTTGAGACGACATATCATTAACCAACGTGTGGGCACTGAGTTGTGCGTCTGTGCATGTCTGGCAGGCCACACCCAAACAAAACTGGCTGAAGCTTGTTGGGGCTGGGCAACTGCTAGAACTTTCCTTTGTTTTTCCACCGTCTCTGGAGCCAGGAGCATGTACCCTGTACAAAAAGGCTGAGAAAAGTAAACTTAACATCTGCTTTTAATTGCTTGCTAGCTCAGGGCTGAATACATACCCACTTGGAATTCTGTGTGTCTCTCCTACACAGTAACCAGTATGCCCTGCTCACCTGTGTGTCAGTCTAATTACAGCTGATGTTTTTAAGGTCTGAATATCTCTCCCCTTGCTGAGAAGTACCTTAAGTTAGGATCCCAAAGTCTAGCCTTTCAAAGGTGAGTGCTCAGATTCTTATTACTGTTACTTTATTTGGCTCCATTAGTTGCTTTTTAATCTCATTTTCTCTTTCAGAGGATGGCAATTGTACTATTACCTGTATTTTAGGACTGTTATAATGAATAAGTTTTCAGACACGAAGGACTACTCTGCCTCCAGGAGCCAGGCAAGCCAGGCTTGGCCTAGGGTTTAAGGCTTCCGGGCTTCAAGCCCGGAAGGAGAAGAGGTGAGAGATGGCGGCCACGTTCTCCCAGGTTTGCTCCGCCCAGGGTTGCTATGGCCCGGCTGCCAGAGAGAGCATGATGCTGTATGGGCGGGTGTTGTGGCAGTTTTCGGACACGAAGGACTACTCTGCCTCTAGGAGCCAGGCTGTGAGGCTGAACACTGTGACACTGATGTGTCATATGCGTTAACGGTTGGCTACCCAATGCGGACAGAGAGTGGGGTGGAGCTCCCCGATTAAAACAAGCTTGGAAGGACTGGCAGCATCCACTTCCATAATAGCTTGCCTCCGGAAACCCTATGAACCTGGAGAAAGGATGAGAGACACCCAAGCGTCGAGGACTCTCCTTCATTAGGGTCACTATGAGTCACCTGCGACTCGACGGCACTTAACAACAAATCATGAATAAAGAAATAACATATAAAGTACTTGGCATAGTGTCTTGTCCATGGTAATAGCTCAAATAAAAATCTAAATCCATTGCCATTTTGCCCCACAGAATTTCCAAGGCTCTAATCTTTACAACAAGTAGCTGCCATAGAAGGGCTGTGAACAAGTCACTGTTTCCACAACTATAGATCTGCCCACTTGCTTTACAGAGGAAACTCGTGGTTGCTGTGATACTGAACACTGTGACATTGATGTGTCAAATGCAATAATGGTTACCCATGGTTTGGTGGAGCTCCCCGATTAAACAAACTTGGAAACAGGAGAGGAGTGGCATCCACTTGCAAAATAGCTTGCCTCTGGAAACCATATGAACTTGGAGAAACAATGAAAGTTATATAATTGTTCAGGTATTTCATTCATAATGTCTCTGTGAGTCATCTATGACTTGACGGAACTTAACAACAACAACAACAACAAGTCTTTACAAGTATGGATTATACCTCAACATAAAGGGGGAAAAATATCCCCATTACTGAACCAATAAGAAGCACCATGGTAAGTAAAGAATGAAGTTGTCACTTGCTCACTCTCTCACTCACTGCTGCCAAGTCAGGACTAACTCATAGATGACCCTCTAACGAGTAGAAGCTGTAAATCTTGTGAGAGGAGATTGTTGTTCTTTCTCTAGCATAAATGCTGGTGAGTTCTGTCAAAAATGTGTGTCCTTGGGTTAATAGCACAATTCCCTATCAACTATGCCACCAGAGCTCTCTGAAGTTGGTAAAGATTTAATTTTAATTAGGTCCACAATCAACACCTATGAAAGCAGCAATCAAGAGATTTGAATGGCATGTTACATTTGGCAAATATTCTAGGAAGTACTTAATTAAAGTATAAAAGAGCTAGGATGTCACTTTGAGGACTAAGGTGCACATAATCCAAACAAACCATGCTATTTCCAATAGCCTCATCTCTCCAAAGTACTGAAGAACAATGGTGTCTCTCTGGAGACTAAGGTACATCTGATACAGGCCATGGTCTTTGCTATCACTTGTTATGCATCAGAAAGTTGGACAATGACTAAGGAGGGTAGAAGGAGAATTGATGCCTTTGAGCTGTGGTGCTGGAGAAGAGTATTGAGGGTACCATGGACTGCTAGGAAAACAAACAGATTCATCCTGGAAAGGGTCAAACCAGGCTGGTCCTTGGAGGCAAGGATTCTAAGGCTCCTTCTAACATACTTTGGACGTGTTGCAAGGAGGGACAGGCCCTTGGAGAGGGACATCATGCTTGATAGGGTGGAGCGACAGAGCAGAAGGGGTAAGCCCCCTATGAGGTGGATTGATTCAGTGACTGGGGTAATCGGGATGAGTGTATTGGAGACGGTGAAATTGGCACAGGACAGAGCAGAGTTCAGGGCTGTTGTACATAGCGTCACTATGAGTCGCAAGCAACTTGACGGCACATAACAACAACATATGCATGCAAAAGCTGGACAAGGAACAATCACATTAAAAAAAATAGTGATTATGTTATAGATTGCCAAGGTGATGCAATCTGTGGGAAAGTACACGGTTAGCCCATGGGCTATGCTTCTCTAGTGGTTCAAATCCATCAGCAGCTCTTTGGAATAAGCAATCTCCTTCTGTGAGATCTACAGCCTCAAGGACTCAATAGAAGGTCAGCCATGAGTTGGTACTGACATAATGATAATGAGTTGAATGAAAGATAGACTGCCAAAGGAACAAGCAAATAAATTTGCCTTGGAAGAATTACAGCCAGAATGCTCTAGAAACAAAGATGGCAATAATTTGTAGGAAATATTTTTTTTGGCACTGCACTGATACACTTAAAATGTATCAGGAAGAAAAAAAGAAGAAGAGAAAAAGAAAAAAAATGTATCAGGAGGGATCAGTGTTTGGAGAAGAACATCATGCTTAGAAAATTAGATGAGTGAAAAAGATCCCCAAGGAGATGGATTGACATGACAGCTACAGGACTGGGCAGGGTTTTGTGCTGTTGTACACAAGTTTGCTATGAATTGGAAATGACTTGAAGGTATTATTGACATGACAGGAGTCCAGAACGAAGGCTGCATTGTGGAGTGGACTTGGGGGGAGGGATTGTATAACAATGAAAGAATTTGGGGTGGGGGAGGAGTGGGCAGGGAGAAAAGTGCAACAATGAATGAATGGAAATCCAAACTCTCTGTAAATTTTCATTAAAATTAATAATAATTAAAAAAATTTAAAAAGAAACAAAACCAAACCCAAAACAGCAATTCTTCTAGAAACGGATGTCCCATCTTTTTCTTGCAGTGTGATTGGTGTGGTTGGTCAGCAGCCAAATGCTTAACTACCAAGCCACCAGGTCTTCTTGGTACTAGCTCATCAAATATCAATTGCTATTATTATCATCATTGTTTCTTTCTCTAGGACTACATAAAATTACATATTTACTGTCTGTGTTCTGATTGCTAGTTTAACACTGTTAGGTTTATCTTTCAATATGACTTTCTGAGCCATCGTTTGACTTTGCCATTTAAATGGGCGGGAACATGTGATAGAGTGTGTTGGCCTGTCTACAAGGGGATTGACTATCTACCAGTCCACAAGAGAATTGGCTAGTCTCACCAATCCACAAAGGTATTAAATTGAGCAGCCTCAGCAGCAGAAGGAGAGACTTCCAGACCACTGTCAAAGAAACCAGGAAAAGAGCAGCCATGGCAGAACTAGAGACCTGATGTGAGGACTGCTACACCTCTGGAATTAGAGGAAAGAACTTTTGCCCAAGTTTGTTGGACAACTTAAGGGTGGAGAGCATGAGTCAATACTGGCAAGACTAGGAATTTTGTAATATGAAGCTCAAGGTTGAGGTGCCAAGAGCACATTTTGGAAAATAAAATGACTGCATTCTCCTATTAACCTGGATTATAAACTTTCAACTTACCCAGTATGGTTCTGTGTAGTCTATGAACTATCACATGGGATTTTGGACCCAGCAAGGCAGTAAGATAGGTGTTGAGATGAATAGAAAGAGATAAGGGAGTGTGGGGGACATGTGTGACCACATGGAATTGGTTTTGTGTTATTGATGCTGTTGATGGGACCAGTTCCCTTTAGTGAAGTTGGTAAAGATCAGATATGACTGTCCTCGCATGGTGGTCCTGATGTGGCTCTTGTTCTTTTTACAAACTCCCAAATCCTAGCTTCAAATCTAGTGCTCTTCTCTCTAGACTTAACTTGGAAGAGGTAAAAAGACATATGGAGACTCAATGGTACAATTCTCACCTTCAATGTGAAAGAGCTCCAAGTAATTCCTAGTCTATGCACCTAATCTGCAGCCAGCATCCTTTTGCCAGTGGAAGTTTGTGTGTTGCTATGATAATGAATAGATTTCAACAGAACTTCCAGACAAAGGAGGACTAGGAAGAAAATCTTAGTTAACTACAAGAACAAAAAGGCTTATGTGCTCTTCCTTGTTGTTGCCTGATCCTAGAGCATGCTGCTGCTATTGCTGTATGTAATTTGTAAATTAGGCTCAGATATTACCTGATCATTTAACTCTATGCACTCTAGGTAAAATTAACAAATCCACACTATCATTAAATCTGGGGTGGTGAGAGAACAGGTCTGTGGATATGTTATTAGGCAATTATTTCTATTCCACCTTGTTCAATTTATGGTTGTGATAAGAGACTGCCATTTATCCTCCATTATCCACCTTGCCTTCCTCCTCAGTAGTGTTATTGTTGTTAAATGACTATGAATTGACTACAACCGAACAACAGAACAAAACTTTACCTTATCCTTACACTATCACATGTGCCAGTCCACCGTTATAGTCATTGTGTCCATCCAGCTCATTGAAAGTCTTCTTCTCTTTCACTGATCTTTTACCTTTCCCATGTCTTTTTCCAAGGGCTGGCCCCAACTGACAATATGGCCAAAGTATGTGTGACAGTGTCCTTATCCTTGTCTCTAAGAAGCACCTTGGCTACACTACCTCCAAGTCAGATTTGTTTGTTTTTTTTTTGTCATTCCATAGTACAATTAATATTCTGCAAGCACAATTCAAAGACATCAATTTTTCTTTGATCTTACATATTCATTGTCCAATTTTCAGATGCATATAAAACAACTGAAAAGACTATGCCTTGGATGAGGCACACCATAGTCTTTTAATCAATTGTCCTTGTTCCTTCACACTTTAAAAGATCTTTGATGGAAGGTTCGCCTAATGCAAGACATCTTTTGATTTGATTCCTTAGGTGTTGCTTGTGGATCCAAATAAAATGAAATTGTTGACAGTTTCTATATTTTCTCCATACATCACGACACTGATTCAGTGGTGAGGATTCTTGATATTGAGATGTAGTGTTTTGATCTTCTGTAGCAAGCGCTTCAAGGTCTTTTCACTTTCTTCAAGAAGATTGTGTCATCTGGATAGTTCAGATTGTTGATGAGTCTTCTTCCAACTCTGATGCCACACTTTTCCATATTGCCAGCTTCTCAAATGATTTGCACAATATACAGATTAAACAGATATGGAGAAAGTATATATCCTAACACCTTTCCTGATTTTAGACTATGCAATAGTTCGGACAACTGCTTCTTAATCTATGCATAGGATTCATGTTATCACAATTAAGTGTTTTAGGATTCTCATTCTTCTCAATGTTATCCAAAATTTATTATGAACCACTTAGGAAAATATCTTAGAATAGTTAATAAGTTGCTGTTATGTGCCTTCAGGTTGCCTGTGACTCATAGCAACCCTGTGTATAACAGCCCTAAACCCTACTCTATCCTGTGCCAATCTTATTGTCTCTGATACACCTATCCCCATTACCCCAGTCACTGAATCAATCCATCTCATCGAGGGTCTTCCTCTTCTGCACTGTGCCTCCACCCTCCCAAGCATGATATCCCTTTCCAAGCACTGGTCCCTCCTTGCAACATGTCCCAAAGTTTGTCAGACAAAGCTTCAGAATCCTTGCCTCCGAGGAGCCGCCTGGCTTAACCCTCTCCAAGACGATCCTGTTTGTTCTCTTAGTAGTCCACGGTAAACTCGATACTCTTTTCCACCACAGATCAAAGGCATCAAGTCTCCTTCAATCTTCCCTAGTCATTGTCCAGCTCTCTAACACATAGCAAGTGATTGGGCTGTATCAGGTGCACGTTAGTCTTCAGACTAACACCATTGCTCTTCAGTACTTGGAGAGGTCTCTGACGGCCGACTTTCCCATCGCAATATATCTTCTAATTTCCTGGCTGCTGGTGCCAAGAGTGTTGACTGTGGAGCAAACAAACTAAAGCTCTTAACAATCTCAATCTCTTCACCATCCATCACAATGCTTCCAATTGGCCCAGTAGTGAGAATCTTTATTTTCTTGATGCTGAGCTTCAATCCATATTGATGGCTGCAGTCCTTGACCTTGACTCTGCAGCAAGTGCTTCAGGTCCTCCTCAGTTTCAGCAAGCAGGGTTGTGACATCTGCTAAGTAAAAATATTTCCGGTATTCTTTATTTTTGGCCAAAGTTTATTTGACATCAGCAATGATATTCTTAATATCATAACCTCTTACCTTCCACAAAGTCATTGCTCTCTGGTGGATTTTGAGGGGCTGTAAACTGCACAGAAGAGAGTGACTATGTTTTGATTTTTAAATTAAGCCACATCATTGCACGGTATCTTCCTTTGTTGTGCAGCCAGTGCAAGGTGGAATACTGATGAAGTACTTTGTTGTTGTGTGTCCTCCAGCGAGAACTGGCCCATAGCTGCCCCTCCAGCAGGTTTTCAGAGGCGTAAATCACACAGAAGGAGACTGCCCATTTTTCTCTTACAAAGCAGCTGATCGTTTTGAACCTTGTACTTTTGTGCTAGAAGAAAAGTTCCTTTAGGAATTGTTAGGGAGCTCTGGTGGCAAGAAACTGCACTGCAGTCCTGAAGGCACGCGGTTCAAGGCCACCAGATGCTCCATGGAAGAAGGATGGGCAACTTCCTCCTGTGCAATTAACTTCCTCTGAAAACCCACTGCAGGGTCAGCTATGGGTCAGTTCAGACTTGATGGTACACAACATGCTGCCAGTGCTTCCTAAAGAAGAAATCCTTCTTCTTCACACCTACATCAGTGTCGTGAAACAGACACACAAAATTCCTACTTAGGCAAACAAGCCCCGGGAGCAGTGAAGTAACTCATCTGTGGTAATACCGCTGTAAAGACAGAGTTAAGAATCGAGCCCAGGTCCATGTTATCCCTCAGTTCTTTAAGTGACCTCTGTCAGGTGCTCTCTGGGCTATGCTCTGAGCTTTGTCACACAGCGGGGACATGCCAGGCTGAACTAGAGTTGCTCTCTGGGCGTGCCTCGCCTCTCCCCCTCCTGCGTCCTCATTTTGCAGCATCACGTGCTGGGGTACTCATGAGCAGCAGGAAGCCAATGCAGACGTCCTTCTCTGGTTTCCTTCCTGCCTTCCGGTCGCTTGCTCAGACCGTGCTGCTGCCTTCTCTGGTCCTAATGCTGGTGCCATGCTGTCTGACTTATGTAGCAGGAACTCCCTGGGAGGATTTGGCCATGCCGCTAAATAAGCAACCTCAGATATTAGAGTCAGGTCAGGCAAAGTCAGAGAGAAATAGAGGCTGGGTAGAAACAATGCTAAGAGAAAAGAACTAACACGACTTGGTCAACATAAGGGGAACATGGCCGGCAGGACAGAGAGGCGATTGTTGATGGAGCTGGAGTGGAACGCCAGCCGACAGGATCGATCAGCAACAGCCATCAATTGACTTCTCCCCTTTAAGAGCCAATGGAGTCTCAGCACAGTGGCCAGGCTCACAATGCTTGCAGGGAGACCAGGAAGTTCTCACGAGACTTCAAGACTTAACAGCGGAGGTTTTGTGAAGGATATTTCCCATCCTCCCAAAGTCAGCGGTTACTTCTTTCCTCATTTGAGCCGTGGTGTTTTTCAGTCATTTCCTGTATGCCTGATTGCTGGCCAGTAAATAAGGATGACAGGAGGAGGATTGATGCCTTTGAGCTCTTGTACTGGAGAAGAGTACAGAATATCCCATGGATTTCTAAAAGAACAAACAGACACGTTTGGAGAAGGTGCAACCAGAGTGCTCCTTGGAGGCAAGAACGACGAAGCTTAATCTCACAAACTTTGGGCATATTGTTAAGAGACACTAGGCCTTGAAAAAGGATATCATGCTTGGAAAGGTGTAGGGGCAACAAAAGATAGGAAGACCCCCAACCAAGTGGACTGACATAGTGACTGCAGCAATGGGTTCACATGTGTCAGAAATGGTGAGGATGGTACACGGTAAGACAGGGTTCAGATCTGTTGTTCATAGGGTCACCGTGAGTCGGACTTGACTCAGTGGTACCTAACAATAAATGAGGTGGGGTGGTGGTCTCGTCTCTTTTAGATTGTCTTCCCCTCTTTCCTGCCCTTTCCCTATTTTTCTTACAGCACTGCGTGCCCTCTTTGCCAACAAACCAGTCCTGGGCAACTCTTCAAGCCCTAAAAGGGTGCCTTTTGCTTTAATTGATTTCTTTTTCTTGCTGGCCAATGGCTGCACTTGCTTGTTTATCCTATGGTGGCCACTCTGCTCCCATCCTTATGGGGACCTATTTAGTGCTTCCTGCTGGGTATTTGCTGAAGTTATCTGGCAGTTCCAGAACTGAAGGAGGAGACAGAAGACAAATCGCCCCAGGGAGCTGTTCTTTTCTATTTCCCTGGGGTGGCAGTCCTTAGCCCCAGAATTGGGTGACTCAGCATTTGCTATGAGAAAGCAGATCGAGGCTGGAACTGCCAGAGGAAACGAAACAATTCTTATTTACCAAATTGTCAAAATCCCATCATTGCAATTAAGGAGATAGGCAATTAACGGTTTCTTAATTACAGCAGCTGCCACTTCTTCTGAATGCTGTAATTTATGGAGAGAATGAGGGGAAACTTTAAATTAATGTGTGTCTTTAAACAACGAAAAACATTGATGGAGTCTGAAGAGCACTTTGAGGCACGGCTGCTGCGGCACCTCCTGAGAAGAGATATTGTTACCCGGCCTGCTGTAAGATGCCATGTTATTCTCCTTCATTTGTTGTCCAGTGACTGCATTCTTCCCCCCTCCCCTTTTCTTTCCCTCTTTTCTTATGTTTTAGGAATTTTATTGTTTTCTTTCTATACAGTTAAAAATAAAATTAACATTAGTATGATTTTTACAAATATTTTGTTTATTTTAATGAAGCTGCTACAGACAATGTCCATTTAAAGCCCATATCCCAGGCCAAAAAGTACAAATAAAATCAAGAGAGCAGTGTTCTGATGTATATACTTCTGTGTGAATAATTAACTGCCAATGGAATCTAGAATTTTTCTGGGATTTTCTGACAAGAATTTTAATGTCTTTTCAGTAAAGCCATCTCTGGAGTTAGTCACGCACTGTTCTCACTATACGTCATCATGACTCGAACCTGATTTTCCTCTTCTGTTGGTCCAGACCCTCACAATAAGTAGCTTCAAATTAAGGAATGGTCATTTTTCCACAGTTCAGTTCTCTGAAAAACTTCCATCTCCTACTGAAAGTCATAGTCCTGGAGTGAAGCAGTTATGCATTAGAACATCAGGGCCAAATGGAAAGTCATTATGAACACTTACATTGGTTGTTCTTATTTATGCCACAAGCCTGAAAATGCACAGTCCTGGAGAAGGTGACCTCTCTGTGCACACAAGTAATTTTTAAGAAGAGAAGGCAATATCAAGGGGACTGAGATTTGCTCACCAAAAATCACAATTAAAACAAAAATGAATAACAAACACTAGAATTCAAAATACCAGATGTTTTGAAGATAAGTGCCAGTTTTCAATTGTTTTGAACACCACATTACAAAAGAACTATTATTAAAAATAAAGGATTAAGCGAAAACAAAGAGATTAAAAGATTATCTAAATTGTTGAGTGACCCACTGTTCCTAATAAACTTCAAATTACATCTTCCTCCATTCCCAGTTTTTTGGAGTGTGATTACAAGCAATCCTCTGACCTTCAAAAAGAAACCTGAGTGAATTCATTGGAACCCCTTGTCTCTGCAGTATGATTCTTTGAGTTTCTTGAGATGTGTTGTCATTTTCACCTTGAAGTGAATCTCACTGCTATCCTGTCCAATAACTTTGATGTATTCTCCTTCTTTCTTGTCCCCCAAGTCTTCAGTTGAAGGTTTTGCCTCCTGGTCAGACATGGTGATGGTGGCTTCACCCCAAGGGCCTCTGCAAACCTTGGCAGGCAGGATCTCACTTGGGGTTTACCAATCTGTCTTCCTAACACAACACAACACTGCAGCTCATTGACTGCATTCTTAATAAAAGCCAGCTCGACATTGTTATAGCCCCTTCTGAACACAATGTCATTTACTGGTTTCAACAGCAATATCATCTGTAAGGCACAAAAACCCCAGCAAAGGTCACAGTTTTAAAACAAATGGTTTTAAATCACAAGGCCAGCTCTTACAATTCATGATTTTAGAAGGAAATCTGATTTATATCTGGATTTAAGATTGCACTTTACATATGAAGGAGCTGGGCTCAGGGTAAAAAACTTATTCAGGGCCACAGAGCAAGCTGTGTTGTGGCTAAGCTGATTTCCAACCCAGACATGATTTCAGACTTGCTTTTTTCCAGAAGGCTGGTTGGCAATAAGAGTCCGAGGAATCCCAATGAGAAACCAAAACAGGAAGGGACAGACCTGTGGCAAACCTAGATGAGTCACAGCATATGAGGGAAGTTGACCAGCCAACAGGAAAGCCAGAATCAGCAACTGTGAAGTGAGCTTCAAGTCCTGGGAAGCCCTGGGTGTATTGCTAGTAACAATGAGATTTCAAGTCAGACTGATTAGCTTTCAAAGCCTTGCTCCTTTGCTTCTGAGCTGGGAGGTCTTATGAACTATCCTTGTTCTTACTGAGCTTCCATGCTTTCAGTTTTGTTCATTTGTGGTTAGTCTTTCTCCACTTACTTTCAGTGACTGATCCATTTCTTTCTCTCTCTGGCATATATCTTTTCTAATAAAATTGTCTTTAATTTCACCTTAAAAATTTCCCCCCCTTCATTGTTTTTGTGTATTGCCAAGTTGGAACCAATCCATAGCTGACCCTTGGAGGCAGCAAATATCACAAGAAGAGATTTCCCATCTTTCTCCAACAGAGCAGTTGGCAGACTTGAACTGTGTAACTTTGTGTTGGCAGCACAATTCATTTGTGAAAATACATTGTGGAAGAGGGAACAGTTGGCAGTTAAACACAGAATGCTCAACTTGCTTGTGCAAGGACATGATCTGTTGTGGATTGGAGCCTTTTGCACAGCTGAGGGACAGATATAAAAGGGTAGCCCCATGTGTGTGCCAGGAACAGTGTGTAGCACATTGAAGGGACTAAGCATGTCCTCCTTCTTCTTCTCACCAAGACCTCAGAGACAGGAGGCATGAGGGATGCTGAGTAGATTAACAGAAGAGAGAGGAAAATCCAGGGACTTCTTATGAGAGTTGAAGTTTCTGGGTGGTACAAAGGGGGAACACATGGGCTGCTCACTAAACATTTGCCAGGTCAAGTCCACCCAGAGGTGCCTTGGGAGTAAGATCTGCAAATCTCCTTCCTAAAAATGGGACACATTTCTGCTCTGACATGTCTCAGGTCCTGAGGGATCCAGCAGGGAAGCCTATAGAGAGTATACGTGCAGTTGATGGGCTCTGATCCTGCATGACCCTGTCCTCGTTACCTCGTCCTTCTCTGACACAAGCATCATAAATGTGTGATCCTAATAAACAAGAGTTCTCACTGTTTTGGTGGCTAGGCATCTGGATTCAGGGCACATTCAACTCTGGTGAGGGTTTTGTCTCCCTCTTTTCAACTTCCTACCCTTGGCTTCTTGATCTCTTCTTTCTTGGGAAATAGCAAAAAACAAGGCCCCAGGAATAGATGGTATACCAATTGACGTATTTCAACTAACTGATGCTGCTCTGGATGTGCTCACTAAGTTGTGCCAAGAAATCTGGAGGACAACCACTTGGCCAACTGACTGGAAGAGATCTATATTTGTTCCCATTCCAAAGAAGGATGACCCAACTGAGTGTGGAAATTATAGAACCATTTCATTGATTTCACATGCCAGCAAGATTTTGCTGAAGATTATCCAAAAATGACTGGAACAGCACATCAGCAGAGAACTGCCAGAAGCCCAGATTGGGTTTGGAAGGGGTTGTGGTACTAGGGATGTGTAGCTAATGTTAGATGGATCTTGGCTGAAAGCAAGGAATACCAGAGGAATGCCTATCTGTGTTTCATTGATTATGCAAAGACATTTGACTGTGTGGATCATAACAAACTGTGGCTGACTCTGAGAAGAATGGAAGTCCCAGAACACTTGGTAGTTCTAATGTGAAACCTATACTTAGGTCAGGAGGCAGTCGTTGGAACAGAGCACGGGAACACTGCATGGTTCAAAACTGGGAAGGGTGTACGCCAGGGATGTGTCCTATCTCCATACCTTTTCAACCTATGCGCAGAACAGATTATCCCGGAGGCTGGGCTCTATGAGGAGAAATGTGCCATTAGGATTGGTGGTAGATCCATCAACAATCTGTGTTATGCAGATGACATAACCCTGCTTGCTGAAACTGAGGAGGACCTGAAGTGCTTCCTGCAGAGGGTCAGAGACTGCAGCCTTCAATATAGATTGAGGCTCAAGGTCAAGAAGACAAAGATTCTCACCACTGGGCCAATTGGCAGCATCAGGATGGATGGTGATGAGATTGAAATTGTTCACAGCTTTAGTTTGCTTGGCTCCACAATCAACACTCTTGGCACCAGTAGCCAGGAAATTAAAAGATGTACTGTGATAGGAAAGTCTGCGGTTAAGGACCTCTCCAAAGTACTGAGGAGCAATGGTGTCACTCTGGAGTCTATGGTGTGCCTGATACAGACCATGCTTTTTGCAATCAGTTGTTATGTGTCAGATAGTTGGACAATGATTAGGGATGGCAGAGGGAGAATTGATGCCTTTGAGCTGTGGTGCTGGAGAAGAGTACTGAATGTATCATGGGCTGCTAAGAAATCAAACAGGTTCATCCTTGAGAGGGTTAAACTGGGCTGCTCCTTGGAGGCAAGGATTCTGAGGGTCCCTCTAACATACTTTGGTCATGTTGTAAGGAAGGACCAGTCCTTGGAGAGGGATGTCATGCTTGGGAGGGTGGGGGGACAGCGCAGGAGGGGAAGGACCTCTATAAGGTCGATTGATTCAGTGACTGGGGTAATTGGGATGGGTGTTTCGGAGACAGTGAGATTGTCACAGGACAGAGCAGAGTTTAGGGCTGTTGTACATAGGGTCGCTATGAGTCGCAGGTGACTTGACAGCACATAACAACAACAGCAACATCTCAAAAGACATTGACTTTGTGTGTATGTGTTATTTTATTGTGATTTAAGTGAAAACTTACAAAGCAAATCATTTTTCTGTTCCACAAATTTTGCTTTTGTTGGTTTATATGCAGTCATATATATGTTTTATTCAAGTACATTGTGTTTTATATAATCATATACATTTTGTGTTAGGAGTATACAGGAGTCACTGTAATAAAAAGAATTGGCTGACACAGAAAAATTTTATGAAACAATGCATGATCAAGAGTCTATGCTGATGAAAGGTAGTCCAAGCTGCCTTGATGGAAAAACAAGGCCCCAGGAATTGATAGCATACCAATTGACATATTTCAACAAACAGATACCTTCACCAAGTTGTGCCAAGAAATCTGGAGGACAACCACCTGGCCAACTGACTGGAAGACACCCATATTTGTTCCTATTTCAAAGAAAGATGATCTGACAGGATACAGAAATTATAAAATAATATCAATATCACATGCAAGCAACATCCTGCCGAAAATGATCCAGAACAACTGGAACAGCACATTAACAGAGAACTGCCAGAAATGCAGACTGGGTTTAGAAGAGGCCATGGTACTAGGGATATTATTGTTGTTGTTGTTACGTGCCGTCGAGTTGCTTGCGACTCATAGCGACCCTATGTACAACAGACCTAAACTCTGCTCTGTCCTGTGCCAATCGCACTGTCTCTGACACTCCCATCCCAATTATCCCAGTCACTAAATCAATCCGCCTCATAGAGGGC
>NW_006399969.1:659691-689895 GCF_000299155.1 Elephantulus edwardii
GTACTTTGGAGAGGTCCCTAACAGCAGATTTTCCCATGGCAATACACCTTTTTATTTCCTGGCTACTGGTGCCAAGCGTGTTGACTGTGGAGCCAAGCAAACTAAAGCTGTGAACAATCTCAATCTCTTCACCATCCATCCTGATGCTGCCAATTGGCTCAGTGCTGAGAATCCATGTCTTCTTGACATTGAGCCTCAATTCATATTGGAGGCTGCAGTCCTTGACCCTCTGCAGCAAGCGCTTCAAGTCCTCCTCAGTTTCAGCAAGCAGGGTTGTGTCATTTGCATAATACAGAGTGTTGATAGATCTTAATGTTAAGTGGATCTTAGCTGAATGCAGAGAGTACCAGAGGAATGCCTATCTGTGTTTCATCGACTATGCAAAGGCATTTGACTGTGTTGATTACAACAAACTGTGGCTGACTCGGATAAGAATGGGAACCCAGAACACTTGATTGTGCTTATGCAAAACATACTTGGACAGTCGTCAGAACAGAGCAAGGAAACACTGCATGGTTCAAAATCAGGAAAGGTGTACGTCAGAAATACATCCTGTCTCCATACCTTTTCAATCTGTATGTGGCACAGATCATCCAGGAGGCTGGACTCTGAGGAGGAGGAGGAATGTGGCATCAGGATTGGAGGGCGACACATCAACAACCTGAATTATGCTGATGACACAGCCTTGCTTGCTGAAACTGAGGAGGACCTGAAGCATTTGCTGCAGAAGGTCAAGGACTGCAGCCTTCAATATGGATTGAAGCTCAGTATCAGGAAAACAAAGATTCTCACTGCTGGGCTCATTGGCATCCTCATGATAGACAGCGAAGAGATTGAGACTGTTAACAGCTTCAGCTTACTTGGGTCCACAATCAATACTCTTGGTTCCAGCAACCAGGAAATCAAAAGATGAATTGCATTGGGATAGTTTGCTGTCAGGGACCTCTCCAGAGTACTGAAGAACAATGATATCAGTCTAAACACCAAGGTGGCCTGATGCAGGCCATGATCTTCACAGTTACTTGCTGTGCATCAGAAAGCTGGACAATGCCTAGGGATGATAGAAGGAGAATTGATGTCTTTGAGTTGTGGTGCTGGAGAAGACTATTGAATATACCGTGGTCTGATAGAACAAACAGGATCATCCTGTAGTGAGGGAAACCAGGCTGCTCCTTGGACGCAAGGATTCTGAAGCTTCGTCTGACGTACTTTGGGCATGTATCCAGGAGGGACCAGTGCTTGGAGAGGGACATCATGCTTGCAAGCATGGAGGGACAGTGCAAGAGAGGAAGACAATGGATAAGATGGATCCACTCAGTGACTGGGGTAATGGGGTTGGGTATGTCGGAGACAATGAGGTTGGTTTAGGATAGAGAGTCATAAGCGACTGGATGACAACAGCAACAACAACAGCCACAATTAATTACTGTTGATCCATGCCTTTTCTCACCCCATCTCGTTAGGTCCCCATTGCACCTTGCCTGTGCCTTCACCTCCACCCGATCCCATTAGTCCACTAATCTCTGCTCTCCTAGTGATTTTCCTTCTCTGCTCTTTTTTGCTTCCATTTATTCTCTTCCTCCTCCCCTTTTGAACAGTCACACATATCCTGTTCATATTTGCTAATTGCAATAGTTGTATTATCCTTACATTGATTCTTCCCAGATTGATCCTTCCTTGTCCTAATCTTGGGTGTGTATGTGTTTCACACTTTCCTTTATTCACATTGTGTTTCATACAATTATTCCGATACATTGGGGTTTGTTGTTTTTGTTTTTTCTTTTAATGTGTGTACCATCAAATCGGATCTGACTGGTACAGGAGGCAATTGTTCCTCCTCCTTCAGCAGAGCATCTGGTGGATTTGAACCACACAATTCTGGGATTGCAGTGCAGCTTCTTGCCACTAGGCCACCAGAGCTCGCCATTCATTGTGTTTTATAAAATTAATCACCATTGAACTATGCCCACCATTACCCTGTTTTTCAGGTCCCTGCCAGATCTTTCCCATTTCCTTCACCACTCCCCTCCACCCTCCAAGTTGTGTGATCCCATGATTTCTTCCTGCCCATCCTTAACCCTCAGCTCCCATCCTTCCTCCCTTAGACCCTGTACATTTTCTACTAGATATCCTTCTATTTTTACAATAATGGTCTTATGCAGTATTTGTCCTTATGAGACTGACTTATTTCACTCTGCATAATGCTTTCCAATCCTTCCTATATTATATAGTAATTTTTACTATATTAAATTTTTACTCCTGAGTGCTGCATAGTATTCCATGTGCTAATGTACCACTTTCTTTCTTTTTTTTTTCTAATGGGCACAAATATGGATCTCTTCTAGTCAGCTGACCAACTATCTGAGTTCCAAATTTCTTGGCCTAGATGAATGACATGCCCAAGGATGTATTTATTTGCTGACACACATCAGTTGATATTCTGTAAATTTCTGGAGCCTTAATTTTTTCCATTTCATTTGGTGCAGTTTGGATAGCTTCTTTCAGTTCTTGGTCACAGGCTACCTCTTGAAACAGTTTAGCATCAATCAATTATTTTTGGTACAGTAACGTGAATAACTCGAAGCTTGAATTTTTCTTTCTGTTTTTTTCTGGATGAGAAATGCCAAATGTGCTACTGCCTTTTGGTTTTCCAACTCCAGGTCTTGGCACACTTCATTATAATTTGTTTTGTCTCCTGAAGCTCCTCTTGGGAATCTCCTGTTCAACTCTCGTCATACTTTCTTCCATTTGATTTAAATTCTCTATGTTTAAAAGCAAGTTTTAGGATCTTTTATGATGCTGAAGCTTGTTTCTTTTGTATAGCATTTTACTTTCTAGTATAATGATCTTGATGTCAACCTGTAGCTCATCCAGTCTTCAGCCATTAGTGCATCAAATCTATTCTTGAAACGTTCTCTAAATTCAGATGATAATGGCAAAGTTCAGGCCAGCAAAAAACAAATGCTGGAGAGATTGTGGAGAGATAGGAACCCTTATTTACTGCTGGTGAGAGTGTAAAGTGGTAAGACCACAGTGGAAAGCAGTCTGATGGTTTCTCAAAAACTTGGAGATGGAAATGCCATTTGACTTAGCAATTCCACTACTGGGGATATACACTAAAGAAACCAGAGCTGCCACCCAAACAGATGTATGTACACTCATGTTTATTGCTGTGTTATTCACAATAGCAAAGACATGGAAGAAACCCAAGTGCTCATAAACAATAGTAAATTCACACAGTGGAATATTATGCAGCATCAAAAAACAATGAACTCATAAAATATTATATAACACAGGGGAGTCTGGAGGGCATTTTACTATGTGAAATATCTCAGTCACTAAAGGACAAACAATGCATAACACCGCTGTTATAAAATAGGACAGACATGAGGGTTGGGGGGTTGGAAACACTGTATTAGATCAGATGAGAGGAAGAATTTTCCGAAAGGAATATATGATTATGCATTATATGCATGGTAGCAATCTGGAACAAGGGGTGCATTCCAGGGTGGCCTAGGGGAAGAGGAGAGAAAGGAGGGGAAGAAAATGTTCAAAGAAAAAAATTATTATAAAAATAAATTCAGATGGTGACTGTTGCCAAGTATAATGCAATTATAGATAGAACATGCTGCAGGCAAATCTCAGAACTTTACTTTCCTTGACTCTTGATCTGTTACTTTTCCGTTCCTTGTGAGAACATTAGTGGCCTGCCAGACCTGTACCTTAGGTGTTGTGTAAAAATAACAAGCCTTTTTTTGTGGAGTAGTCTATAGAGGGTTGTGCTGCTAACCCAAAGTTTGTGCATCTCCAGAGGTTTGAATTTACCAGCAGATCTGCAGGAGAAATGCGAGCAATCACCTGGAGTTGTGATTTAAAGCCTTGAAAACTTGATGGAGGGTCACTATGAGAAGATTTGACAGCAGCGAGGACAAAGAAGTAACTTTTGGCAAATTGACTAAACTCAAACTGCCACTGAATTGCAATTGATTGACCCTCTAGGGAGTTTCCAAGGCTGTCAATCACACAAGACAAAATTGCCCATCTTTCTCCTGCCAAGCTGCTGGTAGACTCAAAACTGGAAAAGATGTATAGCTTTTGTGTTAGGAGGACAAAACTCTATGGAGTAGAACACCAGAGTGAGTAAAGAAGCTAGAAATATTCCAGGAGATGAAGGTAAAGCGTTTTGAACAGAATTAAAGACTCTTTGACATAGGAGTCAGAAAACCCAGACAGATGAATGATTAGAAGTGGTTAGGTGACTGTGTGTGTGTGCAGTGGGAGGACTGGGGGCTTCCGACCATCTGAAGGGGCAGCTGCTGCTCAGCTCTAACCTATTAATGCTTTGTGGAAAAATGGGCCAAAGAGGGTTGCCAGCCTTTCCAATTTTCAAAGAGGAAACAGATTTTAATGTGAAATTTCTAGACTTTTGGCACACTGGGCAAGCTGAACAGAAGATAGAGTTGATTTCTCTCATAGCCCCATGAATCTAAAAATCAGAAAAATGTTTAGAGCTGCCATAGAAAAATAGCATCAAGTCTCCTTTTCTTTAATCCTGTTTTGTCTTTCTCGCAGTGCTGCATAGTATACTGAAAAGTCAAAGAAAAAACAACCAGAACAAATTAGTTATGAGCTATGTAATTGAAAATCTTATTCAAGTGGTAGCTCTCCATTAACAGAATCCTTCCAGATGGTGCAATAGTAGGTCCTTCAGCTAGAAGCGGGTCCTCAAATGGTGAGGGCCACTGCTGTGAGGGATTGTGACTCAGAGGACCAGTGTAGTCTTTTCCTCCAGCTCCTCCATTACAGAACTCTGGTAGCTTAGTGGTAAGGAGTTATGGTTGGAATCCCCCAAGTGCTCCATGGGAGAGTGATGGGTAACTTCCTCCCATGTAATTTACAACCTCTGAAACCCCACTGGTAACTTCCTTCTGTGTGTTTTACAACCTCTGAAACCCCACTGGAGTTTCAGTTATGGGTCAATTCAGACTCAACAACACTTAACAACAGCTCCCACAATGAACAATTAACAACTCTAAAGTATTCATTAGAACTTTACCCT
The DNA here is from genome assembly GCF_000299155.1 of Elephantulus edwardii. NCBI lineage: Eukaryota > Metazoa > Chordata > Mammalia > Macroscelidea > Macroscelididae > Elephantulus > Elephantulus edwardii. The sequence continues at coordinate 664,751 of NW_006399969.1, forward strand.
TCTCACAGACAAGTGTGATGGAGCTTAAAAGAACTAAGTGCTTAGCACTGGCATAGAGAAGCCAAAGACACAGGTGGACCCCATCTTTTTATGTTGCCTGAGTTGACCTTCAAAAGTCATACATCAGGAAGCTGTCGGTTCTTTCCTCCTCTGTCCTCTCACGGTATGCTCCCAGGAAGTGCCTTCACTCAGACAAGCCCTCAAAATATCCAGTTGACCCTGTGAAATGACTCAAATAATTCCACTGGCAAAATAATATGTGAGGGTCTTGACTTTGCTCTGGGTCTCTTTAAAGTATTATTGTGTAAACGTTAACCAACCAGAATATTTCTTTTGTGAATTCCTAGATCTTCTAAACTTCAGCTTTGTAAAAAATTTCTTTTGCTCTTATACTTTGGTCAATCTTTATGAAATACTGCTTGATTCCAGGTGGATATATTCTTCCAATAAATCCTATGTTTTACCGTTAACAAAAGCTTTCATTTGCTCTTCGACATGGGGGAGTGGTCCAGTTGCTTCAGTCTCCCAACCTCCAGAGATGACACCTGCAAATAGTCTTTGGGAGGCTTGGGTGTGGCAGGAGGGGTGCCAGTGCCTGCAGAGATGTAATCTTAGGGGCAGGCAGAATGGTATTTGCCCAGGGCTCTGCCTATTTTCAGAGGATTAATCCACTCTTTGCTAACAAAACTTTAAGTATTAATTTAAAAATACTTCTCAAGAGCAGATAGGAAACTATGGCAGAGATTACTTGATCACAGTCATGCTACAAGGAGCAAAAGGTGCTGATATATGGCTGTTAACTGGCCTCCCTCCTTGTAGTGTTTTGTGCTAGTTAGAGGTCAGACTCCTTGGTCTGACATCAAAGTCCTTCGTATGCTGTTCCAGCTCTCCACAGACACCACAGTCCAAGTGTCCCTGACTATCCATCATTTTTGAACACATCATAAACTTGGCTTTAGTGCCTTTATTGCTTCAACACTGTTGCTTGAACACCTTAAATGTGGTCATCAAGTAAATATTTCCAGGGAAGTTGGAACAACTGAGCCACGAGCTAGTTGCTGTTTTGGAACATAAAGGAAAAAATCTTCTTCCTTCACAGGACTGACAATGAATGCTCAAAAGGACATGCAACCCTTAAAACAGCTGCCAGTGATATACATCTGTGGAGAACGACACACAGAAAATGAAATAAAATCCAGGGATCCAATCAAATGCCAAGAGTGTGGATCTAGAATGATGTACAAGTAAAGGAGTAAAAGATGGGTGGTTTTTGACGCTCGGTGAAATGTGTATTCAAAGGAGCGTCATCACTTGTATTCAGATTTGCCATTGATGTTTCACATTGTATAGCTTTTGGATACCATACGTCCATCATCATGAATTCAACTCTATCTAATATAGATTATTTAATTGTATGTGGTCTTTTGAACCATACTGTATTTGGGAATCTGTCGTACTTTGTGTAAATAAATTCTTTCTTTTCCAATTTAAAACAAAAACAAAAAAGAAAAACGAAAGAAAAGAGTATCTCTCCAGTGTACTTCCTTAAATTTGGACTCTTCCTCCTGCTAAGTGAGAGTGGCTAAACTGGCGTCCAGGCTTTTCTATGCTACCAAAGAAAGAAGTTATTATAGAAACTACTTTGCAAAGTGAAACTGCTTTGCAAAGGAAGACATGAAGGAATTAACTAATACTAGCCCATGTCTCACAGCTCAGAAGAATTTTTTGGCTTTTAATTATTTAGGTGGGAAGAAGTTTCATGTTTATTCAAAAGGGAAGGAAGCAGCCATGAGAAAAAGAAGTCTCCATTGCCCTTCTGAAACTGCTGAATAAACATGAGCTCTTCCGCAGGCCCTTCACTCATGTCTGTGGTCAGAACTGACCCTCTAGTGGGTTTTCAGAAGCTGTAAATCTCATGGGAGATATATGCCTATCTTTCTCCATGTCACACAGTTATTTTTTTTTATAAATATTTCCTTAGAACCTTCCCTTGCTGGCACAGATTTGGGAAGCTCATACTCCACGTGTTCTATATGCTGGCATTTATTATAATAAAACTTGCTTTTTCTACTCCAACTCACCTCCAAGATTGGTTTTTCTGGGGGCAGAACCATGTTTTTCCTGTAAGTATTCAACAAACAAGTATTAAAGGTATTCCCTCACTTTTCTAAGCACTTGTGAACAAGAATGTCTCTGAAAGGTTCAAACTCACTATGCAGTTCCAAAGCAACACTAGCCAAACGTATCACAAATATGCTTTATTTAGAATGCTCACTTTTGTGAAAATGGACTGAGGCACGATTGGTGTCAGTACCTAACAAAGGCAAGAGTAGGATACTTATCTATTGTTAACCAGTTGGGGAGAGTCACAACAATTTTAAGGGCCTGGAGCCATAACAGATTATTTCAGCACTCCCTGTTTTATCTCCTGGGATGGATCATAAAACCATGTGTAGGTGTATCTCCTCCATCTTATCCCCTCCCCTCATTTTTATGGATGATTCTATAAAATACCAAGTACATGTACAAAACATGAGGTATATGATATGTCAACCAATTAAAAAAAAGATAATATACAGAATCACTGAACCAGGAAGAATTGTTTGACACTGAATTATTTCAGGGAGTAGCTTAAGATCAAGAACCAAAGGTACTAAAGGAAGAAGTACAAGCTGCTCTGGAAGCACTGGCAAAAAAATAAGGTTTCTGGGGTTGACAGAATGCCAACTGAGGTGTCTCAGCAACAAATGCAGCCCCAGAAACGCTCACTCATCTATGCTAAGAAATCGGACCAGCTGATTGGAAGAGATCCAATTATATTTTATATAATAGCAGACACTAGTGATTGGAACGTGCAATGTGAGATGCATTAACATAGGAAAATTGGACATTGTTAAAGAAAGAAACGGAACAAGTAAATATTGGCATACTAGGTATTGGTGAAGTGAGATGGCTTGGCATGGGACCTTTTGAATCAAATGATCATATGATCTACTATGCCAGATATGAAAAGGTGAGAAAAAATGGGGTTGCTTTCACAGTAAAATAAAGTCATTTCTAGATCCATCTTGAAATACAATGTGGTGAGTGACAGGGTAATATCCATATGCATACATGGAAGTTCAGTCAATACTACTATCATTCAAATATGTGCATGAACAACTAGAGCTAAAGGGGAAGAAATATAGGATTTCTACCAACTTTTGCAGTCAGAAATCGATCGAACATGCAATCAAGATGCATTAATGGGTGACTGGAAAGCAAAAGCTGGGAACAGAGAAGGATCAGTAATTGGAAAACATGGACTTGGTGACAGAAATGAAGCTGGAGATAGAACGATAGAATTCTGTACAATCAATGATTTATTCTTTGCAAATAATTTTTATAAGAAATACAAACACAGGCTGCACACATGGATTTCACATGATGGTAAGCATAGGAATCAGATTGATTACATCTGTGGAAAGAATCACAGGAGAAACTCAATATCAGCTGTGAAAACTAGGTGAGGTGCTGATTGTGGAACAGACTACCAACTACTCATATACAAGTTCAAGCTAACATTGAAGAAAAATGAAATAAAATCCACATGAACCCAAATCTGACCTTGAGTCTATCCACTTGAATTTTGAAACCATCTCAGAAACAGGTTTGAGGTCTTGAACACTAATGAGCAAAGACCAGATAAGCTGTGGGAGAATATCAAGAATACCATCCATGAAGAATTTAAAAGGTCATTATAAAGGTAGAAGAAGAAGAAAAGACCAAAGTGGATATCAGAAGAGACTCTAACTATTGCCCTAAAGCCAAAGCAAAGGGAAGAAATCAAGAAATTAAGGAGTTGAACAGAAGATTTCAAAGGGCAGCTCAGGAAGATAAAGCAAAGTATTAAAATAAAATATGCAAAAAGCTGGTGTCAGAAAATCAAAAGGGCAGAACTCGCTCGGCATTTCTTAAGCTAAAGGAGTTGAAAAACAGATTCAAGCCTCAAGTTGCAATACTTAAGTATGCTATGGTCAGAATATTAAGTGACCCAAGAAGCATGAAAAGAAATGGAAGGAGTATACAAAGTCACTGTACCAATTCGGCTGACACAGAAGAATTTCATGAAACAACATATGAGCAAGAGCCTGTGATAAGGAAGAAATTCAAGCTGCTCTGAAAGAATTGGTGAAAAACAACATCCCAGGAATTGAGGGCATATAGCAGCTGACATATTTCAACAAACAGACGCTGCCCTGGATGCACTCACCAAGTTGTATCAAGAAATCTGAGGACAAAAACCTGGCCAACTGATATGAAGAGATCTATATTTGTTCCCATTCCAAAGAAAGGTGACCTGACAGAATGCAGAAATTATCAAATAATATCATTAATACCACATGCAAGCAAGACTCTGCTGAAGATTATCCAAAAATGACTGGAATAGCACATCAACAGAGAACTTGCAGACTGGGTTCAAAAGAGGCCGTGATAGTAGGGATATTATAGCTAATGTTAGATGGATCTTGGCTGAAAGCAGAGAATATTAGAGGAATGTCTATTTGTGTTTCTTTATGTAAATGTATTTGACCCTGTGGGTCACAACAAACTGTGGCTGACTCTGAGAAGAATGGGAGTCCCAGAACATTTGATTGTGCGTACGTGAAACCTATACTTGGACCAGGAGGCAGTCGTCAGAACAGAGCAAAGGAACACTGCATGGTTTAAAATCTGGAAGGGTATATGCCAAGGATGTGTCCTATCTCCATACCTTTTCAATCTATATGCAGAACAGATCATCTGGGAGGCTGGACTCTATGAGAAGGAGTGAGGCATCAGGATTGGAGAAAGATTTCATCAACAACCTGCGTCATGCGGATGACACAACCCTGCTTGATGGAACTGAGGAGGACCTGAAGCGGTTGCGGCAGGTCAAGGACTGCATCCTTCAATATGAGTTGAAGCTCAACCTCAAGAAAACAAAGATTCTCACCACTGGGCCGATTGGCAGCATTGTGATAGATGGTGAAGAGATTGAGATTGTTAACAGCTTTAGTTTTCTTGGCTCCCCTATCAACACTCTTGATACCAGCCAGAAAATTCAAAAGACTATTTGCATTGGGAAAGTCGGCTGTCAGGGACCTCTCTATAGTACTGAAAAACAATGATGTCAGTCTGGAGACTAAGGTGTGCCTTATCCAGGCCATAATCTTTGCAATTACATGTTATGCATCAGAAAGCTGGACAATGACTGGGGATTGATAGAAGGAGAATTGATGCCTTTGAGCTGTGGTGCTGGAGAAGAGTATTGACCATGGATTGCCAGGAGAACAAAGAAGTTCATCCTAGAGAGGGTGAAACCAGGCTGCTTCTTGGAGGCAAGGATTCTGAAGCTTTGTCTGACATACTTTGAGCACGTTGCAAGGAGGAACCCTTATTTGGAGAGGGACATTATGCTTGGGAGCGTGGAGGGACAGTGCAAGAGAGGAAGACTCTCGATGAGATGGATTGATTCAGTGACTGGGGTAATGAAAGTAGGTGTGTCAGAGACAATAAAATTGGCGCAGGATACAGCAAGTTGCAGTGTTATTGTGCATAGGGTCACTATGAGTTGCAAGTGACTCGATGGCACATAACAACAACAACAACAACAACATGCCTATTATCACCCTGGCTTTTCAAGCCCCTATTGAAGCTTTCCCATTACTTCATCCCCCCACGAAGCTCTACTACTCCCATGATTTTTCTTTTTCCCCTTTCTGCCCCCATTTTCTCTCCTTAATGCTTCATTGAATATTTTGCTCATATAAACCTACAGTCTTGTAATTGCAACTGGAATTTGTTCTTCAGTTCTTTCACCTTAACAAATGTCAAATGCATTCTTCCATTTTAGGGTTTTATTTTGTTGTTGTTGTTTTAAAAAAATTATTTTACCTTTTATTTTTTTCTATAACCCAATCATATTCTAGCAAGGTGTTAATTTTGGGTCTTTCCACATTTCATTATAATACTGTCCTTAGTCTTCTCAAGTTTCCCTTTGAAAGCTACGTTAATTTTTCTTTTATTTGCTTTAGTTTCTCTGTATTCAAAAGCACAATCAAGAAGACACTAGCTAGGCTGAAACAGGAAACCAGTTTAACAGACTTGACCCCTGGGAGCAATGGAAGGGTAACAGCTCTATCCCTGTAAGGAAGATAAGTCCTGCAACATTTCTGGTGCGACCAGGCTGAGGACAGCAGGAAGAATTGTGCCTCCACTGAGTGGCTTCCGGGGGGTGGGGGGTGCTGCCGGAGGACAGCATCAAGCCTCAGAAGCTAGCACCGATTATGGGTTTGATAGCCAGGGTGCCTGTGCTGGCTGGCTGGCTGGGCTCCTCCCAGAATAAAACGGCTAGCACCTACAGCTCCAAGGTACACTAGGAGAAGGGTCTGAATCACGATAAGGTAGTTCACCTTAGTGGAAGGTGAAATCGGCATCTGATCTATGCCTGCTCCTCTCGAGTATTGTACCAGAATTGTACAAAAAAACCAGAGTTAGCTTAGGAAAGAATTTTCTGGAAGGGATTGTAATAACCTCTGAATGAGTGCGGAGTCCGTGTGGCTTCGCAGCTCTAGCTAAGGAGTCTGAGTGGGTCCTGACCTGTGGTTCTGTAGTGACATCTGCGACATAATGGTGATTCAGTTTCTCCTGGGAGAATGATCTGGCTTGGGTTTTTAAAACTTTTAAAAATCTCATTTTATTATTCTTTTTTGTGTGCACCAACTGGTACAGGAGGAGATTGCCCCTCTTTCTCCAGCAGAGAATCTGGTGGATTCAAACCACATACCTCTGGAATTGCAGTGCAGCTTCTTTCCACTAGGCCACCAGGGCTCCCTCTGGCTCAGGTTTTATACGGGTACACCCTAGCTAAGACGCACTTTAGAACTCCTCTGGAAGTGTAGTCAGGGGGACCCTTGTGTGGTCTCAGGATTCTGGCTCTCCCAATCTTTGCCTGAGTTTTGTAGCACCATACACAGAGCTAGTTCACATGGGAGGGAGTTAGAATAAACCCACTATGTTAGAGCTAATGTTGACAAATTTCAAGGAGACATACACCCGAGGCTAAGGAGTGAAAACGAGCCCGGGAGGTTGAAAAGCCTCTGCCAGGTCGAATGGCTGACGTTTGACACAGACTGGCCACTAGAGGGCGAGCAGACCGTGATTTGGTCTGGAACATTTGGAGTGTGTGTAGGTACTGCTGAATCAGGCCCCCTGATCCATTTCCTGACACATGGTTCAAACGGATGTTCAACCCTCCCTACTGCCCCAACCATGGTTAAGCACCCAAATGGCAAAGAGCTCAGAAAGTCTAACCATGGTCTTCCCCTCCCCGAGTTAAAACTCCAAGTATCTTAACCATTAGAGGAGAAATCACTGTAATCACCATATGGCTCCGTCAGGCTCAAGTCCTCCTGCCCGAGGGGAAACTCCATCAGATAAGGGCCAGTCCTGTCTCGCCTTTGCTCGCAAGGTAAAAGAGAGGGAGGCAGAGAGGCACACCCAGAAAGAGCTCAGAGAAGAGAGAGAGAGAGAGGGAGAAGAGAGAGGAGAGAGGCAAACCATTGCCACTCCCACTAATTGGCGACAAGTATGAGAATTCCTGGGAGCCGCTGGATTCTGTCTAATAAGGATGCTTAATTTTGCTGTTAGTGTAAAACCCCTGTATGAGGCCACAAAGGGGGGAGAGAAGGAAACTTTTATATGGGGGCCAGAACAAGAGGCAGTATTTAAAGATTAAAAAAAGACTTACAGTCTGCCCAGCCCTAGGGCTTCCTGACTTATTGAAACCATTCATACTGTAAGCAGCTGAGAAAGACAAAATGACCATAAGAGTTTTAGTTCAAAAATTCGGCACATGGACAAGGCCAGTACATACCTGTCCAAACAACTAGATGGAGTTGCTAAGGATGGGCCAAAATGTTTCCAGGCCTTAACCAGAATTTATCTCTTGACACAAGGCGCTGACAAACTTACACTGGGGCAGCCCTTAACTATTAGGGTGTCACACGCAGTTCTTACCCTAATGAACACTTAGAGACACCACTGACTCACCAACTCAAGGCTCACAAAGTACGAACGCCTCCTTTGCAAAAACTCACGCATTTGTCTAGAAACCACAGGAAACCTGAATCCTGCTACCCTGTTACCAGTAAGCAAAGAGGTGACTGTTTAGAGGTCATGGAAGCAGTCTTTTCCAGCAGACCCAACCTCTCAGATCAATCATTAGCAAAGGCAGACCAAGAACTCTTTGTAGATTGTAGCCGCTTTATTGACAGAAGCAGAGAATTTGCAGAGGAGGCTGTGCAGTAATGGTGGACCTGTAATAGAAGCCAAACCTCTTCCCATGGGATCCTTTGCCCCCAAAACTGAACTCATAGCTCTAGGGTTATCCATTGTGTTTCTCATTGTCAGGTGTGTCCCCAGAAAAGACATGGCTTATTTCCCTTATGAGATCCTGTTTGCCAGGCTGCTTCCCTTCCTCCAGAAATTTCTGGGTGACTTGCTAAAAACTTAGGGAAAACTGGTACAATGTTTACGAAGTGAGGAGCAGAAAGATTACCTGTCAGCCTTTATATTCCAGTTCACTCCTTTTCTCTGGGAGACCAAGTCTGGTCAAAGACTGAAGCAATGTCACCTTCCTGGCCTGATGGAAAGGGACTTAGTGTTATCCTAACCATCTCTACTGCAGCCAATGTAGAAGACATCCTCCTGTGAGTTCATCATTCACGACTAAAGCAAGCAGCGTCAGATGTATGGAAGGCTGCCACCCCAGTGCTTGATCAACCCTTCAAGATCACGCCTTGTGATTGGGGAGCCCTGCCCCAGTCACCCCTGGAAGACGTCTAGTCTGCACATGACCAAAGTTTAAGATCACTGGGTCTTGCCCCAGTTGTTCTAAGCTATTGACCCCTTGGTGATCAATGAGAACTGACCCTTATCCAGCCCACCTTTGGACTGTACTGCTTCTACTAATGTATTGTTACCCCTACTCACTCTCATGCTCTCCCTAATAGTTCTGGCTGACAGTGCTCCCACCCACTGGGCCTGGTATCAAAAGGTGAGATTTGAGATAGTTCCACCAGTATTCAATCTTTGTATCAAGAGACTTGTATGTTGTAAGTGCCGGATAACCCAGATAGGCCACAAAAGAAAAATAAGATCAACCTCACTATACATAGTATTTTCTCAACTGAGTTTAGCGTTGGTCCAGGGAAAATATTGAACTTTGAATGTGACAGCCTCTTATAATGCTTTTGTTTTACAGTGTATTGCTTGCCTTGTATTGAATTGTGGAGATTGCTATGCTCAGCAGCTTATGAAAAATACCTATGTCCTTTTACCCTCACAGGAAAGAGTTCTACTGGGGAAAGCACCCTGTTATCAGGAAGTTCCCTGTGTGACTGCTGGGGAAATATTCACTGGACAATTGAATGGCAGGGTGGACAACCAAAGGAGGGTGACGTCAGATGAAACTTAAGCTCTGTATAGTTTGTGGTTCACCACCTCCAAACTGTCAACTTTATCATTGTAATTCCATTTCCCTAATGATCACCAGTGCAGTGGTCATGGACCAAGGCCGTGCCATCAAAAGGTAGTATGAGCTGATGTCTGTGGACAAGGTCCTATAGCTACTCTGCTCTCCAGACTGTCTGTCCAAGACAGAATCTGGATCCACACAGTACTGTCAGCCCCTCTTCCTCTTCTCCGAACTTCACAGAGCATCTTAATGATCCTGCCAAAGTAAAAATAGTTGAAGTAAAAATCTAGCTCACACCCTTATGATATAAACAGGGTGGAAAATGCAAATCGCTGGTTGTTGTTTTTGTTAGATGCCATCGAGTCGAGTACAACTTATAGCAAGTTTATGAACAAAAGACCTGAAACATGTTCTATCTTGCATCATCCTCACACTTCCTGACACACAGAGCCCATTGCAGCAGTCACTGTGTTAGTCCACCTGGTTGAGGGTCTTCCTCTCCTTTGCTGACCATCCACCTTTCCCAGCATCATGTCCTCCAAGGAATAGCCCCTCCTTGCAGAGTGCCCAAAGTATGTGAGGTGAAGTCTCATCATTCTTGCTTCAAAGAGCACTCCAGCTCCACCATATCCAAGATATATTTGTTTGTTTTCTTGGCCATCCATGAGATGTTCAGTGCTCTTCTCCAACACCATAGCTCAAAGGCATAAATTATTTTTATGTCATCCTTATTTATTGTCCAGCTCGCAGATGCATTACAAGTAATCAAAAAGACCATGGCCTGAATCAGACACACCTTAGTCCTTAAACTGACATCATTACTCCACAATAATTTGGAGAGGTCCCTAACTGCAGATTTTCTCAGTGCAATGCGCCTCCTCATTCCTTGAATGCTCATACCAAAGCTGTTAATTGTGAATCCAAGCAAGGTGAAGCTGTTGACAGTTTTAATTTCTTCTCCATTTATCATGATGTTGTCTATGAGTCAAGTGGTAAGAATCTTTGTTTTCTTTTTCTTTTTTTAAATAATGTTAAAGAACATTTAGAGAGATTTTGGATTTCCATTCATTCATTCATTGCCACACTTTGCTCCCCCCCAGCCCCCCCCCCCCCCACTCCAGTTCGCTCCTCTCTTTGAAAAGTAAAAGAAAACCTCCCTCCCTGGTACACAATCCTCCCCACACCCCTCCCACCGCCCCAAGTACATTCCACTATGCAACCTTAAGTGTGGACTCTTGTGATAACCATAATACCCTATCATACATCACTTTTAAATTATTCTCTCCCTCATCTGTTTCAGTGCAGTATACACACTTTATCCAGTTTTTCTCAGTCTTACCCCAACCCTGATATCAGTCCCATTTTACAGCAGTGGCACCATGCAATATTTGTCCTTTTGCAACGGAGACATTTCACTCAGTATAATGTCCTCCAGGCTCACCTATTTTGAATAATATTGCATGAGTTCCTTGTTTTTCAATGCAGTGTAGTATTCCATTGTGTGCATATACCACAGCTTCTCTATCCATTCGTTTGTTGATGGGCTCTTAGGTTGTTTCCAACTCCTTGCTATTGTGAACAAAGCTGTGATAAACATGGGTGTGCATATATCTGCTTGGATGTCAGTTATGGTCTCTTTGGGATATATTCCCAGTAGTGGAATTGCTGGGTCGAATGGTATCTCTATTTACAACTTTTTGAGAAAGCACCATACCGCCTTCCACAGTGGTTGCACCATTATCTTTGTTTTCTTGACATTGAGACACAATCCATACTGAAGGCCACGTTCTTTGATCTTCTGCAACAAGTGCTTCAAGTCCTCCTCACTATCAGTAAGCAAGGTTGTGTCATCTGCATAATGCAGGTTATTGATGAGTCTCCCTCCAATTTTGATACAATATTCCTCTTCTTAGAGTCCAGCGTCTCAGATAATTTGCTCAGCATACAGATTGAAAAGGTATGGAGAGAGAATACAACCCTGACTCACTCCCTTCTCTATTTCAAACCATGAAATATTCCCTTACTCTGTTTGCACAACAGCCTCCTGGTCTAAGTATAGGTTTCACATGAGCACAATTAAGTACCCTAGGATTCCCATTCTTCTGAATGTCAGCCACTACTTGTTATGATCCACACAGTCAAATGCCTTTGCACAGTCAATAAAGCACAAATAGATATTCTTCTAGTATTTCTTTCTTTCAGCCAAGATCCATCTGACCACCAATGATATCCATAGAGCCATGGCCCCTTCTAAATCCTCCTTGAACTTCTGGAAGTTCCCTATCTATGTACTATTCTAGCTGTTTTTGAATGATTTTCAGCAGTATTTTGCTTGCATGTAATAGTAATGATACTGTTTGATAGTTTCCACATTCAGTTGTGGCCAATCCTTTCTTTGGCCAGATAGCTGTCCTCTAAATTACCTGGCATAGACTGGTGAGCACATACAAAGCTGCATCTGCTAATTGAAACAAGTCAGTTGGTCTCCCATAGATTCCTGGGGCCTTATTTTTTTGCCAAAGCCTTCAATGAAGCTTCTACTTCCTCCATCATTACCACTGGTTACTGTTTATATTGTACTTCATGAAATTTTTCAGTGTCAAACAATTTTTTTTTTGGTACAGTGATATTGTGTATTCCTTCTGTCTTTTGATGCATTCTGGGTCACTCAATATATTTCCATAGCATCTTTCAATATTGCAACACAAAGCTTAATTTTTTTTTAGTTCTTTATCCTTGAGAAATACAGAGCGAGCTCTTCCCTATTTATTCTCCAGTTCCAGCTCTCTGCACATTCCATTATAATGCTTTGCTTTGTCCTCCTGAGCTACCCTTTAAAATCATCTGTTAAATCTTTTGGTGTGCTTTCCTTTTGTTTTGGCTTGCTGATGCTCCAGTGCCCTCTTTAAGGTCTCTTCTGTCATCCATTTAGATTTTTTTTCTCTTCTGTTTTTGTAATGAGTGTCCACCTTGGAGAAGTTGGATTCTGGAGGGTAAGTGGTTTTTTTATTTACTTGGAAGCTGAGTGTAAAGTGTTTGGGCGTTTTTTATTTTGTTAATAACCAAGTGTAAGCTAATTGGCTGTTTCTAATTTTGTTAACAATCAACTGTGGCCTGGAAGCCTCTTCTTTAAGCAATCAGGACCTGGTGGGCAAGACTTTGCATTTAAAGTTAGTTTCTATCAATTGTGTTTGAGGAGAACATTGTTCCAAGTGGCACAGCACTTGTCTGTCAGTTTTCTGTACTGAGATAACTTGAGATTGTTGTGAGACTGAAATCTGTGCCACTGGTGTGTCAAATACCATTTAGGTTACCCATGGTGGAAAAGGTTTGGTGGAGCACCCTGAGTAAGACAGATTAAGCAGCAGGATGGGCCATCTACTTCCTAAATAACAGGCTTTTGAAGATGCTATGAACACTAAAGAAAGAAGATAGGTATAGTAGTGTAGTGGTAAAGCCCATATTGGTTGTCAGTTGAAATGAGGAAAAATAATAACAGATATTGTTTAATAATTGGAGTATAGAATGTACATAGCTTGAAAGTTGGAAAACTGGAAGTTGTTAAAAATGAAATGAAATGTGACAAAAAGAATACAGTACTGGAGCTAAGAACACAACATCTATCACAATAGCTAATCACAATATTAAATACTTGGGAGTAAATCTAAATAGACACACAAAGGATCTATTCAAAGAAAATGATAAAATATTACTAATATAAGCAAAAAGAGACTCGGAGAAATGAAAGAATATAGCATGCTCTTGGATAGGAAGACTCAATATTGTGAAAATCACAATACTACTAAGGACAAGCTACATGTTCAATGCAATCCCAATACAAATACCAATCAATACCATTCTTCAATGAGATAGAAAAGTCAATTTCCAGTCTCATCTGGAATGGAAAGAGACCTTGAATAAACAAAGCATTCTTGAAAAACAGAAACAAGACAGAAGATATCTCACTCCTTTATTTCAATTCCTACTACAGAGCTGTGATGGTCAAGACAGTGTGGTACTGATGCAGTAACAGACACATAGATCAATGGAGTAGAATTGAGAACCCAGAAATCAGTTCATTAATCTATGGTCAATTGATTTTTGACAGGAGATGAAATCAGTTAAGTGGGGAAATAAAAACCTCTTTAACAAATGGTGTTGGAAAAATTGAAAACCTATCTGTAGAAAACTCAAGCAAGACCCACACCTCACATCATCACAAAAACCAACTCAAAGTGGATCAAGGACCTAGAACTAAAACCAAAGACTATAAACTTCATCAGAAAGCTTGGAAGAACTCTAGAAGCCCTAATCCACAATGTGAATAGTCATTCGAAGCATACTGAAAATCTACAACCAGGAGAGAATAAAATTAGGTGAATGGAACCTTCTAAGAATGAAATCCCTATGCACATCAAAAAACATCTCAAACAAAAAAACAAACAACCCAAAACAAACCAAAAAAACCTCATCTCCAACAGGGAAAAAAGGAAAGCCACAGACTGTGAAAAAAATTTTTAGTAATGACATGTCTGATAAGGGACTTATATCTAGAATTTATAGAATACTCGAGCACCACAACAAGATAAAAGTAAAAAACTCAATTGTAAAATGGGGGACAAGATATAAACAGACACTTCATCAAAGAAGACCTTCAGATGGTGAATAAACACATGAAGAAATGTTAAAATCCCTAACTCTGAGATGCAAATCAAAACAACTATGAGAAATCATCTCACCCCAGTAACAACAAAGTTCAACAGAGCAGCAAACAACAAATGCTGGTGAGGTTCTGGAGAAACTGGAACTCTTATTCACTGTTCAACTTTTTCACTTTTGGTGAGAGTGTAAAATGGTGCAAACACTATGGAAGTCAGTATGGTGCTTTCTCAAAAAGTTGGAAATTGAAATACCATTTGACCCAGCAATTCTGCTCCTGGGAATATACCCTAAAGAAAACAGAACTGTCACCCAAACAGACATATATATGCACATCTATGTTTACTGCTGTGTTGTCCAAGCGATGGAAACAATTCAAGTGCCCATCAACAAACAAATGGATAGAGAAGCTATGGTATATTCACACAATGTAAATGTACGCAGCACTGAAAAACAAGGAACTCATAAAAAAATTATACAAAATGGGTGACCCTGGAGGATATTATGCTGTGTGAAAGATCTCAGTCACAATAGGATAAATATTGCATGATGCCAGTTATAAAACAGGACTGACATGGAGGTTGGGTGGAAACTAAGAAAAGAGAGGATAAATAATATTCAATGCATTCAAACAGATGAGAAAAAGAACTGCTGAAAAGGAAAACATGATTAGATTTTATTTTCATGACAACTGTTCAGAATAAGAAGTGCATAGCAAAGTGGTCTGTGGGGGTGAGGGGAGCGTGGGGGAAGGAGGAAATTGAGCAACAATGAAAGAATTTTTTTTTTAAAGAGAAAAGCGAACTGGGAGGGGGTAGGGATGAAAATGTGCAACAATTAATGACTGGAAATCCAAGTTTTCTGTAAACTTTCACTAAAATCTAAATGTTGTTGTTGTTGTTAAGTGCCGTCGAGTCAAATAGAAAAGAAAAAAACCCAAATGGATCACATGGACATCAATATATTAGGCATTAGTGAGAAACAATGGACCAGCTTTGGCCACTTTGAATCAGATGATCATATGGTATACTATGCAGGGAATGAAAAACAGAGGAAGAATGTAGTTTCATTCATAGTAAAAAAAGTAAATTTCAAGTTTGACCCTGAAATACAACATTGTGAGTGATAGGATAATATCTGTATGCATATAAGGAAGATCTGTTAACATGACTATGATTCAAATATATGCTCTTACATCTAGACCCAAAGAGGAAGAAATTGAGAATTTTTACCAAATCTTGCAATCTGAAATTGACCAAACATGCAATCATGATGCATTAATGATAATTGGTGACTGGAATGTAAAAGTGGGAAACAGTGAAGAAGTTGTTGTTTTGTTATGTGCTGTCAAGTCGCTTGTGACTCATAGCAACCCTATGTACAACAGCTGTAAATTCTGCTCTATTCCTTGCCAACTTTATTGTCTCTGACACGCCTATCCATCAATCCATTTCATTGAGGGTCTTCCTCTCCTGTGCTGTCCCTCCACCCTCCCAAGCATGATGTCTCTCTCCAAGGACTGGTCCCTCCTTGCAACATGTCCAAAGTATGTCAGTCGAGCTTCAGAATCCTTGCCTCCAAGGAGCAGCCTGGCTTCACCCTCTCCAGGATGAACTTGTTTGTCCTCCTAGCAGTCCATGGTACATTCAATACTTTTGTCCAGCATCACAGCTCAAAAGCATCAACTCTCCTTCTGTCATCCCTAGTCATTGTCCAGCTCTCTGATGCATAGCAAGTAATTACAAAAACCCTGGCCTGTATCAGGCACATCTTAGTCTCCAGACCGACATTGTTGCTCTTCAGTACTTTGGAGAGGTCTCTGATAGCAGAGTTTCCTAAAAGTAACAGGGAAATATAGACATGATGATAGAAATGAGGATGGAAATAGAATGATTGAATTTTGTATTTTCAATGACTTATTCATTGCAAATATCTTTTGTAAAAGACACAAACTATAACTTTACACATGGATCTCACCTGATGGGCTGCATAGGAATCAGATTGACTACATTTGTGGAAGAAATCATTGGAGAAACTCATTATCAGCAGTCAAAAGTAGGCTGGGATGGACCATCAATTACTCATATGCAAGTTCAAGTTGAGGCCCAAGAAAATGAAAGTAAGTACACAAGATATGATCTTGAATCAATTATATCTGAATTTCAAGATCATCTTAAGAATAGGTTTGAGGCATTGAACACCAATGATCGAAGACCAGATGAGTTGTGTGATGATATCAAGGATATCTATGAAGAAAAAAAATGCCTGGGTAGAGTGGATTAAATATTCTGTTCACACTTTAAATAAAAGTGACTGTTTCGTGTGTGTGATAGGAAGACTAGGTACTCAAATTGTTCCTTCCTTAGGCCCTATGGGCATGGGTTGTATGGTTGCACTGTTCCAGTATCGCACAGCGTGGGGTAGGACGAGCTGCTGATTTTCATTACTTTTCTCTGAAGTTAAACGTCATTCATTTAGCTCCTGAAGACCATTAGGCCGTCAGACTCGAATAATGATTTCATCGCATGCCTCTCTTAGGTTTGGGGAGAATTTGATGTTCCTTGGAAACCTAATAGGATGCAGTGAAGGCTGGCCATTTACACACTGCAACCAGCCCACCATGGCTCCTTGACGTAAGGACGTCTGGTGGTTTGCTGCCTTTTGTTTGAAGTCTTGAGGGTAAATTGAGTGGTATTTGCACTCTAGTTCAATTGCCCATCCGCTTTACTCTGGGGCCATCTTCAAATCCCAAGCAGAAATCTCAGAACAGGAGAAGCATAGACACTCCTCACTGATCATTTGACTTCCATGTTTACATTGACATAATGGGATGGCAGTTTGGTAAAAAGAAAGACATAATGTCTTCCATCCTCACTTCCCTTATAATTGTGATAGGAATATCAATTGCAATTGGATGCTGTATTATCCCATGTGTATTGAGGATTGTTTCAGAGGCTCATAGAAACAGCTCTCACCAAGCAGTCTCCTCCATCTTATTCAAGTGGCCTATGCCCACAAAACAATCACAAAGGGTTAAGCCAGCATCCCCTTATCCCCCATAAATGATCTGACCCTGAAATATCAAATAGAGCTATTCAGCTCAAAAGGGGGAAATGAAACAGACCCAATGCCCAAGAAAACACAAACTAAGTGAAAATAGGAAACATATTTAAGGCAGGCCTAGGCCTAAGAAGACACTGTTGCTGTTGTTACCTACATTAAGTCGCTTGCAACTCATAGCAACCCTATCTATGTACAACAGCTCTGAATCATGCTCTATCTTGAGCCAACCACACTGTCTTTGACATACCTACTCACCTTACCCCAATCACTGAGTCAATCCATCTCATCCAGGGTCTTCCTCTCTTATGCTGTCACTCCACCCTCCCAAGAATGATGTCTCTCTCCAAGGACTGGTCCCTCCTTGCAACATGCCCAAAGTATATCAGACAAAGCTTCAGAATCCTTGACTCCAAGGAACAGCCTAGTTTCACACCCCCGCCCCAGTACAAACTTGTTTGTTCTCCTAGCAGTCCATGGTATACACAATATTCTGCTCCAGCACCACAGCTCAAAGACATCAATTCTTCTTCTATCATCCCTAGTCCTTGTCCAGTTCTCTGATGCATAGCATAATTGCAAAGACCATAGCCTAGATCAGGTGCACCTTAGTCTCTAGACTGACATCATTGCTCTTCAGTACTCTGAAGAGGACCCTAAAAGCAGATTTTCCCAATGCTATTAATCTTTTGATTTCCTGACTGCTGAAACCAAGAGTGTTGATTGTGTAGCCAAGAAAGCTGAAATGGTTAACAATCTCAACCTTTTCACCATCTATCATGACAATTGGCCCAGTAGTGAGAATCTATTTTTCTTGATGTTGACAATCCATATTTAAGGCTGCAATCCTTGACCTTCTGCAGCAAATGTCTCAGGTCCTTCTGTGTTTCAGCAAGCAAGGTTGTGTTATGCATGGATGAGTTATGCAGATGAGTTGTTGGTAAATCTTCCTCCAATCCAATCCTGGTATCACATTCCTCCTCATAGAGCCCAGCCTCCCTGGATTATCTGTTCCACATATAGATCGAAAAGGTATGGAGATAAGATGCATCCCTGGCATACAACTTTCCTGATTTTGAACTATGCATGTTTCCTTGCTCTGTTCTGATGAATGCCGTCAGGTCCAAGTTTAGGTTTTTCATAAGCACAATCAATTCTGGGATTCTCATTCTTCTCAGAATTAGCCACACAGTCAAACTCCTTTTGTTGTGATCCATACAGTCAAACAACTTTGCATAGTCAATGAACCATAGATAGACATTCCTATGGTACTCTCTGCTTTCAGCTAAGATCTATCTAAAATTGGCTATAATATCCTTAGTGCCACAGCCTCTTCTATACCCAGCTTGCACATGTAGCAGTTCTCTGTTAATGTGCTATTCCAGTAGGTTTTGAATAATTTTCAGGAAGATCTTGTTTGCATGTGATATTAATGATATTGTTTGATAATTTCCATGCTCTTTTGAGCTACTTTTTTTTTTAAATGGGAACAATTATGGATCTCTTCCAGTTAGTTGGCCAGGTGGTTGTTCACTAGATTTCTCAGCACAATCTGGTAAGCACGTCCAGGACAGCATCTGTTTGTTGAAATATATCAATTGGTATTCCATCAATTCCTGGGGTGTGGGTTTTTTTTTTTTTGCAATTCCTCCAGAGCAGCTTAAACTTCTTTCTTAGGCTCACCATAGGCTCTTAATTGTGCATTGTTTCTTGAAATTCTTCTGTCAGCCAATTATTTTTGGTATAGTGACTCTGTGTACTTCTTCCATCTTCTTTTGATGTTTTCTGGGTCATTCAACATTCTGCCCAAAGCATTCTAAAGTATTGCAACTCGAGGCTTGAATTTGTTCTTCAGCTTCTTACCTAAACCAAACCAGGAAACCTGTCTAGCAGACTCGATCCCCAGGAGCAGTGGCAGATGAACAGCTCTAACCATGTAAGTGAAATATAAATTCAGCGATAAATAACAGAAAACCTGGTCCAGCAGCTGGGGGTTGGCTGCCAGGTAACCAAATGAGGGAGTTATAACTAACCTACGCTTTTCCTTTCTGTGTTGAAGAGAAACATCATGCTTGTGGAGCGACAGTGCAGGAGGGGAATGATTCAGCAACTGGAGTAAAGGGGGTGGGTCTGTCAGAAAGAGTAAGTTGGCTCAGGATACAGTAGAGTTCAGAGCTGTTTGTTGTACATAGGGTCGCTATGAGTCTCAAGTGACTCAATGGCAAATAACAAACAACAATAACAACAACAAAAATTGACTTAAAGCCCCTTTGCCCAAAAGGTTTAACTAACCAATCATAATGTATGTAAAAACTAGCCAATAGCAGAAAGACCCCCACCCACCAGCTTGTAAGCCTATATAAAGAGAGAACATTTTATGTTTGAGGAGCCTGACCCTTGAGAGCTGTGTGTGGTCTCTGTCAGTGCTCCCATGGAAAATAAAGTCTTCCTTGCTTCCCCAAAAGAACGGGCCGCACTGTTCCTTTACCTGGAATTGCTGGACAGGAGGTCGAATTCCTGCAACATTTCTAGTAATCTTTTGTTTTCTTCATGTATGATGTCACAATTTTAGTCTTCAGTCATTAGTGTTCAGTGTATCGATTACTGTTTTAAATTTTTAAAAAAATTTATTTTTTATTTTACTATGTGTGTGTGTGTGTGTGTGTGTGTACCATCAAATCAGATCTGACTGGAACAGGAGGAGATTGTTCCTCCTTCTCCTGCAGTCCAGGATTTGAACTGCGTGCCTCTGGGATTGCAGTGCACAGATCTATTCTTAAAATGATTTTAAACTAAGGTGGGAAAATCTCAAGACCATATCACCATCGCGAGACACCTCTCGTGGACTTGTTTTAATTTTATTCAGCTTCAACTGAACTTGTATAAGGTCAATTGATGGTCTGTCTCCTAACTTTGTTCTGATTGATGATATTGAACTTTTCCATCATCTATTTCCGCAGATGTTATCTATTTGATTTCCATAAGGTGGGGTCCATGCATATTGTTGTTATGTGCCGTTGAGTCGCCTGCGACTCATAGTCACTCTATGTACAACAGCCCTAAACTCTGCTCTGTCCTGTGCCAATCACACTGTCTCTGACACATCCACCCCCATTACTCCAGTCACTGAATCAACCCACCTCATCCAGAGTCTTCCTCTCCTGTGCTGTCCCTCCACCCTCCCAAGCATGACGTCCCTCTCATCAGTTATTTTACTTTTCATTTTTTCAGTTATTTTATTTTTTAAAAAAGTTATTTCTCTCATCTCTCTCATTGTAACTGAGTTGGAACTAATTCATAGTTGACCCTCCAGCCAGTCTTTAAAGACTGTACATTGCATAAGAGGGGATTCCTGGCCTTTCTCTGTGGAGCTGCTAGTAGAGTAAAAGAAACAATTGTGAAAAATTCTATCATGTACTCCCCAGCCTCAGTTTTGTCATCTAGACCATATTTTCTGACTTCTATGCCTTCTTTTATACAAAATTTTTAATTCCAGCTATCAGTTATTATTATCAATGCATCTTGGTTACATGTTTTATCAATTTCAGACTGCAGAAGTTTGTTACAATCCTCAACATTTTTGCCTTTGGCTTTAATGGTTGGTGTGTATATTGGAATAATAGTAGTATGTCTATAGATATTATCCTATCACTGACAGCATTGTACTTCAGGACACATCTCAAAATGTTTGTGAGTTTTTCCTGCTGACAAAAATTATTATTTAGAATTAACCAACTGGACTCAGTTTAGATGATCCCAATTTTGTTGGCAACATCAAAGCATCATAGTCAGGAATAAGTTGACCATAGGCTGCCTCCTGTCCATCAGGCCATCTCAAGGTGTTGACTTTGGCCACAGTAATGTCATAGAGCTTCTTTATAACTTGTTTGCTTTGGTGTTTGTTGGTCTGACAGCCACACTGAACACAAGTGTGTTGTTTTCTATTTTTTCATGGCTGACTCAGTGGTCAGGGAAACTTGATGATGGCACAGTGGTCAGGCTTGTTTCTCCTGTGAGTGCTCTTCTGGGAGTATTTGGACTGCATTGGAGCCAGTCAGGGATTAGGACCCTGAAAGTGGGTGATGTGTGGATCTTCTTCTTCTTTTTATTTTAAATTTTTTTTTTCTGTGTCTGCCCTTCAGGACACCTTTAACACATTTGCTTTGGATTCAGTTTTGGGAGGGAAAGGGGCTTCCTTCTTCACTTTTGGTGCCATCTTCATAGAAAGAGTATCTCCTGAAATGTTCTTTTTGACAATGAACATAACATTCTCTTCAATTTGTCATTCTTGGCATAGTAAATAATGTGATTGTCTGACTCAAAATGTCCAATTAGTTCATTTGAGCTTAAAAGAAAAATCTTCATAGATTTTCATTATTTTATAGAGAGGTGATGATCTCCTCTCATGCAAATTACTGCCTCTTAAACCTCGCTGGGCAGTCAGCTGACTTGACAGTAAACAACAACAATGCTTTATGAGAATCTTTATAGATATTCATTTTTTTTATTTCACAACTTCCAACTTTTCCAGTTTCATACTTTGTACAGTCTGGTTATTGGGAGGTGTTTGCAGCTATTTCCTTTCATTTGGTGGTGTGCTACATCAGCCACTGAAGGTCTTTCACTGAATGAAAAGCTTTACAGCACCCGCATCATTCAGATAAGCTCTAATTTGAAGAGGCAGCTCTTCCCCAGACTTCTAGTGTCTTCTAGCCTGAGGTGGCCATCTCACTGCACTGTATAGAATGTTGTTGCTCCAATGCTGCTGGTAGCTGAGATACAAACTAGCATAGCTTTCAGCATCAGAGCAACATGCAAGCCACCACAGTATGGCAAACGGACAGACAAGTGGTTAGCCCATGAGATTACAAATGTTTCAAACAAGTGTTTAAACCCCCTGCCCCATCACTCATCTGCCACTTTGTCCTGCCATGGTGCCTTGCATGTCAATGGTGATTACAACTATAAGACCCTTCTGACAGTTCAACTCTGTAACACATGTCAGTTCACTGTGAATTGAGATCAAAGGTGAGTGTTATAACAAAACTGTCATTGTTGGGTTTCAGTGTGGTGTTTAGTATTTGCTCTTGTGTTCTGCAGCCAGATTATGCGGATCTGAATCCTGCTTGTGTCACTTACAACTGTGATATTTTAGAAACTTCCTTCCATTCCCAGTAGCTTGATCACCGCTGCAGAAAAGATTGAACTTCACTAAATTGGTATGGTGGTTAAATGAGTAGTGTGGTGTTTACAGTTCCCAACACACTGTAAGCAGTGAATGTGGTCAGACTTGTATTTTGGGTGTGGAAAGTGGTTTGTAGGGAGCTGGAATGAGGAGATCCCTGAGACAATAACTTCATTATGTGAACTGAAGGTGTCCTAAGCTAGATTAGTGCTAATAAAGACAAGAAGGAGACAGACAAGGAAAATATGCAAAAGGTGGAACCCACAGAGTGGGGCTGCCTGATGGCCTGCGGGAGAGAAGGAATTAGGAGAAAGGTTCCCTTGGTTGCTGATCTTGAAGGGGTGTTGCCATCTGTCTAGGTCTGAGAACAAGCGGCATCTGGTTTCCACCTCAGCTCCCACTGGAAGACAGTTACTGTTTTTGCTCTTGGGTAAGACTTATTTCCCCAGCCCACTTTTAGTGCCTGGTAAGTGCACGGTATACTGAATTTGATCAGCAGAAGGGAACCATGGAGTCTACAATGAACAATGGTGACACTGAACACTGAAAAGTGATCTCATTTAAGACAGAAATAAAGGATAACTCTCCTTGAAGGGAAGTTTACAGCATCTCTCTGTATTGTCTATGTATTTACCTTGGGAACTCTAAGAAGTACTGATACACAATTTAGATGAAAAAATAACTGGAAAAAAGCAAAAAAACTCACTATATCATAAAGTGAAACTTACAAGTCAGTCCTTTGTCTTTATTGTTATTAGCGGCTATCTGCTATTAGGGTTCCTGGTCTTTTACTGCCTCCATAATAATTATCTCCTCAAACAATTTGATTTTATTGGGTTTTCAATGACTGTCTGAATAGATCGCCGGCTCTTTCTTCTTAGTCCATATTAATCTGGAAGCTTCTTAAAAGAGTGGAGGTGGCATGAGGACAGCCAGATCTGGCCCCTCCTTTATTACCTTCCTAAAGGGGAACAGGCCTATTAGCAGTGTCTTGGGGAAGAACTGCTTTCTCTCTCTCTCTCTCTCTCATAGGAGGAAATAGAAAGGGAAGGCAAAAACAGTTTCACCAAAGTGATAATACTTTTGACAGGAGCCAAAAAGGGATTACATCAGGAAGAAGCCCCCTCCTTAGGAATGCAGGGAATCCAAACCCCAATCAATCCACAGGTTCCTAAGTGAAGTCTAGATTATGATTGGTCTCATGAGAATTGATGCCTTTGAGCTGTGGTGTTAGAGAAGGGTATGGAACATCTCATGGACTGCCAAAAGAAAAAATATGTCTTGGAGGAAGTGCATTCTGAATAACCTTTGGAGGCAAAGATGAAAAGGCTTTGTCTCACATACTTCAGGCATATTGCTAGGAGGGGCTATTCTTTGGAGAGGGACATGATGCTTAGAAAGGCGAGGGGTCGGCAAAGGAGAAGACCCTAAACCACAGTGACACAGTGACTGCTGCAGTGGGCTCTAGTGTGTCAGGAGGTGTGATGATGGTGCAGGACAGGACAGGCTTCAATCTGTGGTTCATAGTGTCTCCTTGGGTCGTCCTGGACTTGATGGCACCTAACAGAAACCACCTAAGGGTCGTCTTCTCTTTCCTGCTGGCAACCTGCTGAAAGGTTTGGGCCTATCCCGAACCTTCCAGGAGTGTCCCCCTTCCCCTTTCTTCTTTCCTTTTCTCGTTAACTTTCTGGTTTGGCCTTTCTATAACTTTCACCAGCCATGTTTTTGTTGCATTTCCTTAAGAAATCCTTTTCACTTGCTTTACTAAATTGCCACAGTGTGTATGTGTCTGCTTACTTATTTACAGTTACCTCAAGTCACCCCCTTGCAGGAAATATTAGTGAGTGGTGAAGAGATAAAAAAAGACTCCAGTTGTGGCACGTTTCAAGCAACATCCACAAAACAAAATTAATTCCCATAAGGCCACTCACAGCCTCCACACTCCTGCAACTACTTTTACTAATGCCAACACTAATCACACTGCTCTAGTACTGGGTCTAAAATTCATTGCAATGACCACACAGATATCACAGAACCATACTCATGATTATGGGGTTTATTGGAGGCGCTAATAAGTTACAACTCAGATTGGCAGCAGGATATAATTCCTCAGTCAGGATACCTTCCCACATGTGCTGAAGGCCATCTGGCTTCAGTCTTAACTGCTTATAGGCCAATGCTACCAAGCTCTCTTAGTTCTGCCGATTATAGCATCTCCTTGTAGGCCTCCAGCAAGCTGGGGCAAAGACCTCTAACTCTGCTCTGTGGGGCAGCAGTCCCAAGGCAGTGATGTCTCTCTTCTGCCTCTGGGGCTCTGCTGGGGCTGATGCTGCTCTCATGGAATATTGGCACACAGTTGGGGTCAGTATGACCCGCCCCAATGGACCTAGCTGCACCCTCTGCTTGTCTTGTCTTGCTGGGTGTGAAATTCCCACTTTTGTTTCCCAACTTACTCCATCTTCAACTTGGTCATGGAAAAAACATTGTTTTGCCCACTTGATTTGCATATTCACTCAGCCAGGTGGTGAAAATGAAAGCTAATAGTTAGAAAAGTAATTTTGCTTACACCACGGAGCTCCACTGAAATCTCTTCAGCATCATAGGAACACAGAATTCTCCAATTGCAGAAGAATGGTGCTTGTACATGAAGTTTATTTACCTCAAATGAAATCTGAGTATCCTGTACGGGTGTTGCGTTGGGGCAAAAACTCTCACTGAGCCACCATAGTGTGTGTGTATATA
>NW_006399969.1:690027-704444 GCF_000299155.1 Elephantulus edwardii
TTGAATATACCATGGACTGCTAGGAGAACAAATAGGTTTTGCCTGGAGAAGGTTAAACCAGGCTGCTCCTTGGAGGCAACGATTCTCAAGTTTTGTCTGATGTGCTTTGGGCATGTTGCAAGGAGGGACCAGTCCTTGGAGAGGAATGTCATGCTTGGGAGGGTGGAGGGACAGTGTAGGAGAGGAAGACCCTTGATGAGATGGATTGATTCAGTCACTGGAATAATGTGGGTGGGTGTGTTTGAGACAGAAAGATTGGCACAGGATAGAGCAGGGTTTAGGACTGTTGCGCATAGGGTCGTTATGAGTCGCAGGTGACTCGACGGTACACACCACCACCACCACATATGTATTTCTTTTATACATATATAAAAAATAACGAAAACATGAAGCATTTTTAGTAGAGTTACTATCATCACTTTAGGGAACTCTGGTGGCCTAGTCTGTGGGAAGTCATACTTGCTAACTCCAAAGACTTCACCTCTCTAGCAGTTCAAACCCACTAGAAACTCTGTGAAAGAAACCTCTTCCTGTGTGATCCACAGCCCTGGGAACTCCCACTAGGGTCAACTCTGACTCGGTTCCAACTCAATGGCCATGAGTTTGAGCATGAATAGCTAATGATCTTGAGTATTTTTTTTCATGTGTTTGGTGGAGTATTTTTTCATGTCCTGGGCACATTTTAGAACTGGTTTTTTTCTTGTTAAGGTGTCGGAGTTTTCTATAAATTTAATAGAAAAATTTTGCCCCTTGTCAGACATGTCATTGGTGAATATTTTTTCCTAACCTGTAGGTCTTCTTCTTTTTCTTTTATAGTGGTTTGCATACAAAATTTGTACACAATATATTTTGTTTATATACATTGTGTTTCATACATTCCTCTATTCACATTGTTTTTCATATTATTATTTCCTCTTGTTATTCTTTTGGAGACATTTTTTACACATATCAAGATTTAATTACTAGATAGTCCTAATAATCTATCCTCTGCTGATTGTACATTTTCAGGTATATTTGATAGTTTATGACACAGATTGTTGTTGTTGTTAGCTGCCATCGAGTCAAGTCTGACTCACAGCAATCCTGTGAACAACAGATCTGAGCCCTGTCCTGTCCTCTGCCATCCTGACCATCTCTGACACACTTGAGCCCATTGCTGCAGTCGCTGTGTCAATCCACCTTGATGGCGCTCTTCTTCTCTTTTGCTGACCCTCCACCCTCTCAAACCCGCAAAGGCTCCTAAATTTGTCCCAATTTTTTCTTAAATGATCTTGATAGTTTTCTCTTCTATTCCTAGCTCCTTGATCCATCTTAAGTTCCTTTTTGTATATGATGTGAGTTATGGGTGTCATTTCCATTTTCTGTAAGTAAATAACCAGTTTCCCCTGAAACATTTGTTAAAATCTTTTTCCTACTTAGTGGATTTCATCTCTTTGTCAAAGATGAACTGTCCATGCTGGAGTTTTTAGGTGCCACTGAGTCAAGTATAGCGACCTTAAGAATAATAGATCTGAACTCTGTCCTGTCCTGTGCCATCCTCACAATCTCTGACACACTTGCGCCCATTGGTGCAGTCACTGTGTCAGTCCACCTGGCTGTGAGTCTCCTTCTCTTTGGTCCTCCTCCATCTTTCCAAGCATGATGTCCCTCTTCACAAGGACTGTCTTCACAACATGCCCAAAGTATGTGAGATGAAGCTTTATAATCTTTGCCTCCAAGGAACACTGTGGTTGCACCTTCTCCATGATATATCTGTTTGTTCTTTTCAAAATCCTTTGGGTACTCAATACTGTTCTCCAATAGCACAGCTGAAAGCATCAATTCTTCTGTCATCCTTATTCAATGTCCAGCTCTCTGATGCATAGCAAGTGACTGAGAAAACCATAGCCTGAATTACGTGCAACTTTGTTTTTTAACTGACATCATTACTCCTCAATAATTTGGAGAAGTCCCTGACTGCAGACTTTTCCAATGCAGTAAGTCTCCTGATCTCCTGACTGCTGCTACCGAGTGCTCTTACCTTACCCAAACCAAACTTATCTCTGTGGAGTCGATTCTGACTCCTGTGCACCCTCCATCAGATTTCTAAGACTGTTTATTTTAATGAGAACAGACAGCCCATCTTTCTCTTGCAGAATGACTGCATGGAATTTAACTTCCCATCTTTTGGTTAGTCACCCAACATGTAACCCACTTAGACATCAGGGCTCCTTATCTTACATGAGAAGTAAAGAACAGAGAAGATGCTAGAAGATGCTTTGTGGCCTTGTGAGTTTTCCCTGAGGTACCACAGCAAAGATTTGACATTCAGATGCCTTCTGGCTTCTCGTGGAGGAACTGATTCATGTATATTCAGTAAATACGTAACAGACAATATTCTAATGCATTAATTATGTTTTGTTGTTTGTGTGGCCTACATTTACTGAAATGTTTACTTTTCCTCAAAGTATTGATTATCTTGTAAATAATTTGGAATATCCTTCCTCAGGTAACTTATTGTGTTCAGTGTCCTAGAATATATTAGGTTTACTGACTAAAAATAAGGTTAGTTGTGGTGTTTTTCTTCATTCTAGGTATGGAGACTAAGGTGTGCTTGATCCACGCCATGGTCTTCACAATTACTTTCTGTTCATCAGAGAGCTGATTAAGCTGATTAATGACTAAGGATTATAGAAGAAGAATTAATGCTTTTAAGCTGTGGTGCTGGGGAAAAGTATTGAATATATCATGGACTGCCAATAAAATAAATAAGTCTGTCCTGGGGAGGGTGAAACCAAGCTGCTCATTGGAGGCAAGGATTTTGAAGGTATGTATTACATTCTTTGGACATGTTGCTGGAAGGGACCAGTCTTTGGAGAAGGATATCATGCTTGGAAGGGTGAGGAAAACCCTGGAGAAGATTGATTGACACAACGACTCAGGTAACGGGAAAAGGAGTGTCAGAAACAGTGAAATTGACTCAGGATAGGGCAGAGTTCAGAGCTAGGGCCACTATGAGTTGCAGGTGATTCAACGACACATAACAACAACAACAACAAGTTAAAAGCTTTTTTTTAATGAGACAGCCCAGATGTCCAACCACAAACGAACGGATAGAGAAGTTATGGTACATTCATGCAATGACTTTGTAAATTACTACTTAATTAGAGAGGGACCAGAGACCATATGCTGAGTGAACTAACTCAGTCCCACAAGCACAAACATTGTATAAAATAATTATTGTAGAATGAGTATGAGGATCCAAGGCAGGGGGGGTATAAATAGAGGGGTGAGGATGGAGGGGTAGGGCTTTAATCATAGGGTTGCACAATTCGATGGATGGGTGGTGTGAAGGAAGTGGGAAGGATCTTTTGTGAAAAAACAACTTATTCAAACTTTGTAAATAAAACAGAATAAAATAAAAAAATTAAAAAGGCACCTTTTGAGCAGGAACATGTGAATAAGATATATAGACTACTGGCATGGGCTTGCTCAGTTTTGACATCCCACTGGACTTAAACTGTGCAGACTCAGAAGCAGAAAAGGGGAGTCTCACCATCATCAAGAAAGCAGCATCTGAGAGTGTAATTTTTGGGTCTGATGATAATGTATTGTTTGGTCCAGAAATACACTGGTATATTCACACGATGGAATACTATGCAGCACTGAAAAACAAGGAACTCATGAAATATTACACAAAATGGATGACCAAGGAGGACATTATGCTGAGTGAACTATCTCAGTCACAAAAGGACAAATACTGCATGGTGCCACTATTGTAAAATGGTACTGACATCAGGGTTGAGGGAAGACAGAAAATGAGGGGAAGAATGATGTATACTGCATTGAAACCGATAAGGGAGAGGACTGTTTAAAAGAGATATATGATTAGGTACTATTGTCATTACAGGAGTCAAGAATGAAGGCTACACAGTGGAGTGGACCTGGGGGGAGGGATTTCATAACAATGTAAGAGGTTTTCTTTTACTTTTCAAGGAGAAGAGTGAATTGGGGGGCAGGAGGTGGGCAGGGAGAAAAGTGCAACCATGAATGATTGGAAACCCTAAGTCTCTGTAAACTTTCATTAAAATTAATAATAAAAAGATACCACAACAACATAAATTTAAATAATCCAATAGGAAAATGGGCACAGGATATGAACAGACACTTCACCAAAGAAGACATTCAGATGGCTAACAAACACATAAAGAAATGTTCAAAATTCCTAGCTCCAAGAGAGATGCAAATCAAAACAACTATGAGATATCATCTCACCCCAGTCAGAATAGTAAAATTTAACAGAACAGCAAGCAACAAATGCTAATGAGGTTGTAGAGAAACTGGAACCCTGATTCACTGTTGGTGGGAGTGTAAAATGGTGCAACCACTGTGGAAGGCGGTATGGTGCTTTCTCAAAAAGTTGCAAATAGAGATGCCATTTGACCCAGCAATTCCACTACTGGGAATATACCCCAAAGAGACCATAACTGACATCCAAGCAGATATATGCACACCCATGTTTATCATGGCTTTGTTCACAATAGCAAGGAGTTGGAAACAACCTAAGTGCCCATCAACAAACAAATGGATAGAGAAGCTGTGGTATATTCACACAATGGAACACTATGCTGCATTGAAAAACAAGGAACTCATGCAATATTATTCAAAATGGGTGACCCTGGAAGACATTATGTTGAGTGAAGAATCTCAGTCACAAAAGGAAAAATACTGCATGGTGCCACTGTTGTAAAACAGGACTGACCTTGGGTTTGGGGAGAGACTTCCAGAGTGAAGGCTGTATAGTGGAGTGGACCTGGGGGGAGGGATTGTAAAACAATGAAAGAATTTTTATTTTACTTTTACAAGAGGGGAATGTACTGGGGGGAAGGGTTGGGAGGGGAGAAAAGTGCAACAATGATTGAATGGAAATCCAAAGTCTCTGTAAATTTTCATTGAAATTAATAATAAATTTAAAAAACCCCAAACAAACCCAAAAAACCAGCGCTGGAATAAGAAACGGAGAGAAACCAGGTCATGATAGTGCAGACATCATGAGTGGTGGTGGCAGAGGAAGCTGAGAACCAGAGATCAGTGTGAGTCACAGTCGATTAGGTCAGCTGACCCACGCAGTGCACTAGTGCCTCAGGCCCTGGCTTCCTGGCAGAGTGGGAGTGGCACATAATTGGCAGGACTGAAAGAGCTTTGTAATACTTGCCTGAGTAGAGCAGAGCCCAAAGCCAGGAGGCTGAAGGTCACAGAGAGGTCTTCCTGAGTAGAGGCTGTTAATTGAAGCATTGTTTCCAACCTGAGTTACATAATCTCTTACTTCTCTAATGAACCCCATGGTCATTAATAAACTGTCTGTGAGTTCTGTGTGGCCCTTGCAATGAATTAGTGAACCCAGTAATAGAGTAGAGAGCTCTGAGGGCCCGCTGGTAAGAAGCTGTTCTGTAATCCCAAAGTCATATGGTTCAAATCCACCAGCTGCTCTGTGGGAGAAGGATGAGCAATCTCCTTCTATGTGATTTACTGTCTCTGAAAACTCACTGGAGGGCCAGCTTTGGTCTGGTTCTGACCCGATGGTACACATAGCAACAAGAGCAGTAGCAGAGTAGCAAGAGCCATGAGAGACGCACTTAGTGTTAAACCTGTTAGAGGGAGGTGTGGGGCATGGGGCTTGTCTGACCTCATAGGTATTGTCTTTTTGCTGTTGACAGGGATTCTTCCTCTGTGTGGATTTAGTGGGGGATAAGATGCTACCAACCCTTACTTGCTGTGCTGTTTTTCATAGTGGCCAGTACAAATATCTGCCTTGCAGTGGAGATGGTGTTAATATTCTAATCTTAGGAGTGTGATTGTATCAAATGTAACTTTTGAAATATTAGTTGACTTTCTGGACTGACTCTCAGTAGGCAGAGATGTGGAGCTTCTTCAAGCAGAGGTGACAGCATTGAGGTCAGAGGTGGGACAATTCCAGCCACTTAGGCATATGCATATCTACGCAGGGTCACTATGAGTCACAAGTGACTCGACGACACATAACAACAACAATAAGAGGCATATGCAGGGACTGTAGTGTGGCAGGTAGGGCACAGGGATATGAGACCAGAAAGGAGATAGTGAAGATCTTTAACAATAGTAACAGTGGAGAGCATTGGCTGAGTAATTAAATGTGGGTTGCTCTTTTTTTCAGTCACTATTCTCAATATCTAACATATATTTGAGGCAATACAGTATTTCAGTTGCAGAATTCTCCGCTCCTACAGAGGAAGCCTAGATTTGATTTCTAGTCAATGCACCTTTTGTTTGCATTGGTGGAGCCTTCAGACTGCTATGATGTAAACTATGGAACTCCGGTGGTTTAGTGGTAAGGAACTACACTGCCAGTGCAAATGTATGCAGTTCAAATCTACCAGCTGCTCTGCAAGAGGATGGGCAATCTCTTCCCATGCAATTTATTGCCTCTGAAAACCCACTTGAGGGTCAGCTATGAGTCGGATCTGACTTGAGAGTACACGGCAGTCCACAACAGCAGTGCAGACAGGTGTCAATGGAGCTTACAGACAAAGACTAGGAAGTAAGGCTTGGTGTTCAGAGAATTAGACAATAAAAACTTTATGGACCACAATGGTGTAATCCCCAATGGATCAGGAGTGTAGTACAGGAACAGGCAGCATTTTGCTCCATTGTGGGTCACTCTGTGTCTGCTGGCTGGCTAACTGGGTGGCAGTGGAAACAACAACAAAATGTGCCACCACCTTCAGAGAGGTGGAAATGGAGGCATGGGGGCATGTTTTGCTGAGTTTTAAAGCTTTCCCCAAATTTCTCCAGAATGGATTTGTTTTTAGAGTAAGAAAAAGGGAAACAAAGGGTGGGGGAAACCTCCACAAGTTTTCAGTGGTGCGGGGAAAGTGGTTTGGATCATGCTTCTAAAAGCCAGCTCAGTGGGCCCCTTCATTAACCAGCCTGAATTGTTTTTCTCTTTTGAATGGCAGCTTTGAGCTAGGATGGAGTGAGTCAGAACTCTGGAATGTTTTCTAACCAGAAAACAAACTTTGTTTTTAAAGCTACCAAGGGAATGTTTGACTAAAGTAAATATGTTTTCCTAGTTATACATTATCATCTGTGATTCATGAGGTTTTTTTAAAAATGGCTCACTTACAAATGATTGTTCTGTTGAAGAATGAGTTTGCGCACTGGGTCATCTCTGCATTTGAACAGGGTCTTACACTGTCTCTTCACACCCCGTCCTGTTACCACTTGGAAAGTCTTCCCAAAAGCCGGTAATAAATTTGCTGATAATTCTCAAGCTGAGCAAACCAGTTCAACAAGCCTTAGTGCAAGAGAAAAGAGGAAGAGGATTGTGTAGGAGATTATTAATTTCTGGTCATTGAAATAAAAACTGTGGTTTTGTATAAACACTGCCTCTGGCCTTTTTGAATTGCTCCAAAAATCAGGTCAGACTTTAGACAGAGAAATCCAGAGAAGAAGGACATAGAGTTCACAGTCATTTGCTTTCAGGTTATTTTTGGGTTGTTTTTATTTCCCCAGCCCCAGGAACATTACTCATAAGCTTTAACACTGTTTTGAATAAATGATGGAAAGCCCTACTCAGTGTGGTTTTGGGCCCTTGGACCATCAGGCCATGTACCGTCACTGGCCATAAAACCATGAACTATCTGTCCAGGGGCAACTTTAGAGATGTTTTGTACATTCCTCCCACTCTCCCATCCCACTCCTACATACTCCAGGAGCCATGGAAGCAACAGTGATGAGTCCAAGGTCCCAGAGCTTGTGTCTTCTAGATTCAGACCCTGAGTTTTTGTATCTATGAATGTCTATCACGAAACTTGACAGTTTGGTGGAATTTACAAACTATCAAAGCTAAGATGTCGGAGAATATTTATTTCTTTAAAATAATATGTTCATATTAAATTTCTCATTAGAAATTAGCCAGGTCATATAAAGTTGAACCTTTTCACAGACTTAGAAATCAGGGAAATGCTTGATATTTTTCAATTCTCTGGCCTATATTTTATCAAAGAGGACACACTCAAGTTTTCAGCAGATCTTTTTTTTATAAGAAAGAGTGAGTTTATTGATCTTTTTTGGGGGGGGAAAGATTTGATGTATCACTACTGTGTTACAACTGAGTGATCAGCCTTGCAGACAGGTGAAATAATCATTAACTGGTTTGTTTTCATGATGCTGTTGAGGAAGCAGTTGGTTCTGCAGAAATGTAAGGGGTTGATTTTTGAGAAGTGGACAAGTGGTTTGATATAGTTACAAAAGCATTGTTTATTCTGTTAACTTTGGTGGTAATTAATTTTTGGCAGCTGTTTTTGATTTGTTTTCAGTCCCAATGTTTTATGGCTGTGTTGTTGTTGTTGTTATTAAGTGCCGTCGAGTTGTAGGCGACTCATAGTGACCCTATGAACCAAAGTCTTTGACACTTGTGTGACTTTCATCCTTTCTCCATGTTTATAGGGTTTCTGGAGGCAAGCTATTTACAGAAGTGGATGCCACTCCTGCTTCCAAGCTGGTTTTAACCGGGGAGCACCACCAAACACTGTCCACCATGGGTGACCATTATAGCATTTAACACATTAGTGTCACAGTGTTCAGTTTCACAGCGACCACAAGTTACCTCTGTACAGTAAGTGAATACACCAGGGCTATACGACCTAGAAGAATATTTGAGCAAAAACAATTAAGAACAGGCCGGAAGGCTGCAGATTAGAATCACCCACCTTTGGCTTTGATAGCATCACTTTCAGTTCACTGGGCCAGTTGGCCTCTCTCTGTGTTGTTAAGTGCCATCGAGTCGTAGGCGACTCATAGCAACCCTATAAACAAAAGTACTCGACACTTGCTTGACTTTCATCCTTTCTCCAGTTTCATAGGGTTTCCAGAGGCAAGCTATTTATGGAAGTGGATGCCACTCCTGCTTCCAAGCTTGCTTTAACCGGGGAACGCCACCAAACACTGTCCACCATGGGCAACCATTATCGCATTTGACATATCAGTGTCACTGTTCAGCTTCACAGCCACCACAGGTTACCTGTTTTGTGGCTAGGCATGTGAAATTCATTTCTTGGTTCTCTCAGTTTATCTTTGCTCATTGTTTTAATCCTTCGCCACACCAAACCCCAGGTGATGCCATCTCTTTTCAAAGATTTCTAGGTTAAGTTTTATGGTTACTTTCTTCAAAGCTGGTATTTCTTCTTTATTTTTTCTCCTCATTTAACCCTTATAGGAAGGGAGTTCTGGTGGCTTAGCGGTAAGGAGTCACGCTGCCAACTCAAAGGTACATGGTTGGTATCCACCGGCTTCTCCAAGGGAGAAAGATGGACAGTTTGTTCCAGTGCAATTTACTGCCTCTGAAAATCTGCCAGAAGGTGAGATCTGAGTTAATTCTGACTCTACGGTACACAGCAACACCCATTTCTGTAAGTCCCCTCTATGCTCATAAAACATCAAGCTTTACCAAGCCAAGAAGGAAAGTAGGAGGAAAGTGAAAACCTAGTCCAGCTGGTTGTCATCAAGGTGATCCTGACATGGCCCATGTGTCTCAGAGTAGATCTCTTGGTAGGGTTTTCTATATTTGCCCCCTGTCGTACTAAAGTGCCCTTCGGTGAGTTAGAACCACTGACCTTTCAGTTAACAGTTCAGCAGTTGTGTTACCCTGAAAAACCTCTTCTGGGACTCAAATATCAGATTGAAGCTCACTTGTCTTTATAAAAAGAAGGCTAATTGCTCTAATGACTTCAATTACTTTTTACCAAATGGTGAGCCAGTTGTCTTAGTATAATTTATGAAATATTTATGTTTAACTTTTATCACATTCTTAGCTCACAGGAAAAGAGAGGGAATTTTAAAAATGTTTTTAAAAAATTTTTCTAAAAATTACCATTTCTTGGGTTTGACAAGCTCATAACTGTTGCCTATTACTTTTGTTGCTGTTGTTAATGTTTTGGTTGAATGTTCATTTTCTAGAGTCACTGGAGTTCCAAGTTTAAAGGGTTAATTTACCAGGGTCATAGTCTCAGGGTCCCAGTAAGTCTAACTTTTTTTTTTTTTTAAGAAATTTTAGTTTTGTTCTACATTTTCCTCCCCTTCTACCCAGGACTACCCATTGTGTCTGTGATAGGTCTGGTTGATAGTGGGAGCTGGGCACCATCTAATTCTTCTGATCTCAAGGTGAGGGAGGTGATTAGTAGACTAATAGTCTTATAGACTAGTTCCTTCTCTGAATATTTCATCTTCTTTCTTTTTGCTCCAGCTGAGGACTCCAAACTGAGATGTAGCATTGTCTTTATAAACAATATTGTGCCAATCAACTGACTTGCCCCAAGAGATTATTGTTCCATACTCTCAAATTCAGTCAACAAATCATGAGAGGTGCTTGGTTATGTCTGAGAAGTATCCATAACTGTGCCTCCACCATGTACTGTATTTTATGTATGAGTATAGACACAGCATACATAAACATGCATACACATAGTTGCATGTTGTTTTAATTAGGGTAGCTTTACAGAAAAAAAAGCCCTGCTCATTACCTACATGGGCTTGTGGGAACATAATTCATTGTTCTCAGAGACCTGTGGGAACTTGCCTCTTGGCACTGCCGATTGGGCACAAGGACCCATAATGGTCACTGGGGCTAATTGTTACTCTGATTTAACCATGCCAGTGGATCTTTCTGTCAGAGTTCCCCATGGTGACTGACTTTGTCACAAGGAAAGCTTTCACAGTCTCCTTTAAAAAAACCACAAGTCAACATTGGAAATAAACATGACAGAACCATCAATCCTCTCTTCCTGCTGCTCTTTGACTGCAAAACACCAGGACATGTTCGTTCTCTGTAGCACTCACTTGCTCTTTGTCTTTGCTACCTGCTCAGCCAATTCTATTGGTCTATTTTGGCATTCAGACTCCATCTAAATGTCCTGTGACCTACAAAGGCACCACCACCTGTCGGTCTAGCAGTTTTGACTTTGGTTTTGATCTTTGCCTTTTGCAGTCCTTCAGGTTAATTGTTGTCAGTTTCTGTTGACTGAAGGCTCCGGCATGGCAACCTTACACATAACAAACCGAAGCACTCCCTGGTCCCGAGCCATCCCATGATTACAGGCATGGCCAATCCACTGCTGAGACCTTTGGGGAGTTGGGCCTCTCTTAATTCTCTTTGTCCCTCCACTTTACAAACATGATGTCTTCCTCCAATGACTGACTGGTTTTTCTGATGCTACATCCAAATCAAGGGAGTCAGGGAATAGTCTCTTAACATCTGTAAGATTTTCACTGACGAATTTTCAGAAGCAAATCACCAGTCTTTTCTTCCTATTTTCCTTTGGTCTAAAAGTATTACTGAAACCTGTCTCCAGTGGATCATCCTGCTGGTATTTGAAGTCCTAGTGGCACAGCTTCTGGCATCATAGTGCTCACAGTACACAGACTGAGAGATGGGTCATTATGGAGTCATAATTCCTCTTTTACCTCTACGGGGAGCACTTTATTTGCAAGTACTTTGCTATTGTTATTGAAATGTACCATTGAATAAGAAAGGACTCAAATCAAACTTTTTAGCAGGTTTTCAGAGGCTGTAAATTGCATAGGAAGATATTGTCCATCTTTCTTCCATGGAATAGCTGGTGGATTTGAACTGTGTACCTTTGGGTTGGCAGCACAACTCCTTACTGCTAAGCCATCAGAGCTCTCATGCAAGAACCTGAGCACAATGAAATAATTTCCCCTGGAAAATACAGCAGGGTTGCTTCATAGAGTGTAGGATGCCATGCAATATTTGGGGCATACTTACACTACAGAAATAGCTCTTGTTTATCTGATATTCAAATTTGACTGGATATCCATATTTTATTTGGAAAATCTTCAAACATAACTGCTCCTGTGTCTCACAGGCATGATAATGTGCAAAGGGGGCCAGGACCAACTCACAACTTGGACCTCTCCTCCTTACTCCCAAAAAGCCCAAGACATCTTTACTGTTAAAAGCATTAAGTGGAAAAAAGGGGAAACAAACTTGAGCACAATGTCTTATTATAATTTTTATGCTTAAAATTTAATAAAAATTAATGTATTTACCTTAAAAGGACAAAAACAAAACAAAACAAAACACCCCCTCACTAAAAAACAAAAACAAAAACAACCCACCTCATAAACTCAGATATCATTTTTGGGTTTGTCTTTCAACCTACCCAAAAAGTACACTTGAGTTTGTAAGTTTGTTCTTTTCTCTGCCAACCTACTGGAGTCCTGTCACCACAAGTGTTTAGATGCTTACCTGTTAACTGTGGTTTGAACCTACCAGTTACTGTGTGGGAGGAAGATGCGAGAGCCAGCTTCCATAAAGACTGACAGCTCTGGAAGCCCTGCGGGGCAGTTCTGCTCTGCTGTGCAGGGTTGCTTTAGGTCAGGATTCACTCACTGGCAAAGGGAACTGGGCACTGTGGGACAAAAACCTGGTAGTTCACCCCCATCAGCCTGCAGCTGATGCTTATTTGAACCTCAACACAAATGGAGGACTTGAGTTGACCAGAACCCACCAGATGAAGAAAGGATGAGCCAGGGTCGATTGCTGCAACTTAGTGGCTTGCTCTGGACTGGACTTTGCTGATGGATGCAGATGCTTAGAGTTTCCAAACTGAGCAAAGGATCCTTCAGCAAAAGGGATGTGCTTGTTCCCTCAGAGCACTGGTTTTACAGGGATGGGCAAACCAGAAATTGGCTATCTAAAAAGGAGATTGCATCGTGTTGTTTTTTTTTAGTTGGAAAAGTTGAAATGTTTTTTTTTTTAGTTGAAATGTTTTAATTCAGATTTGTAACAGAATACAGGCAAGACAGCTCCCAAAACGTACACGCAGGGACATAAGCCTCAGCCTTGTGGCTGTAAGTAGTCCCAAATTCTCAGTCCTACCTAGACCAGCTTCCCACCCACAATTGTCCAACAAAGTTCTCAGTCCTGCCAATAACGGCTTCCTCCCCCGAAGTCCCATCTCACATCAATTCTCCAGTTCAGCCGTCACTGTTACTTCTATCCCAAAGTGTGTCTTATATTTCACTGGGTTGGGAAGATCTCTCTTCTCTGGGTGCAAGGAGAGATTACATCTTCATTGCATGTTCAATCGATCTCTGACTGCAAAAGTTGTAGAAATCCTCTATTTCCTCCTCTTTGGCTCTGGTTGTTGGTGCATACATTTGAATGATAGCGGTATTCACTGGACTTCTTGTATGTGTATGGATATTATCCTGTAACTAACCACACTGAATTTCAAAAGGGATCTAGAAATGACTTTTTTAAACTATGAAAGTAATCCCATTTTTCCTTACCTTTTTATCTCCAGCATAGTAGATCATATGATCACAACTCCGCTTTCTGAAAATGGGAGGACTTGAAGTGCTTGCTGCAGAAAGTCAAGGACTGTAGCCTTCAATATGGGTTGAAGCTCAACATCAAGAAAGCAAGGATTCTCACCACTGGGCTGATTGGCAGCATCATTATAGGAGGTGAAGAGATTGAAATTGTTAACAAATTCCATTTGCTTGGTTCCACAATCAACACTCTTGTTACCAGCAGCCAGAAAATCAAAGGACAAATTGCATTGAGAGAGTTTGCTGTTAGGGAACCTCTCCTGAATACTGAAAAGCAATGCTGTCAATCTGGAGACTAAGGTGTGCCTGTTCCAGGCCATAGTTTTCCCAATTACTTGCTATGGATCAGAAATCTGGACAATGAATAATAGGAATAATAGAAAGAGAATTGATGCCTTTGAGTTGTGGTGCTGGAGAAGAAGACTATTAAATATACCATGGAGAACAAACAGGTTCATCCTGGAAAGGGTGAGACCAGACTGCTCCTGGGAGGTAAGGATTCTGAGGCTTTGTCTGACATACTCTGGACATGTTGTAAGGAGGTACCAGTCCTTGGAGAGGGACATCATGCTTGGGTGGGTGGAGGGACAGCACAAGAGAGGAAGATTCTCAATGAGATGAATTGATTCAGTGACTGGGGTAATGAGGGTAGGTGTATCAGAGACAATAATGTTGGCACAGGATAGAGCAGGGTTCAGGGTTGTACATAGGGTCATTATGAGTCACAACTGACTCAACGGCACATAACAACAACAACAAAATGGGAATATTAGGGCATGAGGCATGAAGTAGCCTCATTAGTAAGGTGATTGTAAAGGGAGAAAACCCCCACAATACACATGAACAAAATATATGTAAGTGAAAGATTGTATAGAACACAATGTTGTTGTTGTTATGTGCCGTCAAGTCGCCTGCGACTCATAGCGACCCTATGTACAACAGCCCTAAACTCCGCTCTGTCTTGTGCCAATCGCACTGTCTCTGACACTCCCATCCCAATTATCCCAGTCACTTCCTCTCCTGCGCTGTCCCTCCACCCTCCCAAG
>NW_006399969.1:706454-716099 GCF_000299155.1 Elephantulus edwardii
GTTCTTTCCACATATGTAATCAATCTGATTCCTATGCATACCATCAGGTGAAATCCAGGTATATAACCTGCGTTTATGTCTCTTAAAAATGTATTTGCTATGAATAAGTCATTGATTGTGCAAAATTCGATCATTCTCTCTCCAGCTCCATTTCTGTCACAATGTACGTGACTGAAACCCAATGTATATGAATGATAAAAATATTAAAAAAGAATAGCCTATGAAACCCTGGCTGCTCTATATCACCAAACATAATATTCTTCTCCAGTGGTTGATCTGTCCTGATGATGTATTCAAATCAAATGAATCAACAGTGTCTTTCTGTGATCCATAAGGATTTCATTACCTGAATTTCAGAATTAGATTGCCAGACTTCTCTTCCTAGCTTGTCCAAATCTGAAAGCCCCAGTGACTCTTGTCTACCATGTGTGACGATGGTGGGGTTTGAAATAGAGATGTCATAACTCCCAGCATCATAGCAACACACAATCCACCACAGTACACCAAATGGACAGTTGGATGGTGGGATTAGCATTAGCCATACTGTAACGAGCCCAGAGAAGTGCTAGGCCTATTCAGGCAAAAGACAGCCTATATAGTGATGAAAGCACTGATGGCCCTAGTGGTACAGAGTTGCACTGTCAACCCAAAAACATGAAGTTCGAGTCCACTAGTTGCTCCATGGAAGAAAGATGGGCAATCTCCTCCAACATGATTTACCAAACCTGAAAACCTCCTGGAGGGTCAGTTGGTTTCAACTCAACTGTACATAACAACAATATAGTTAAGGGGCTGTTGGGTTTAGCCAATATAGACTGGCTGAGCCATCAGTGTACACACATGACTGGGTTCTGAGAGAGTTGGGTCAAGGAATGGGGGTTGTGAAAAGTAGGGATTCTGGGTGGTTTATACATCAAATGAGGGAAATTATATAGCTAGAAAGGCACTCTCCCAGTTATAGGAATTAAAACTCTGGTGATCCCATAAGACTGGTTAAAATATACTTCTGGGAGGTTTGGGGGAAGCAATTGTCTGTACTATGTCAAGTGTGTCAGAATTATCATAGAAAAAAAAGACCCAAGAGTCAGAGAAGTGGGCAACTTGTATAATCATATTGGGCAAGGCTGGAAAACCAATCAGTTGACTGTATTCTGCAGTCTCATTTATATTGAGTCAGAGCTGACTCTCTCCTGGGTGTCCAAGGCTGTGAATCGCATGGGAGGAGACTTTCCATCTTTCTCCCAAGGAGTTGTTGGCAGATTTGCACTGTCAGCAAGTTGTGGGTTTGGGATTAGCAGTGCAACTACTTACAGACTAGACCACTAGAGTTCACCTACATTCTGAAGTTGTTTTTGTTGTTGTTACATGATGTCAAGTGGCCTGCAACTCATTGTTGTACAGCTCTCAGATGCTATATACAACAGCTCTGAGCTCTGCTGCCAATCTTATTGTCTCTGACACACCTACCCCTGGTACCCCAATCACTGGATCAATCCATTTCACCCAGGGTTTTCCTTTCTTGTGCTATCCCTCCACCCTCCCAAGCATGATGTCCCTCCCCAAGATCTGGTCCCTTCTTGCAACATGTCCAAAGTATGTCAGATGAAGCTTCAGGATCTTTGCCTCCAAGGAGCAGCCTGGTTTCATCTTCTCCAGGACAAACCTGTTTGTTCTCCTAGCAGTCCATGGTATATACAACACTCTTCTCCCCCATCACAGCTCAAAGGCATCAATTCTCTTTCTATCATCCCTCATCATTGTCCAGCCCTCTGATGCATAGCAAGTAATTGCAAAGACTATGGCCTGGATTGGGTGTACCTTGTTGTTGTTACACGCCGTCGAGTCTCTTGCGACGCATAGCGACCCTATGTACAACAGCCCTAAACTCTGCTCTATCCTGTGCCAATCTCACTGTCT
This sequence comes from Elephantulus edwardii, assembly GCF_000299155.1. Classification (NCBI taxonomy): domain Eukaryota; kingdom Metazoa; phylum Chordata; class Mammalia; order Macroscelidea; family Macroscelididae; genus Elephantulus; species Elephantulus edwardii. The sequence goes on from NW_006399969.1 coordinate 708,372, forward strand.
CCAACACACCCATCCCGATTACCCCAGTCACTGAATCAATCCACCTCATAGAGGGCCTTCCCCTCCTGTGCCTGCCCCCTACCCTCCCAAGCATGATGTCCTTCTCCAAGGACTGGTCTCTCCTTACAACATGACCAAAGTATGTTAGACGAAGCCTCAGAATCTTTGCCTCCAAGGAGCAACCCGGTTTAACCCTTTCCAGGATGAATCTGTTTTCCTAGCAGTCCATGGTACGTACTCTCAATACTCTTCACCAGCACCACAGCTCAAAGGCATCAATTCTCCTTCTATCCTCCTTAGTCACTGTCCAACTCTCTGATGCATAACAAGTGATTGCGAAGACCATGGCCTGTATGAGACACACCTTAGTCTCCAGAGAGACACTGTTGCTCTTCAGTACTTTAGAGAGTTCCCTAACAGCAGACTTTCCCATCGCAATATGCCTTTTAATTTCCTGGCTGCTTAGTCCCCAGATTAATATTGTTGCTGTTTAGTACTCTGGAGAGGTCCCTGATAGCAGACTTTCCCAATGCAATTTGTCTTTTTATTTCTTGACTTCTGGTACCAATAGTGTTGATTGTGGAGTTGAGCAAACAGAAGCTATTAACAATCTCAATCTCTTTACCATCTATCATGATGATGCCAATTGGCCCAGTGATGAGAATCTTTGTTTTCTTGATGTTGAGCCTCAATTCATACTTAAGGCTGCAGTCCTTGACCTTCTGCAGCTTCCACTTCCTAGAGTGATGAAGAATGAGCTGGTGAGAGGGGAATCAGTAACATTAAAGGTTCAGTGGGTGTCGTGCCAGTAGGCTATTCCTGATGGCGGGGGTGGCATTACGGAACTGGGATCCATGTTGGTAACCAGAAGAGTTATTGTTGTGTACGGTAGAGTTATTGTTGTGTACATGGAACTGACCCATGGCAGACTCTCCAGAGGGTTTTCAGGGGCCGTTAATGGCACGGGAGGAGATTGCCCATCCTTCTCCCATGGAGCAGATGACGGCCTCGAACCGTGTGCCTTTGATACTGCAGGGCAGCTTCTTGCCACTCCCAAATGATAGAATCAGGTGTACACATTAAGCTCATAAATGTGTTTTACTGGCTAGGCAAAAGCATTTGCCTGTGGATCATAGTAAATTGTGGACAGCAGTGAAAAGAATTGTGCTCATGTAGAATCTGTACACAGACTAAGAAGTAGTCATTCAAACACAGTACTCCCACATGTAGGGAAGACGGCACTGTTCACCACCAGGAAATGTGTGACTGAGTTGTATCTTTTCACTGTGCTTATATAATCCATATGCTGAGCAAAATAATGAAAAAAGAGCGCTGTTTATTGGTCCAGTTGTGAGGATTTTATTTTCTTTATCTTGTTGTTATGTGCCATCAAGTCACCTGCGACTCATGGTAATCCTGTGTACAGCAGCTCTGAAGCCTGCCCTGTCCTGAGCCGGTCTCACTAACTCCAAACATCTACCCTCATTCCTCTAGTCACTGTATCAATCCATCTCATCCGGGTTCTTCCTCTTCTGTGCTGTCCCTCCACCTTTGTGAGCTTGATGCCCTTCTCCAAGGATGGGTCCCTCTTGACCATGTGCCCAAAGCTTGTGAGATGGAGCTTCAAAATCAAATACTGAAGTCTATTGTCTGATATTTATCAGTAAATGCTTCAAGTTCTCTTGACTTTCTTGAGCATGGTTGTGTTATCTGCCTATTAAAGGTTGTTAATGAGTCTTCATCCAATCCTGATGCCACATTCTTATTCATACAGACTCCTCTTTTTTTTTTTAAAAAGTATTTTGTTAGGCATATGGATTATATTTGGAAGCAGGAGTGGCATCCATTTCCTAGACAACATACCTCTGGAAACTCTATGAACTTGGATAAATGTCAATAGTTGTAGAGGGGTTTCAGGCCTTTTGTTCATAGGGTCACTACGAGTCGTGCTCGAATCTAAGGCAATCAATAACAACAACTACATAAGGATTATATAAACACAGTGAAAAGATACAACTCTATCACACATTTCCTGATTTTTAAACCATGCTATGTTCCCTTATTGTATTTGAATGACTATTTTTAGACTCTGTACAGGATCTACATAAACACAGTTAACTGTTGCTACACCACCAGAACGCCTTTCATTTTATCATAAGGTAATATTAAATGTTAATTTTCTGTTTTTGTATTCATCAGTTGCATGGGTGTGTTGTTATTATGTGCTCTGAAGTCAACTATGACTCATAGCAACCCCATGAGCAACAGATTTTCACCCTGTCCTATCCTTCACCATCCTGACCATCTCTGGAGCCTATAGTTACAGTCGTGTATCAATCCATCTTGTTGAGGATCTTCTACTCTTATGCTGACCCTTCACTTTTCCAAGCATGATGTCTTTCTCCAAGGACCTACCAGCCCACTCTCATCCAGTAGGCCCAGGGAACCAATCTATTTTCCCATTATCCTCAGGGCTCCTTCTGGCTACTTTCACTATTTTTTGTTACTTGTCACTGTTGTGCATCCACGAGTAGATGTCTACACCATCTACACATCACAACCTTATGTGCGTCTTCTCACTACATTCTTTAAAATGTATATCAATATATAACAGGAAATGTATGTAAGAGCAGCAATTTCAAAAATTAGTATATAACATGGGAGGGGCTAGAGAACATTATTATACTGAGTGAACTAACTCTGGCTCCTAAGGAAAATTACTGTATAAGACCATTATTGCAAAAACAGAAGGATAGCTAGTAAGATGTGTAGGACATCCAAAGAGGGAAGAGGTGGAGGAGGGGCCTGATAGTGTGGAGGGGGCGGATATCATGAGGTGAAAGGGATTGGTGGATGGAGAGAGGAAGGTGGATGAATTAGGGAAGATCTAGTGGGGATCTGAAAAAAACAGGGTGATAGTGAGCATAGATCAATGAGGATCCATTTTGTGACGCAATGTGTGGGAATGATCATGAGAAGCACAATGGGGAAAAAGAACACCAAAACATAAAATGGGGAAAAGATACAGTAAATGGATGTATAAGGAATCCTAGTGGTGCCATGGTTCAGTTGTTAATCCAAAGGTTGGTAGTTCTAACCCACCAGTAGCTTTGAAGGAGAAAAGACCTGCTAATGTACGTCCATAAAGATTCCACCCTAGGAAATCCCTTGGGGCTGTGCCTGCCCTTGGAGTTTCTATGAGTTGGGATTGACTTGATGGCACAACAGCAAAACACATGGTTAACAAATGGCTTGATTTTCCAACTTTCTTCACATGTACGCCTCAGTGTCAGAAGTTGTTTATTATACAGTCACCACTATCTGTTGCCGCATTTCCCCATCTTCCATCAGATAAACTGTTCCCTAAAGTGTGAGTTCCCCCCTTTCCTCATTCTCCTAACTGCTCCTGATAAACACTGGCGAGCACTGGCTTCTATAAACACACCTACTCTACATATTTCATATATGTAGGACCACACAGTCGCTGTCTCTTTCTGTCTGGTTTACTTCACTCAGCATAATTAGTCAAGTCTATTCACATGCTAGTGCTTTTCTCTTCATGGCGGAGTAGTTGCTGTTGTTGTTAGGTGTGATCGAGTCGACCACAGTACAACTCATAGGGACCCTATGAACAGCAGATCTGAATGTTGTCCGACCCTGTGCCATCCTCACAATCTCTAACACATTCAAGCCCATTACTGCAGTCACTGTGTCAACCCTCACAGTTGAAGGTTTTCCTATCTTTTGTCATCTTCCCAAGCATGATGTCCCTCTCCAAGGAATTAACCTTTCCTAACAACATGCTTAAAGTATATGAAAAAGCTTCATCTTCGCCTCAAAAGAGCACTCTGACCACACTTTCTCTAAGACATATCTTTTTGTTCTTTTGATAGACCATGGATCAACAGTATCAATTCTTCTTAATCCCTAGTCATTGTACTGCTCTCAGATGCTAAGCAAGTGATTGAAAAGTACATGGCCCGAATCAGGTGCATGTTAGCCCTCAAACTGAGATCATTGCTCCTCAATAATTTGGAGAGGTCCCTGACTACAGACTCTCCCAGTGCAATACATATCCTGACTGCTGATATCAAGTATATTTATTGATTGTGGATCCAAGTAAGATGAAGTCGTTGACTGGGCCAATCCTTTCTCCGTCCATCATGATGTTGTGTATTGGTCCAGTAGCCCCTACATTCTGGAAAGTGTAGTTCCTACACTATAGAAAGTGACTGGATCTGGAATCTGGCCTCCCTAGGATTTTAAATCCAAGTGTTTGGGTTTCTAGCTCTATGTTCTAAGACAAAGTGTTCTTAGAGCATCAGTTTAATTCTCTTTAAAAAGAACAGTAGAAACCTGACACAGCAGCAGTAAGGATTGAGTGAGTAGATTGGTTATTTTTAAATTTTTTTAAAGTTTTATTTTATGCTGATTTGTTTACAAAGTTTGAATATGTTGTTTTCCACAAAAGATTCTTCCCATTACCTTCACCCCCCCAATCATCGAATTGTGCAACCCTATGATTAACACCTCCTCATCCTCATCTCCTAGCTTTCTCCGTCTCCCCCTCCCCAGGAACCTCAGACTCATTCTACAATAATAGTTTTATACAGTATTTGTCCTTGTGATCCTAAGTTAGTTCACTCAGCATAATGCTCTCCAGTCCCTCTTAAGTTAGTAATTAGTCCATCTTAAGATAGTAATTTACAAAATAATTGCTCCTCTTGAGTGCTGTATGAATGTACCATAACTTCATTGTGTGAATGTACCATAACTTCTCTATCCATTCGTTTGTGGTTGGACATCTGGGCTGTTTCCATGTTCTTGTGATGGTGAATAATGCTGCTCTAAACATTGGTGTACAAGTCTCCATTGGAGCCTCAGTTCTCATTTTCTGGGGGTATATTCCAAGCTATGGAATAGCTGGGTCACATGGAATTTCTATGTTCAGCTTTTTGAGGAAGCACCAAATTGCCTTCCAGAATGGTTGTACCATTTTACATTCCCACCAACAATGCATAAGTGTTCCTATCTCATCACATCCTCTCCAATGTTTATTACTTGCTGTCCTGTTAAACTTTGCCACTGCTACTGGAGTGAGACAATATCTCATTGTGGTTTTTATTTGCATCTCTCTCATTACCAGTGATTTTGAGAGTTTCTTCACGTGTCTGTTTATCATATGAATATTTTCCTCTGTGAAAATTCTTTCCATGCCTTTTGCCCATTTTGTAATTGAGTTACCAGTCTTTTTCTTTTGGAGGCCCAGGAGTATTCTATAAATTTTTATTATGAGACAGATTTCAGATTTGTTTTTTAAGGAGATTGAAAGAGAAATGATCAAGTTTATTTAGAGATAAAAGAGACCCTGAAAAAGAAAAGAATTTCTGAGAAACAAAAATGAAGTGACTATCATAGCACTTCCTGACCTAAAACTCTACTACACAGCAGCAGTAACCAAACCAGCATGGTACTGGTACAATGACAGGCACTTAGACCAATGGCACTGAGTTAAGAACCCAGAAATAGAGCCAGCTATCTATGGTTAACTGATATTCGACAAGGAAATAAAACCTATCAAATGGCGAAATGACAACCTCTTCAACCAGTGGTGCTGGCAAAACTGAACTGCTACCTGCAGAAAGCTCAGGCAGGATCCACATCTAACCTCATACACAAGTCATTTCAAGGTGGATCAGAGACCTAGGAATAAAGCCCAAAACCATAAAGTTCACAAGAGACAAACTGGAACAAAGTTTAGAAGACCTAATCTATGGTATAAAGAGACTGCCAAATATAGCCAGAAATGCACAATCTGAAGAGGATAAAATTGATGAATGGGACCTTATAAAGATTGAATCCTGTGTGCATCAAAAATTTTTAACAACAGAGTGAAAAGAAAACCTACTGTCTAGGAACAATCATTTGGCAATACCATCTCAGACAACAGTCTCATAATGGAAGTTTATAGAATACTCCTGGGCCTCTTTATATAAATTTGTAATTGTGTTTCATTCATGTATATTGTGGGGTGTGGGTTTTTTTTGCACCCTCCCTCTCTCTACCACCAAACTCTTTGGCCTCCCATGATTCCCCCCAATTCCCCACCCTCAGCCGCCCTTCCCACCTCCCTTTCACTCTTTATACATTTGTACACATCTCACTTGTTGTTCTTCTGTTTTTACAGTAAAAGTCTTATATAACATTTGTTCTCATGTGCCTGAGTTAGTTTACTCAGCATAATGGTTTGTAGTCTCTCCCATGTTATGTAGTATTTTTCAGAATTGTTGCTCCTGACTGCTGCACAGGATTCTTTAGAGAGTTAGTGACCTAGTCAGTAGGGAGTTGTGCTGCCAACTCAAAGGTGATGGTCTGTTTCAACCCACCAGCTGCATTCCTCCCAGGCAATTTACAGCCTTTTGAAAACCTGCTGGAAAGTCAGCTATGAGTTATTTCAGAATGAACGATAATGAGTTTGAAGGTTTTTCCTATTTCTCTTCTTATGCAAGTTAGATATGAGTCAATTCTGACTAATAATAATAAGTTTGTTGAGCTGACTTATGTAAAATCAGGATGGCAATAGTGACTTTTACATTCAGATTGGACGAGAAGCAAAGTTTTGGCAAGACTCAAAATCTTTGACATTGTTTGTGCTGAAAAACTTCCTTAAGAGATATTAGGCTTTAGGAAAAAAGTAATGGAAAATTTAACTATCCCATGACTCAGTAACTCAAGGGAAATAGATAAGGAAACCATGACTCTTGTTTGAAGGAGAAAAAGCAGGACGCAATACCTTAAAAGACTTAAGACTTAGCAGATAACTCTTAAACCTTAAGAATTACTGAATTTGGGAAGGACTAGAGAGTATTATGCAGAGTGAACTCAGTCCCAAAAGGATAAATATTATATAAAACCGTTATTGTAGAATGAATATAAGGATCCAGGACGGGTGGGAGAGGCTGGAAGCCAAGGGATGTGGATGTGCAGGGGGAGGTGTGGATTAATCATTGGGTTGTACAATCTAATGGGTGAGGGAGGGGTGAGGGAAATGGAAAGTGTTCAAATTTGTACTCGAATTTTGTAAATAAACTAGCAGGGAAAATGTATTATGAATGAAACATACTGTGAAGATGTTTTTATATGAAAATCAAGAAAAAAATAGAAAAAACAACAGAAAACAAAAACAAATAATCATTGAGCAAATACCTGGCGGTGTATTAATAATGTCATTGTATTAATTGTAGCATTTTTTTTTAATTGTAGGGGTCCAATTACCAAGATCTAGTGTTGCTTGGATTGAGAGAATGTAATAAGAGAAAACACTGCTAAAGAGAAAACTTTATTAAATGCACACTGTTGTTGTTGTTATGTGCCATGAGTCACCTGTGACTCATAGCTACCCTATGTACAATATGCCTAAACTCTGTCCTATCCTGTGCCAATCTCACCATCTCTGAAACACCTACCCACATTACCCTACTCACTGAATCAATCCATCTCATTGAGGGTCTTCCTCTCCTGTACTGTCCCTCCACACTCCCAAGCATGATGTCCCTCTCCAAGGACCGGTCCCTCCTTGCAACACGTCCAAAGCATGTCAGATGAAGCTTCAGAAGCCTTGCCTCTAAGGAGCCACCCGGCTTCACCCTCTCCAGGACAAACCTGTTAGTTTTCCTAGCAGTCCATGGTTGTTGTTATATGCCGTCGAGTCGTTTGCGACTCATAGCG
>NW_006399969.1:718338-741463 GCF_000299155.1 Elephantulus edwardii
CCAACTTTTGCATTCCAGTCACCCATTATTATCAATGCATCTTGATTGCATGTTTGATCTATCTCCGACTGTAAAAGTTGGTAGAAATCATCTATTTCTTCTTCTTTGGCTCTGGTTGTTGGTGCATTTATCTTTTATCTTAATCTAGAAGCTGTAGTGAAACCTGCCCATCATAGGTGACTATACTGGTATATGAAGCACCAAGCATCACAGCAGCATCCAAGCCCCCACTGGTACAGCACACTGAAAGATGATTGAGGGTCATCATATACGTTTGCTGTTGTTGTTGTTAGGTGTCATTAAGTATGACTCATAGAGACCCTATGAACAACGGACCTGAACCCTGTCCTATCCTGTGCCTTCCTCAACATTTCTGACACACTTGAGCCCATTGCTGCAGACACTATCAGTCCATCTCATTGAGGGTCTATCTCTCCTTCCCTGACCCTCCACTTTTCCAAGCATGATGTTTCTGTCTAAGGAATAATTTCTCTTAGCTACACACCCAAAGTATGAGAGATGGAGTTTTGGTATCCCTGCCTCCAGTGAGCACTCGAGCTGCATTTTTTCTCAAGACCCGTCTGTTTGTTCTTTTGCCAGTCCATGGGATGTTAAGTGCTGCCTCTTCTTAGGAAGCCCTGGTGGAGTTGTGCTGATAAGCCAAAGGCAGTGCTTCTCGGGTGGTTTATCTACCAGCAGTTCTACAAGAGATGGTTGGGCAATCTCCATCCATTTTTAACCCACCGTTAACTTCCTTTTATTTTTTTAGAAAAACAAGTAGAAAAGATTTATTAAGGTAATAAGACAGAGGCATAGCTAGTGGAAAGTGAGCCATGTAAAAAAAAAGTGAAAAAGAAAGAAGAGAGGGAAAGGACACCTGAAAAGATGGGTGAAACGATGGGTGCTGTCAGTACAAAAGCAGAGTAAGAGCTTTTACCTTCTTTCGGAAACCATTCAATTCTAGATTTTTCTTTTTTGCTCTTAGAATTTCTGATAAAGGCCTGTTTGCAACATTCATCTTGCTTCTTGGCAGAGACTGGCATTAACAAGGACATCAGATAAACCTTCCTTATGCCCTAACCTTGAATGTTTGCTTGTAATCGAAACTACTTGAAGTTGAAGTCATCACGTAAAGCCTAACTCAGAATGGGCGTCATGAAGGACAAAGTATACCTGGTTCCTGATAGGGCCAGGTGCCTGTAAGGAGCTGCTTACCCGCCCTGACTACAGAGATTTAGAGGATAGAGTTTAAGTCAGAATGCTAGAGAGGTATAAATGTGGGCACCTACCTGCTTGTAGTGGGTGGGTGAGAAATTGACTGAAAGGAAACAGGACAGCTGACAGGGCCAAGCTGGCCTCCAGGAGAGATGGGAGGTGTGAAATGTGAACATGAGAGAAAGGACTGGACATTGGCTTCAGGGCTGAGGGGAGAGCATGGGTTTTGAATCAGAATATTGAGAGATAATGTTATTCGTATTCTTTGGACAGAGAGTACTGCATTTGAGTGTCAAGCAGACAATTGCCCAAGGGTTTTGGATTCAGTGAGGAGCTGAGCACAGGGGCAGCTGAGGACAGCCTGGATTCAGAAACCTGCATTCTGGTCCTGACTTTGTTAAATGACTACAAAAGTGTCACCACAATTTTCTAGATGTGGTGTTCTCCTCACTGCCTAACAGTGGGTTAATTCCACCATCAGGCTCAATATTAGCCGTGAATTAAAATCATCTGAGGAGGTTTAAACCCCTTCCAGGCCTTGGCTCCACACCCAGGACAATTCTCACTTAGCTGTTGTGAGGTGAAGCTTGATTGTGATGAATTTCTTTGAAGCAATGAGGTAGGAGGAAGATGAGGTGTCCTAGAAGGAGGTGGAATCCTGTGAGAAGGGATGCTTCCTGAATGCTAGATTTTAACAGTCTAGCCAATTGGGTTGGCTACATATTGGGTGAACCATACCATCTGTGATGGAACAGAGTGACCTTGGACAAGTCCCACTGGACCTTTTTGAACTGGTTTTCTCAGTTGTGAATAGTGCTCCTACTGAGACGGTGACCTAGACAAATGACATTTCAGAACCTCTGACCTGAAGATACCAGAAATTTCCTATGATCTTTGTAGTCTTAAATTTTATGTCTTGGTCCTTGATTCATCCTGAGTTAGTCCCATTTTATTTTTCTTCAAATATTAATAGATATCCAGCTTAGTTAGCACCATTTGGTAAAGAGCTTGTCTTCTCCTTCCTTAATGTAATTTCATTGTCAAAGGTCAGTTCATAGGTGGATGGATCTATTTTTGGATTCTTAATTTTATTCCATTGTCCTATCTACCTGTACCAAGACTAAGTTATTTTGAATACTGTGGTTTGTGTAGTAGATCTTGAGATCAGAATGTATAAGGTATTCTACTTTTTTCCCCTTCTTCAGTAGTTTTTGCTTGTCTGGGGTCTCTTTCCTTTTTGGAGGTTATTTCCCATCTCTTTGAAAATGATAATGGGATTTGGATCAAGATGGCATTGTATCTATAGATTGCTTTTGATAGTATTGGCACTTTCATAATGTTCAATCTTCCAAAATGTGAGCATTTGTGTATTTTTCCAGTTATGTTGGTTTCTTTGAGATTCTTATAGGAGTGTTTCTTTTGTATCTCTGCTTAGATAAATCCCTAAGCAGTTCCCTGTTGGATGACTATTATAAATGGCTAATAATGTTTTTATTATTTCCTTCTTGGAGCTACCTTTGTTACTGTACAGGAATCCAATGACTTTTGAAAGTTGATCTTGAACCCAGTCACTCTGCTGAATTGATCAATTGGGTCCAGCCATTTTCCTGCTGCATCCTAGGGATTTTCTATGTATAGAATCACATCATCTGCAAAAGGATATAGTTTTATTTCCTCTTTCCCAAGCTGGATCCTTTCTCCCCCTTTTCTTGACCTACTGGTCTGGCTAGGACTTCCAATGTAATATTGAATTGCTGTTAGGTGCCAGGAAATTTGGAAGACCTGGCCAACTGACTGGAAAAGATCCATATTTGTTCCCATTCCCAAAAAAGGATGATCCAACAGGAAGTGTAAATTGTTGAATAATATAATTAATATCACGTGCAAACAGAAGATTGCTGAAGATCATCCAAAAAGGATTAGAATGGTTCATTAACAGGGAACTGCCAGAAGTTCAAGCTGGATTAAGAAGAGGCTGTCACACCAAGGTTATCATTGCTGACATCAGATGAATTCTTGACTGAAAGCAGAGAATACCAGAAGAATGTCTATTTGCATTTTATTGATTATGCAAAGGCATTTAACTGTGTGGATCATAACAAACTATAGCTAACACTGGGAAGAATGAAAATTCCAGAACACTTAATTGTGCTTATATGAAACCTGTACTTAAACCAAGAAGCTGTTGTCTGACCAGATCAAGGGAACACTGCATGCCTTGAAATAAAGAAAAATGTACATCAGGATTGTATTCTTTCTCCAAACCTGTTCAATCTGTAAGCAGGATAAATAATCCCAGATTCTGGACTTTATGAAGAGAACATGGCCATCCGGATGGGAGGAAGACTTAATCAACAACCTGTCATATGCAGAATGGCACAGCTTTCTTTGCTGAATGTGAGGAGGACATGCAGCCAAAAATCAAGGCTATGGATTGCATATCAACATCAAGAATACATAAACAAATTTTCACCATTAGGTCAAAAGACAATATCATGATAGATAGAGAAAAATTGAAGTTGTCAACAATTTCATTTTACTTGAATCCACAATCAACTCTCTCTCTCTCTCTTTTTTTTTAAGGCATTCCTTTATACTTCCTTTCCAGATTTCTTGCCCCTCAAAAGTGGCATAAATAGTGTTAAAATAGTATGAAAAAGCAAAGACTGGACATGGGTTTAAGATACCAAATGAAAATTAAAAATGCTTGATCTTGTTTAGAAATCACGTGGTTTTGGCTTTAGCTGTGGGCTCTGTTTCCTGTTCATACTCAATTTCTACATAGGCTCGTTTTCTCAGTGGAGGTCCTTTCAGAGGTGTTTTGCCTTTGTGTTTAGCATTAAAGGCCTTCTCCTCTTCCTCACTGGAAGATTTCTCTTCCTGATCTTCATCACTACTGGCATCCAGTTTATCCATATCCTCAATGTCACTTATGTCACTTTCATCCACCTCATCATCTTCCACAAATTCTCTTTGTCCTTCATCTTCATCATCTTCATCTTTTTCCTCAGCCTCTGAAGAGTCACTCTCTGCCTCCTGCTGTTCCAGGGCGTTGTCGAAAGCATGAATGGGGAAGTTGTAGATGTCGCCATACGTATCTTGCTTCAGTCTTTCCAGTAATTCCTTTTCAATGGCATTGTCCAACTGAGCAGCTATTAATGCCTTTTTCTCTCTTCTTTTTTTCCTCCTTTCTAACTTCTATTCAAAGGAACAAGTTTCTTCTGTCGATTTAGTGTAAGTTTTCGTATTCGAATTAGATACTGAGTGATCTTGGTGAATCTCTGCTTGCACTTGTGTCGAATGAAACATGGCCAGTAAATCAGATTTTCATCTATTCGCTCCAACGCTTTCTCATAGTTTTTATTGAGCCTGACCCTTTCCCAGAGACGTCTTGGGAAAGTTGCTCATTCTATGACCTTCATATACAGGAAGCACTGTCCTTTCTCCTCTTTGATAGTGGCATACTGACTGCTTGCCAAGGGACAGGATGACCGATTACACAGTCCAGTCAAGTTGTATTCATTTCTACAAAAGCCCTGAGTCTTCGTTCTACAGTAGGAGGAAAGATGCAGAGATTATAGAATGGATCAGTTATCAAGAAGACAGCAGAAAGAATCTCTCCACAATCAACACTCTTGATACTGTTGTTGTTATGTGCTGTCAAGTCACCTGCGACCCATAGCAACCCTATGTACAGAAGCTCTGATGCTTGCCCTGGCCTGAGCCAGTCTCACTGATTCCTACAGACCAACTCCCATTGCCCCAGTTACTCTATCAATACGTCTTATCCAGAGTCTTCCTCTCCTGCACTGTCCCTCCACCCTTCTGAACATGAAGTCCTTCTCCAAGGACAAGAAATCTAAATATATTGCACTGGGAAAATTTGCTGTGAAGAACCTTTCCAAAACATTAAGAAGCAATTATATAAATTTAAAGACTAGGGTGCACCTCATTCAGAACATAGTTTTTTTCAATAATATGTATACATCTGAAAGCTAGACAGCAAATAAGGATGCAAAAGAAGAGCTGATGCCTTTGAGTTGTGGTATTGGAGAAGAGTGTTGAATATACTATGGACTGCTGAATATCCCATGGGTTGGAAAAAGAATGAAAGTCTTGGACATTAAATAAAAGTATTGATCTTGTCTGGTTCTTGTTTGAAAGAGAATTTCCATTGAGAGGAATGTGGACTGTTGGTTTTGTACATATGCTTCTAATTTGTTGAATGTTTTTATCAGGAAACAGTAGTGAATTTTGTCAGTTTTGCCTTTTCTACACCAATTGAGAGAGTTATGTGGTTCATTTCCTTTCTTTTACTGATGTGGTAGATTGCACAGAATGAAGCAAGGATTCTGAAGATGTGTCTGACATACTTTGGACATGTTGCAAGGTGGGATCAGTCCTTGGAGAGGGACATCATGCTTGGAACGGTGGAGGAATGTAGAAAGAGAGGGAGACCATCGATGAGATGGATTGGTTCAGTTACTTGGGTAATGGAGATGGGAGTGTCAGAGACAATAAGATTGGCACAGGATAGGGCAGGGTTTAGGACTGTTGTACATAGGGTCGCTATGAGTCGTGGGGGACTCGATGGCACATAACAACAATAGCAACAACAACAACAAGCCATCATTGCATACCTAGTATGAATCCTATGAATCCTGCTTGATCATGATGAATAATCTTTTGATTTGATCTTGGATTCTGCTGGCTAGAATTTTCTTAGGAATTTTTTATTCTATGCATACGAGGAATCTAGTCCATAATTTTCTTTTTAACTGAATTTTTAGCTTGGCTTTGGTATCAGATTTGCTTCATAGAATGAATTGGGTAGCATTCCATCTTTTCTTATATTTTGAAATAGTTTGCATAGAATTTGTGTTAGGTTTCTCTGAATGTTTGGTAGAATTCACTTGTGAAGCTGTTAGGGCCAGGACTTTGTGTTGTTAGGAGTGTTTTTATTACCTGTTCGATTCCTTCTTTGGTGTTCAAATCTTCAACTTCTGTCTGTTAATTTAGGGAGGCGGTGAACGACTAAAATTTGGCCATTCCTTCTGGATTTTTGGATTTGTTGGAGTATAGTTCTTCACTGTTGTTTTTGTGTGCCATTGAGGTGGAACTGGCCCATGGCTGACCTGCCAGCTAGTTTTCAGAGTCAGTCAATTGCACTGGAGATTGCCCATTCTTCTCTCACACAGTAGCTGGTTGATTATTATTCTTCTCCTTTATATTCCAGTTGGTTCTTTTGTGACGTCACCCATATAATTCTTTATTCATGTTATTTGCATCCTCTTCCCCCAACCCTCTTTATAGTATTTACCAGGGTTTTTTCTATTTTATTAATTCTTTCAATATCTTGTTTAATGCTTTCAATTGTTTTTTTGTTTTCTTTTTCATTTAGTTTTACTCTTATTTCCTTTGGCATAGAGAGAGCTCAGTTGACCTAATGGACAGAAAGTGATGGTGGCCCTCAGGCCTGGTTTTAATTGTTTTTGGTCAAACCTTCTTCTAAGTGGCATAGCACTAGCCTGTCCATTTGCTATACAGAGGTAAATCATGAGTTCTGTGATGCTGAACACTGTGACACTGATGTGACAAATGTGATAATGATTATTCATGGTGGACAGTGTTTGGTGGAGCTCCCCAATTAAAACAAACTTGGAAGCAGGAGTGGCATCCACTTTGAAATAGCTTGCCTCGGGAAGCCCTATGAATTGGGAGAAATGAAGAAAGTTATACAAGTGTTCAGGTCTTGAGTTCATAACGTCTCTGAGTTGCCTACGACTAGATGGCATTTAACAACAACATCATTTCCTTTGGGAGACTGTAGGCTTTGTTTATTGTTCTTTTCCAATTATCAGAGATGTTGGATTAAGGTGTTCATTTTCCCTTTCTTCTTTTTTTTTTTTAAATGTGTGTATTTATTGTTAAAAATTGACCCCTTGTCGTAAACATATTTTAGGCATGTTGCAAGTCCTTGGAGAGGGACATCATGCTTGGGAAGGTAGAGGGACAGCACAAAAGAGGAAGAGCCTCGATGAAATGGACTAGCTCAGCAACTAGGGTAATGGGAGTAGGTGTGTCACAGATGGCAATTTTGGCACAAGATAGAGCAGGATTCAGAGCTGTTGTACATAGGGTCACTACGAGTCACAGGCAACTTGCACAAAACAACAAGTGTTCAAGCAGGGTGTTACTTAGTTTCTATGTACTTGGTTCGCCCCCCACCCCCGGTTGGATTTCTAATTTTAGTGCATCATGATCTGAGAAGATGCATTTTATTGTTTTAGTATGTATGTATGTATGTATGTATGTATGTATGTATGTATGTATGTATGTATTTTGAGATTTATTTAATGAAGCCGGGCTGCTCCTTAGAGGCAAGGATTCCGAAGCTTCGTCTGACATAGTTTGGACATGTTGCAAGGGAGGACCAGTCCTTGGAGAGGGATATCATGCTTGGGATGGTGAAGGGACAGTGCAGGAGAGGAAGACCCTCGATGAGATGGATTGATTCAGTGACTGGGGTAATGAGGGTAGGTGTGTTGGAAATGGTGAGATTGGCACAGGATAGGGCAGAGTTTAGGGCTGTTGTACATAGGGTCGCTATGAGTCGCAGGCAACTCAACAGCATATAACAACAAAAACAACAAGATATAGTTTATTCAGAAAAATGTCCCACGACCACTGAAGAAGAATGTTTATCATGTTATTTTTGGGTGTAGCATACTTTATGTCTATAATATCTAGTTGATTAATTGTTTAGTTCTTCTGTGTCTTTGTTGAGTTTCTTTCTAGCCATTCCTTCATCAAAAGTGATATATTGAAGTCTTCTACTACCATTGTGGAGTTATCTATTTGTCTTTTAAAATATATTAAAGTTTGACTTGTGTATCTTGTGGCTCTGTCACTAGATGTATAGGTATTAATTATAGTTATGTCTTCTTATTCATTTGATCATTTGATTGTTGTACAGTGCCCTTTCTTGTTTCTTTTGGTGGTTTTGCCTTGAAGTCTATTTTATCAGAAGCAGAGATTGCCACTCTTGCTCTTTTTGATTGCTATTTACTTGATATATTTTGCTCCCAACGCTTTGATTTTTAATTTATCTTTGTCTTTGTGTATAAGATATGTCTCTTGTTCACATCATATAGGTGGGTGATGTATTCTTATTAATTTTGCTTTTCTTTTTTTTAATATTGATTCATGCATTTAGTCTATTCATATTCAGTATAATTATGGAGAGATATGGCTTTGTTGACTAACATGACATTGTCTATGAAGTTTCTAGTATCATTGGCTCTTCTAAACCCAGCTTGCATTTCTGGCAGTTCTCTGTCAATGCACTTTAAAAAAAATATTCTTTTTTTAAAATTTATTATTAATTTCAATGAAAATTTACAGAGACTTTGGATTTCCATTCATTCATTGTTGCACTTTTCTCCCCTCCCAACCCTCTCCCCTGTCAATGCACTTTTATAATTTGTTTTTTATAATCTTCATCAGGAACTTGCTTTTGTGTGATATTAGTGATTATTGTTCAATAATTTCTACACTTGTGTTCATGTGAAACCTAGACAAGAAGCTCTTGTAGGAATACAGCATGGTTTAAAATCAAGAAAGGTGTGCATTAGAGTTTGTAAAAAGAGCAGAGGAGGCATGAGGACAGCCGTATCTGACCTCTATTAACTCCACAAGAGGAACTGACCCTCTCATCCTCCTCTACAGCACAAAACCAATTATGCTGTGAGAGTGAGGTCAGACATGTCCCTCACACTTTCGCACCTCTTTTCATTAATTCCAACACCAATCTTAACTGCTCTCCTGGGTCTGCAATCCATTGCAATAGTTCATAGAGCACGCAGAATCATACTGTGGTTCAGACTACCAATAACTCATGTGCAAGTTTAAATTGAGGTTCAAGAAAATTAAAATAAGTCTACAAGAACCAAGATATGATATTTAAATAAAATTTTGAATTTTAATTATGATTTTAATGAAAGTTTACAGAAAAGTTAGATTTTCATTCATTCATTGTTGCACAAGTTTACTCTCTTCCTCCCTTCAATTAACTTTTTAAATTTTGCCAATTCTTTTTAAATTTTTTTCTTATTATTAATTTTTTCTATCCCCTCCTTTTTTATTCTAAATTGATTTTAATGAACGTTTACAGAGACTTTGGATTTCCATTCCGTCATTGCTGCACTTTTCTCTCTGCCCACCCTTCCCACCCCCTAGTTCGCTCTTCTCTTTGAAGTAAAGGAAAATTCTTTCACTGTTATAGAATCTCTCCCCCCAAGTCCACTCCACTATGCAGCCTTCGTTCTGGACTCTTGTCATGACAACAATACCTAAACATGTATACCTTTTAAACAGTTTTCTCTCTCATCTGTTTTGATGCAGTATGAATAATTTATCCCATCTTTCTCAGTCTCCCTCGAACCCCCGATGTCAGTCCCATTTTACAACAGTGGCATTATGCAGTATTTTTCCTTTTTTGACTGAGATATTTCAATCAGTATAATGTCCTCCAGCATAATGTCAGCCATTTTGTATAATATTTCATCATTTCTTTGTTTTTCAATGCAGCATAATATTCCATTGTGTGAGTATACCACACCTTCTTTATCTATTCGTTTGTTGATGGGCACTTGGTTGTTTCCAACTCTTTGCTATTGTGAAAAAAGCTGCAATAAACATGGGCATGCCGTTTCTTTGGGGTATATTCCCAGTAGTGGAATTGTTGGGTCAAATGGTATTTCTATTTGCAACTTTTTGAGAATGCGCCATACTGCCTTCCACAGTGGTTGCACCATTTTACACTCCCACCAACAGTGGATAAGGGTTCCAGTTTGTCCACAACCTCACCAGCATTTTTTGCTTGCTGTTCTGTTAAATTTTGCTATTCTGTCTGGGGTGAGATGATATATCATAGTTGTTTTGATTTGCTTCTCTCTTAGAGCTAGGAATTTTAAACATTTCTTCATGTGTTTGTGTGCCATCTGAATGTCTTCTTTGGTGAAGTGTCTGTTCATATCCTGTGTCCATTTTTCTATTGGGTTGTTTACCTTTATCTTGTTGTGGTGCTCAAGTATTTTATAGATTTTAGATATAAGTCCCCTATCTGACATGTCATTACCAAATATTTTTTCCCAGTCTGTGGCTTCCTTTTTCATCCGGGTGGAGAAGTTTTTGGATGTGCATAGGAATTTGATTCTTAGAAGGTCCCATTAATCTACTTTATCTTCTATTGGTTGTAGATTTTTCAGGATGCTTGGGAGACTGTTTATGTTGTTGATTAGGACTTTTAGAGTTCTTCCAAGCTTTTTTTAAATGAAGTTTATAGTCCTTGGTTTTAGTCCTAGGTCCATGATCCATTTTGAGTTGGTTTTTGTGTATGAAGTGAGGTGTGGATCTTGCTTGAGTTTTCTGCAGTTACCTTTCTAATTTTGCCAACACAATTTGTTAAAAAGGCTGTCATTTCCCTACTTAACTGATTTCATCTCCTTATCAAAAATCAGTTGTCCATAGGTAGATGGGCTGATTTCTGGGTTCTCTATTCTATTCCATTGATCTATGTGTCTGTCATTGCTACCAGTACCATGCTGTCTGGACTATCATGACAGTGTAGTAGGATTTGAAATCAGGAAGTGAGATGTCTCCTACCTTGTTTCTCTTTTTCAGGAGTGCTTTGCTTATTTGGGACCTCTTCCCATTCCAAATGAAACTGGAGATTGCTTCTTCCATCTTGTTGAAGAATGGGATTGGTATTTGTATTGGGTTTGCATTGAACATGTAAATTGTCTTTGGTAGTATTGCCATTTTCACAAAATTGAGTCTTCCTATTCAAGAGCAAGGAATATTCTTCCATTTCTCCAGGTCTCTTTTTGTTTCTTGTAGTAATGTTTTGTAATTTCTGTTGAATAGATCCTTTGTGCTTCTAGTTAGATTTACTCCCAAGTATTTAGTATTGTGATTAGCTGTTGTGAACGGTTTTGTTTTTCGTAGCTTCAGCTCTGCATTCTCTTGGTCACTGTAGAGAAATCCAACTGATTTTTGTATGCTGATCTTGTATCCTGCCACTTTACTGAATTGGCCAGCTATATCTAGTAGTTTTCTTGCTGAGTCTTTAAGGTTTTCTAAGTATACTATCATATCATCTGCATAGAGAGTTAATTTTACCTCCTGTTTGCCAGTTTGGATACTTCTTATTTCCTTCTCCTGTCTTATTGCTATCTCTAAGACTTCCAATACAATATTGAATAAGAGAGGTGATAGTGGGCATTCTTGCCTAGTTCCTGTTCTTAAAGCAAATGCCTTTAATCTCTCACCATTGAGAATAATGTTGGCTCTCTAGTTTTTGTGTATCCTTTTTACTATGTTGAAGAAATTCCCCTCTAATCCTATTTTGCAGAGTGTTTTAATCAAGAAGGAGTGCTGGATTATGTCAAAGGCCTTTTCTGCATCAATTGATAGGATCATGTGGTTCTTGTTCTTTTCTTTGCTTATATGATGAATTACATTAATTGTTCTTCTTATGTTGAAACATCCTTGCATACCTGTTATGAATCTCATTTGGTCAGGGTGAATTATTTTTTTGATGAATCGTTGGATTCTATTGGCCAGGATTTTATTCAGGATTTTTGCATCTATGTTCATAAGAGATATTGGCCTATAGTTTTCTATTTTGGTGGTGTGCTTTCCTGGCTTTGGTATCAAGGATATGTTTGTTTCACAGAATGAGTCTGGGAGAATTTAATCTTTTTCTATTTTCTGAAATAGTTTATGTAGAATTAGTGACAGTTCTTCACTGAAAGTTTGAGAAAATTCACTTGTAAAACCATCTGGTCCAGGGCCCTTTATGGCTGGAAGTTGTTTTATTACATTTTCAATGTCTTATTTTTTTTTAAAAAAAAAAATTGTGCTATTTCTTTGTGCATGTACCACCAAATTGGATCTGACTGGTACATTGTCCCTCCTTCTCCAGCAGAGCATCTGGTGGATTTGAGCCACGCACCTCTGGGATTGCAGTGCAGTTTCCTGTCACTAGGTCACCAGAGCTCCCTCAATTTCTTATTTTGTAATGGGTCTTTCAGGGATTCAATTTTGGTGTGTGTCAGTTTAGGTAGATTGTGAATTTCCAAGTAATTGTCCATTTCCTCTAGGTTTTCATATTTGTTGGAGTATAGTTTTTCATAATATTCGTTGTTAACCTTTTTGTTTTAGTTCATTTTGTTGTGACATTGCCCATTTTATCTCTAATTTGGATTCTTGTGTCTTTTCCCTTGTTAGTTTTGCTAGTGATTTGTCAATTTTATTAACCTTTTTGAAGAACCAACTCCTGGTTTTGTTGATGGTTTCAACTGTTTTTCTGTTTTCTATTTCATTTATTTCCACCCTAATTTTTAGAATTTCCATTTTTTAGAGGGTTTTGGGTTTTCTTGCTGTTCTTCTTCAGTTTGTGGGAGATGTTGGGTTAGAGAGTCAATGGTAAATTTTCCCCTGCCTTTTCATGTGTTTGTTTATTGCTATAAATTGACTTCTGATTTCTGCTTTGACTGTTTCGCAGAGGTTTTGGTAAGTTGTGTTTTCATTGTAATTTGTTTCAAGAAACTTTTAATTTCCATTTTTATTTCTTTTTGCACCCCACTCATGTTCAAGCAAGGTCTTTCAGCTTCCAAATATATGGTTTTTTTCCTCCTTCATCCTCATGTTATTAATTTCTAAACATTGTGGTCTGAGAACATACTTTGGATTATCTCTATGCTTTTGGATTTATTGATGCTTGCTTTGTGACCTACAATGTGATCTGTCTAGAGAATGTTCCATGCACATTGGAGAAGAAGGTATACTGTGCTTTTTTTAGGTGCATTAGCTTATAAATATCTATGAGATTGAGTTGATTTATTGTGTGGTTTAATTCTCCTGCATCTTTATTGAGTTTCTTTCTGGTAGTTCTATCTTTTCTTGAGAGTGGTTAATTGAAGTCTCCAATTATTATAGTAGTGTTGTCTATTTCCTTTTTCAGTTTTGTTAATGTTACTATTGAAAAGCACTTTACAATTTCACAGTACATTACATTTACTTTAAAAATATATTCCTTTATAAAAGGTTCATATAACATTGGCATGTCAATACATGACAAAACTCTCAAAGCATATTTATGATAGCAAGAATGCTTACATGTGTTATTTTCACAATTACAAGCCAGCATTTAAATTTTAAATATATACAGTTTTAAATTAAAACAAACAGAATTCTTCAGTGGAAAGTTTCTAGAACAATACTTGTTTACACAGGTACTTTCATGGAACTAGTGTGACATAATAATTTATAGTATCAATTTAATCTGTCCAAAGACTCATTTCAATAAGCTTCACAGTTCAGAATTTCTTACCACTTGCTGTTTTCTATTTTTTTTTCTTTGTTGCGTCTCTTGATTCCATCCTGCAACTTTTTGATGTATGTTCTTCTTTTTCATTACCTGATTCCACTGTCTCCTCCCCCTCTGGCAGAAGCCTGACTTTTTCAGCATTGTGGTGGGCATCATAACCATTGTCCTTATAGATGTTTGACCATTTTATCTCCATATCCAGCTCTGGTGGGGGTGGTTTCTTCTCAGTAGTGTAGATCTCCAGAGGTGTTACATTACTTGACTTCCATACTTTGAATTCTTTTGGAGGCAAAGAAGAATTCAGTCTCAGAGATGGTACGCCAAGGCTGACCCCTTCTGGAGGCTACAGCAGACACTGTCTTAGAGGTCAATGGGTAGAAGTAGGGGAGAAACTCCTCAAGCATCCTGTGCGACGTGCCTCTCTCTCCTAATCTATCTGCTTTTTAAGAGGATTATAGAGAAAGGCTGGGCGAGTCACATTCCAGAACAGCTCATCAGGTCGCAGCAGCTGTTTTTCCACCTTGTTTCCACAGATGCCTGTAGGCTTCGCTGGGTCTGGCATTCTGTAATTCATCTCCTCTGGCTCACTGGTGTCCTCCTCAGCAGATAAGCATGAGCTGTTACTCTCATAAGCCACGAAAGAGCCCAAGGGATCCTTCTAGTTGGCTGCCGTGACGGTGGCCTTAAGAATAGTTTGAAGCATTGAACACCAATGGTTGAAAACCTGATGAGTTATGGGATGATATATCATCCATGAAGAAAGCAAAAGATAATAGAGAAGAGGAAGACCAAAATTAATGTCAGAAGAGATTAAAAAATTGTACTATAGCATTAAAAAGCTAAAACAAAGGGAAACCATGCTGAAGTAAACAAACTAGTATTATTTAAAAAAAGGAAAAAAAAAAAGAAACCTTCCCTAAAAAACCAAAACAAAACAAAGAGCTGAACAGAAGATTTCAAGGGCAGCTTGAGAGGACAAAGAAAAATGTTTTAATGGAAAGTGCAGAGAGCTGGAATTGGAGAATAAAAAAGGAAGAACTTGCTCTGCATTTCTCAAGCTGAGAGAACTGAAAAACAAATTTAAGCCTCAAGTTACAATATTGAAAGATGGTCTGGGCAATATATTGAATGACCCAGAAAGCATTAAAAGATGGAGGGAATACACAGAGTGACTGTACCAGAAAGAATTGATCGACACTGAAAAATTTCAGCAAGTACCATATGAACAAAAGCCAATGGTAATTAAGGAGGAAGTAGAAGTTGCATTGAAAGTATTGACAAAAATAAGGCCTCAGGAATTGATGGGATACCAATGGACTTGTTTCAATTAACAGATGTAGCCTTGGATGCACTCACCAGTCTATGCCAGGAAATTTGGAGGACAGCTGTCTGGCCAGTGGATTGCGAGAGGTCCATATTTGTTCCCATTTCCAAGGAAAGTGATCCAGCAAAGTGTGAAAACTATTGAACATTATTGTTAATATCACATATTGCTGAAGATCATTAAAAAACGACTAGAGCGGTACATAGATAGGACACTGTCAGGAGTTCAAGCAGGATTTAGAAGAGACTGTGGCACCAGGGATATCACTGCTGATGTCAGATGGATCCTGGCTGAAAGTAAAGAATATCAGAAGTATTTTATTTGTGCTTTACTGACTATGCAAAGTCATTTGATTGTGTGGATCATGACAAGTTGTGGCTGACATTGAAAAGAATGGGAATCCCAGAGCACTTAATAGTATTGATGTGAAATTATACCAAGACCAGGAGGATGTTGTGTGAACAGTATAAGGAAATACTTCATGGTTTAAAATTAGGAAGGGAATGTGTTAGGGTTGTATTCTTTCTCCATACCTATTCAACCTGTATGCTGAGCAAATAATTTGAGAAGCTGGATTCTATGAAGAGGAATGTACTATCAGGATTGGAGGGAAACTCATCAATAACCTGCATTATTCAGATGACACAACCTTGCTTGCTGAAAGTGAGAAGGATTTGGAGCACTTGTTGCATAAGATAAAAAAATGAAGCCTTCAATATGGATTGCATCTCAATTTCAAGAAAACAAAGACTCTTACCACTGAACTTAAAGACAGCATCATGCTAGATGGACAGAAGATTGAAACTGTCAACAACTTCATCTTACTTGAATTCACAATTAACACTCTTGGTATCAGCAGTCAGAATATCAGAAGACATATTGCACTGAGAAAGTCTGCAGTTAGGGACCTCTCCAAATTATTCAGGAGCAATGATGTCAATTGAAGGACTAAGGTGTGTCTGATTTAGGCCATAGTCTTTCCAATCACTTGCTATGCATCTGAGAGCTTGACAATGAATAAGGATGACAGGAGAATTTAAGCCTTTGAATTGTGGTATTGGAGAAGAACACTTTACATCTCATGGACTGCCAAAAGAACAAAAACATCTTGGAGAGGGTACAGCCAAAGTGCTCTATGGAGGCAAAGGTGAAAATGCTTCACCTCACATACTTCAATCATGTTGCCAGGAGGGGAGCTATCCTTAGATATAAACATGATGCTCAAAAAGGTAGAGGTTCAGTGAAGGAGAGGAAGACCCTCGACCAGGTGGTTTGATACTGTGACTGCTGCAGTGGGCTCTAATGTGTCAGGAACTGTGAGGATGGCACAGGATAGGACACAGTTCAGATCTGTTGTTTACCGGGTTGCTATGGGTTGTACTTGACTGGACAGCACCTAACAACAATGTAACTAGTTTATTTTATTACAATGTCTAATTAAACCATTGAGATAGCTTTTTTAAAAGGAACTAGCCTCCATCTGTTTTTTACTTGCTGCAAGCAAAAAGAAAGAAACACTTATCCTAAGTCAAAAGGCAAAGACTTTTTGAATCTAGTTGGAACAAGGCCCAGACTGGAAGAAGTGTTCAACATGGGAGCTAAGTTATTACGTTAGGAGATGATATGTTCTCTCCTGAAAAGAACTGATGTCATGAGTTTTGAGGGTGTGTGCTTGTGTGTGGGCATGTGCGTGTGTACTGGGAAGCTCTAGAGTGTGAGAGAAGAGATGAGACAGCTAAAGCAGTTAAGATAGTTAAGACCCCAAGCTGTGGGGGCAACCTTGCCCAGTCACTACTTTCACCTCTCTGCTAGTAAGCCTGGCAAACTCTGGAAAAGTAGGCATGGTGCCCAATGTGGAGGCCTCACTGTGGCTAACTTTTGCTATAAGGCCAGCATTAGTGACAATCTTTTTCTTGGTGTTTAAGGCCTAGAAGGAGGGAGTGAAATCAGTGGGGGACATGAAGGCATGAAGCAGTCGTGGAAGTGGTGAGACAGGCCTGACCCATTCCGTCCTCAGAGGCTTTGAGAGGGTCGGAGGTGTCCACTTGGGGTGCTGTCTTTGGGTTAGATATTGCTAGCACAAAACTCTAGAGCACAGTTGTTTGAAGGGGAAAGGAGGTTAATTGTTTTAACTTGAGCAGAGTGAACTTGGAAAGTGAGAAATCCTCCCTATTCCAATAGGTCTCTGGTCCAAAACCACACCTGGCCTCGCATCCTTCTAATGATAATCCCCACAGAGTTCCAGGTGTTCAGCCCCGTGACTGATTATGAGCCCTGCAGAGTTCAAAGGGACAAGATGGAGGCGATCTATAAATCCAACAAAGTTTCAGAAGATGAAAAGATGCACGGCTGGGGAAGCTTGCATCACTCCCGGAGTGAGCGGGAGAGCTTTGATTCCTGCGCTGGCCAACACCTTGCCTTTGTTTCTTCTTGGATGACAAGGCGGCCCTGTGGCTCCAGGTCTCCATCTGTGAAATGGGGTGAGATCACAACACTGTGGGAGCTCTGTCTGCAGGCTGCTCTGAAGGCCCCAGGCTCCCACAGCTCAGTGCTCTCGCAAGAGCTGGTGCCAGTATTCCCAACGGCAAAGCACCAGGGCCAGCTGATGCCTCAGGCGGTGTCTGAGAGGCTGTGGGGAGAGCTGGTGGCAGGCCACACCTGTGAGTCTTGTGAGGGCTGCCAGAGAAGACGGCAAGATGGGGGCAGCTGTGGAGAGAGGTCAGCAGGCAGCCCCAGTGTCAGGCAAGACGGTACTTTCTGGAAGGGGCTGCTGGCACCAGGCTCGCTGTCTCTGCTGCAGTCACTGAACCACAGAAGGAGACGAGCAGCAAAGCCGAATGCCAGAAGGAGTAAACTCTGAGAAGTCATCAAAGGTGACTGAGCTTATGCAACAACACACACAACCCTAGAAAGCTGGGGGCCTCCTGAAAGACAGCTTGGAGTGGATTTTCAGAAGGATAAGATCAGAAAGGTCACCTTCCCTAATTCCTTTAGATAATGGCTGTAGGAACACAGGTTTGTGGCATTCTGGTGCCATTCCCAGAGTATTATGGCTACACACAGCACAGCCTAGTTGAGTCCTCTTTTCAGTACAACATGGTCTCTGTGTCCCACTTCCAGGGTTAATTTTTTTTTCAGCTTTCAAGCTGATCCCCATTCAGAGTGATCTCAGGTGGAGTTTTAACCCTCCATAGGGTTTTTAATGGCTGCCTTTTTTGGGAAGCACATTGTACCATGGCTTGCTTCTGAGCAGCCTGTCTCAAACTACCAGCCTTTTAATTAGCAGCTGAGCATATGCACCAACCAGAGGCAAAGTGGTGGCCTATCTGAACCCAGTGCTGGAGCTCTGGCCCTTTGAGGCTTTGATGCTTGCTGCTCCTGTACCAGAAGCATATTCTTAGAAGCATTATTTAAAAGCTTTAGTTAGCTACAAAGTCTTTCCTGACCTCTTGGGGGGGGGGGTGTGGAGGATAGGGGACATTCCTTTCTTGAAGCTTAGAGCTGGTCCAGTGTTGGAAGGTGTGTATTGAGTGATTAACAAAATCCCGAGGTGTGACTTTCCTACTTAACTACAGGCTTTTGGAGATACATTTCACAAGCAAAGTAAAACCTCCTTCATAGAAGCCCTGATGTGTGTATGTGTTCATGGTATATCCCATAAAGGCCCAAAGTGACTATATTTATGCTAAGCTGGCTGAGTTTTACTAGGCTTGTTTCTCTATTAGACTTGTGTGTTAGGTGTTTTTTTTTTTAAATTTTAATTTTTTTATGCTGATTTCTTCAAAGTTCATATACATTGTTTTTCACACCAGTTTTCCTCATTTCCTTTATCCATACCTTCCTTTACCTATCAAATTGTGTGACCATATGATTAACTACCCCCACTCCCCACTTATCCTCACCCCTCTGCTCCCGCCTCCCCACCTTGGATCCTCATACACATTCTATAATAATGGTCTTACTACTCTTCTCTGTTTTAATTTTATTTTGTTTTCTGAGAAGGCTCAGTTTTGTAATAATTTATTTCTACTTAAACAGGTATAAACACACCATGGCCAAACATCCTTCTACTTATTATCACTGTTTCTGTCACAGAACTCAACTCACACAAACGGAACTTTTCAGAAGTGATGTCTATTTTATAATTGCTTTGAGTTGTGATGCTGGAGAAGAGTGCCAAATATCCTGTGGACTGGCACAAAGACAATCAGGCATGTCTTGGAAAAGGTGCAGCCAGAGTGCTCCTTGGAGGGAAGGACAGCAAAGCTTCATCTCCTATACTTTGAGCACGCTGCTAGGAGAGGCTATTCCGTGGAAAAGAGGACTGTCAACAAAAGAGAGGAAGACCAACAATGAGGTGGACTGACATGCCTGCAGCAATGGGCTTAATTGTGTCAGAAATTATGAGAAGGACATAGGATAGGGCAGGATTCAGATCTGTTGTTCATAGGGTCGCTATGAGTCATCCTTAACTCAACAACTCCTAACAGCAACAACAACAGCTATAAACATTTCTTCACTACTTATATGAATGTCTTCTTTGGTGAAATGTCTTTTTATGAACTCTACCCATTTTCTAATTGTATTGTTTGCATTTTTGTTTTTGAGGTATTGGAGTTCTTTATAAGCTTTAGAGATCAGTTCCTTACCAGATATATTGTGGCTGAGACTCTTTCTCAATCTGTACAGTATCTTTTACTTTTGTTTCCTAATATGTAATATATTGGTTTATATATATTTGAAGATGTAATAAGCTTCGTCTGACATACTTTGGGCATGTTGCAAGGAGGGACTGGTCCTTGGCGAGGGACATCATGTTTGGCAGAGTGGAGGGACGGCGCAGGGGGGGAAGACCCTCTATGAGATGGATCAATTCTGTGAGTGGAGTGGTGGTAACGAGTGTGTTTGAGATGGCGAGGTTGTCACAGGATACAACGGTGTTTAGAGCTCTTGTACATAGGGTCACTATGAGTCGCAAACGACTTGATGGCACATAACAACAACAACAGTAGTGTTTTAAGGTTTTCTTTATATAGGGTTTTTTGTTTGTTTTGTCTGTCTGGCTAGATTTATTCTAAAGTACTTCAACTCTTGCATGGTATTGTTTTCCTTTTCAGAATAATCTTTTTTTTATTGTAGAAGAATTCAACTGAATTTTTTATATTAATCCTTAAAATACTGACATTTTGATAAATCAATTAGATCGAGTCATTTTCTTGCTGAGTCCTTTGAAGATTTTCTCCACACAGAATTATATAATCGACAAATATAGTTTTTTCTTTTTTTTTTTTTTTTTGCTAGTTTGGAGGCCTTTTATTTCTTTTTCTTGCCTTTTTGTGTTGTCTGGGCTTCCAAAACAGTTTTGAATAGGAATGATATTGACAGGGCAACTCTAATTTCTGTTTGCAATATTCTTCTCCATTGAGAGTAGTGGTGACAATTTTGTATACTTGGAGGAACTTCACTTCTATTGCTATTGTGTTGAATTTTTAAATCAGGAAAAGGTGTCACATTTTGTTAAACACCCTTTCTGCATTGGTTGATATGATCATGTGGTTCTTTCCTTCTGTTCTGTTGATATAGTAGATGACACATGTTGTGAATTCTGTTTGATCATGATTAATTCTTTTTTAAAAATATTATGTTAGATTCCATTGGCTAGGATTTTACTGAGAATTGTTGCCTCTATGTTCATGAGGGATGTCAAACAAAATAATTTTCTTTTTGAGTTACATTTTTGCCTCGCTTTGGTAACAAGTTTATTATGTTTGCTTCGTAGAATGAGTTTTTCAATATTCTGAAATAGTCTGAGTAGAATTAGTGTTATTTCTTTTCTGAATGTTTAGTAGAATTTACTGATGAAGCCATCTGGGCCGGGGTTGTTTTATGTTTTGTTCTGTTTTTTGGTTGGAAGTATTTTTGTGATCAGTTCAATTTCTTCTTTTACAATGGCTCTGTTAAAATTTTCCACTTCTGTTTGTGCTAGCTTAGATAAATAGTGAGTTTTTAAAAAAATATGTCCTTTTCCTCTAATTTTCCAGTTTGTTGGAGAATATGTGATACTTCTTAGCATTCTGTTATATTTTTTTATTTCCATTTCTACTGTTATAGCAGCATTTATTTAATTTCTTATCTGTGTTATTTGCATCATTTTCTTTTCATTTGTTTGATTTGCCAGTGGTTTATAGATTTTATAAATCTTTTCAAAGAACTGACTTCTAGTCTTATTGATTCTTTGTACTGGTTTTTTTTTCCATTTAATTTCTTTTTACCACAATTTTTAATGTTTCCTTTCTTCTGGAGTAGGTAAGTTTTACTTGCTGCTCTTTTTCTAATTGTCAGGGATGTGCATTAAGGTATTAATTTTCCTTCTTTTTTCAGTCCCTTTTTTTGTCAATGAGTTCATTTATTCCTAGCTATAAGTTAACTGCTCTCTGAGCACTGCTTTTGTGTGTTGTGTTTTCATTCTCATTTGATCCAAGAAAGTGTTCAATTTCATTTTTTTGCTTCTTTAATTACTCAGACACTTTTAAGCAGTTTCTATGTACTTGCCTTACTCTTCCTTGTGCTGGATTTATTATAGTCAGTTCTGAACACTGCTTCATGTGCCATGAAAGAACATGTATATGGTTCTTTTTAAAAAAAGAATATTTTATTAATTTTAATGAACATTTACAGAGATTTTTGTATTTCCATTCATTCATTGCTGCACTTTTCCCCTCTAACCCCATCCCCACCCCCGTTTGCTCCTCTCTTCAAAAAGCAGAAGATAAACTTCTTCATTGGTATACAATCCCCTCGCTCCGAGTACACTCCACTGCAACCTTAATTCTGAATTCCTGTGATGACCATAATACCCTATCATATATTGCTTTTAAACGGTTCTCTCCCTCATCTGTTTCAATGCAGTAAACATAATTTATCCAGTTTTTCTCAGTCTTACCTCCACTCTGATGTCAGTCCCATTCTACAACAGTGGCACTGTATATGGTTCTTTTGTTAAGTGGAGTGTTTCTATTATAAGTAAACTCTATGAACTTTGAGAAACGAAGGTAGTTATAGAAAGGCTTCAAGTCTTTTATTCATAGGGTCACTATGAGTCATGCTCAACTCGACAACAACAAACAATAATGTGTATAAGATATAGGGAGCTCTGGTGTCCTAGTGGTAAGGAGTTGTACTGTCAACTCAAAGGCACGTGGTTTGAAGCCATCAACTGCTTCTCAGGAAGAAGACGGACAATCTCATCTTGTGCAATTTACTTCCTTTATAATCCTGCTGGAGGGTCAGCTATGAGTTAGTTTTGACTTGATGGTACATAACAACAACAACAACAACAACAACTTATGTACATTTATTCATGTATGTGTGTGTATAAAATCAAAGAGATCAAGTTGTTGAACTGCATTGATTCTTTTGTGTCTTTGTTAGTTTCTTTCTAGTCCTTCTATCCTTCATTGACAGTGATACATTGAAGTCTCCTATTATGGTTCTACCATTGTCAACTGGGTTTTCAAAGGACTGTTATTTCAGAATTGCATTTAAGAAGTATTGCTTCTTAGTTTATCTTAGCCTGGACGTTCCACTGAACTTTGTCCACCATAGGTAACTCTACTGAGATTTTAAATATCAGTGGCATAGCTTTCACAGCAATATGCAAGTCACCACAGCACAGCAAACTGTCAGATGAGCAGTGGGGAAGATAGAGGGTTGGTGAAAGAGAAGAAGCCCCTCCATGAGATGAACTGGCACAATGTCTGCTACAATGGGCTTGTGAATTCCAGAGCTCGTGAGGATGATGCAGGAGATGGTAAGTTCAGATCTGTTCTTCACAGGGTCACAATGACATGGCATTAAGCATGGCACCTAACAACAATTATTGTGGAGTTGTCTACTTCCTTTTTTAATTCTGCTGATATTTGATTAATGTATTTTAGCTTTCTGTCACTGGATGCGTACATATTAATTATAGTTGTATCTTCTTCAATTGATCATTTAATCATTATATACCAATTGAAGTATTTCAGATAACAGATGTTGCCCTGGATGTGCTCACCAAGTTGTGCCAAGAAATCTGGAGAACAACCACTTGGCCAACTGAGTGGAAGAGATCTATATTTGTTCCCATTCCAAAGAAAGGTGACCCAACTGAGTGTGGAAACTACAGAACAGTGTCATTGATTTCACATGCA
>NW_006399969.1:742673-744745 GCF_000299155.1 Elephantulus edwardii
TGTTGTGCATAGGGTCGCTATGAGTCGGAAACGACTCGACGGCACATAACAACAACAACAACAACAACAACATAATAATAATTTTATAATATATCCTTCCAATTCTGTTTTTAATATTGAAATATCAGAAGTTAGTATTGATAACTGGTGACTCCTTTTTGAGTGTAATTTGTTTGATCATATCTTTTCCAGCTTTTGATTTTTCAGTCTAGTTTGTTCTTTTTTTTGTTGTTGTTGGTTTCTTTAAATTTGATTTTAATTAAAGTTTATAGAGAACTTGGATTTCCATTAATTCATTATTGCCCATTTTCCTCCATTTCCCCCCTCTCCCCAAGTTTGCTTTCCTCTATTGGAAGAAAAAAAAAAATTTTATACACTCCCCGCCCCCAGTCCACTATACTATGCAGCTCTTACTCTGGACTCTTGTCATGCCAATAATACCTAATCATATATTTCTCCTAAACAGTTCTCCCCGTGACCTGTTTCAGTGCAGTATACATTATTTATCTCCTCTTTTCTTAGGTTTTCCCCAACCTCAATGTGCGTCCCTTTTTTACAACAGTGGCACTATACAATATATGTCCTTTTGTGACGGAGATATTTCACTCAGCATAATGTCCTCCAGAGTCACCCATTTTGTATAATATTTCCTGAGTTTCTTGTTTTTTCAATGCTGCGTAGTATTCCATTGTGTGAGTATACCACAGCTTCTCTAGCCATTCACTTCTTGATGGGCACTTGGGTTGTTTCCAACTCTTTGCTATTGTGAACAAAACAGCAATAAAACATGAGTGTGCAAGACAATCTTTGTTTTCTTGATGTTGAACTTCAATCCGTATTGAAGGCTGTAGTCCTTAAACTTCTGCTGCAAGTGCTTCAATTATCTTTTTTAAAAAGATTGTTGGTGAGTTAGCTGTGATTCACGGCATCCGCATGTGTCACACGGAATCAGTCTATTTTGTTCTTGAGTCTAACGTGTATCTCTTGTACATATAATATTGATATGTTTTCTTATCTATGTTATTCATTTCCTCAAGATTAACATATTTAATCCATTCATGTTGTATACCATCAAGTCAGAACTGACCCTCCAGTGATTTTTCAGAGGCAGTGATTCACAAGGGAAGAGATTGCCCATCCTTCTCCCACAGAACGAATTGTGGCCTCGAACCCCATACCTTCAGGATTGCAGAGCAGCTTCTTGCCACTAGGCCACCAGGGCACTCAATCCATTCATTTACAGTGTAATTGGGTTTTATTTTATTGCGGTCATTTTGTTGTACTTTTTGTGATGTGTAGTGTTGCTGACTTTTTACTTTAACTTACTTTTCTAGCTTTTACTTTTCATTCCCTTCACTGCTATTATTTAGTAACATGCCTCCAGAAATCCTATGAACTTTGAGAAATGTTGATAGTTGTAGAGGAGCTTCAGGCCTTTTGTTCAAAAGGTCTCTATGAGTCGTGCTCAACTCGAAGGCAATCAACAACAACAACAACTTAACTATATAGCTATATAATTGTTGTTGTAGTTAAATGCCTTCGAGTCACATAGCGACCCTATGAAAGAGAGTCCTCGACGCTTGGGTGCCTTTCATCCTCTCTCCAGGTTCGTAGGGTTTCTGGAGGCAAGCTATTATGGAAGTGGATGCCACTCCTCCTTCCAAGCTTGTTTTAATTGGGGAGCTCCACCCCACTTTGTCCACATTGGGTAACCAACCATTAATGCCTTTGACACATAAGTGTCACAGTGTTCAGCCTCACAGAAACCACAAGTGACCGCTGTATGGCAACTTGTACACCAGGGCAATACGACTTAGAGGAATGTCTGAACAAAAACAATGAAAGACAGGTCAATACATTATGATGAGTGAGGTATCTCAGTCACAGAGGGACAAATGCTTTATGGTGCCACTGTTGTAGAATGAGGATGACATCGGGATGGGGTAAGACTAAGAAAAACTGGATGAAATATGTTTACGGCATTGAAGTCTTTGGGGGAGAGAATATTTTCTATTTTAGGGCATTATGTTTATCGTAAGAGTACGGAATGAGGGTTGCAGAGTGGATTATAT
>NW_006399969.1:745061-751713 GCF_000299155.1 Elephantulus edwardii
AATGAAAAAGAAATGTAACTGTAACAATTATAAATAAATGGTAAATAATTATTTTATTCCCAAGTCTAAAATGATCCACTGTGTCTGAGATCTTGTAGGGAGTTCTGGTGGCCTCGTGGTAAGAAGATGCCCTGCAATATTAAAGGTGGACTTTCTCTCCACTTGAAGATCTGTAAGTACACTATTTATTCCCTTACTTAATAGCTATTTATGAATTGATGTCTCTGGTTGCCTGTTTCCAGACTTAGAAGATTATTTTACTTTGCCTATGCCCCTGTCTGAGTTGGTTTCTGGATGATGTCAGGTGTGTTAATTTCAGGTTGTTGTTTGTATTATTGTTATCTGCCTGAACAACTCTCTCCAGCATTTCTTCTAAGATTGGTCTGTTTTTCACAGGTCCTTTTATTCTCCATTTATGTCAAAATATCTTAATTTCACTGTCACATGTAAGGGAAAATTTTATTGAGATCTAATTCTTGATTGGCAATTTTTCCCCTTTCAGACATATATAAATTATTCCATTTTCTTCTTGGCTGCAAATTTTCTGCTTAGAAATCAGAGCCTAGTTTTATTGGCTTTCCTTTGTAGATAACTCATTTGTACCCCACTGTTTCTTTGTTTTATATTTTAGAAAGCTTGATTAAGATGTGTCTTGGTGGTTTTCTTTTAGAATTTATCCTCTTTGGAGTTCATTATGTTTCTTGAAGTCATAAGGCCGGGGTTGTTTACTTTTTTGGTTGGGAGTATTTCTCATCTGTATGATTGACGAGAGTACAATTGGGAGTTGTTTATTTTTTTGGTTAGATGTATTCTTATCTGTAACAGTATTTGGAAAGTTTTCTTCCACTAAGTCTTTGATGATTTACTTTGTGCTGTGTGTGTGTGTGTGTGTGTGTGTGTTCTTGGGTCTCCAGCCAAAACTGGCGCTTAATCAGGGCAGAGTTTCTGCTCATCTGAGAGGTGGCTGCAGGTCAAGTGTCCTTCCAGGACAGAACCTCCACTGGCTGAGGGAGTCGCCTGGGACATGATGTCTGACTGGGGCAGCACTTCTGACAGCACAGAACACATCCAAGGCAGGGCACCTGTTAGGGGCAGAGTTTCTCCTGGCTTTAGAGGTGTCCCGAGCAGTCTACCTAGACAGGAATGGTGTCTATTCCATTTCAGGAGATGGATGCAGGCAAAGGGGACCAAGTCAGAGATGGCTCAGTCTGCCAGTATGGGGAGGTAAAGATATGTGTTTTCATATGTGAGGGTGGCATGCGTTTGGTGGCAGATGTGCAAAAGACACTTCATTAGAGAAAGTCTCTGCTAGATAGGAGATAGGTCATAGATGAGACATAGTTCAGGAATGGCGTACTATCTTCCCCCTAGTAGGTGAAGTGCACACACCTCCATGTGTGAGGTGACATCAGTCTGATGCCGGACACTCAGGGATATCCTACCAGAGAGAGTCACTGTCAATGCAAAAATTGTCAGGGACAGAGCACTCGACTGGCCCCACGAGGAAGAGAGAGTGCACAGCTTCAAATGTGGATGTGGTGTGGATCTGACATGAAACTCACAGAGTTAGCTTCTGCCTGTCCACCAGGTGACCAGGGATGGGAACTATGATTGGAAATTGTGCTTCTGTCAGTCTAGGGGTGGCTCTCGGCTAGTCCCCTGCTCACCTGGTGACAGCACACTCCGTTAGCACCAGGAGAGAGAGAGAGAGTCTCCAGGTGTGGGATGGGGCATGCACTCAGCAGTGGATCCACTTGGAAGCCACTGCAGGGACAGGTCAGGGCAAAGGAGAGCCCTGCTGGCCTCAGGTAGATGGACACAGGAATAGTGTCTCCAGTGGTCCCTGGAAAGGGGTGGAGAACAAGTGAGTTATCACACCTTTCTCATCGTCCAGCCACTACTATGTGCTGTTGCTGTAGTCCTACCCAGACCACAAAGCTGCCTGCAGAAGTTCAAAGCGACTGCCCCGTGCCAGGTCCTTTCCTGGTTTCTCACTCCCTCTGTCCTTGCTTGATGTCTTCATTCTGCATCTTCTGTTGGCCAGAATTAAATCTGCCTCTTTATGATTTTTGCTGACATTCTGGGCTCCAGAGTTAGAATCTAGATCAGTTGCTTTTGTTTTGTGATGTCTTAATTGCACAGCCTCTGGGTCTGCCTAGTCTACCCCCTAACCGGAAAACCTCCGTCATTACATGTGGTTGTGTCCGTTGAGTGAGAACCTTCTTGTAGCGGACCCTCTAGCAGCTCTGCAGGAGAGAGATGGACAAGCTTTTTTTCATGTGATGTACGGCCTCTGAAAACCCACTGGATAAGTCAACTGTGACTCAGTTCTCCCCAGATGATGATGATGACCAGCATTACAATAGAAAGAGTAGTAATATCCATAAGGGAGCTCTGTGGCATTGCACTACCATCCAAAATGCATGCTGTTTGAATCCACCAGCAGCTGTGAGGGAGAAAGATGGGAAATCTCTGTGATTTACAGCCTCTGAGAACCCACTGGAGGGTCAGCTCTGAGCTGGTTCTGACTCGATGGCACGTGACAACAACATCAGGTTTGGGGATAAATCTCTGTGGTAGCGTGGCTGTTTAACTGTTACCATCAGACCAGCCATCACTAGGCTGTTGCGACTCTCAGCCTGCAGGCCTAGGGCTGGAAGTTGAGCGTCTTGAAGGTTGAAGATGCTTCATATATGATGTAGAAAACCCAGATCTGAAGAGATCTTGTCTCTGCCTTAACCACACATCAGTCCCCAATCCCCAGGAACTTGACAGTAGATCCTGCTGCTGGGGCTCGCTAGCTTCTCTTTGGAGAAAAAAAAACCCACCTCATTTTTGTGTGTTTATTCTTCTTTTCATAAACATGTGCATAACCAAACACTTACACCTTGAGTGTTGGTGACTCGTACAGTTCAGTGTCTTTAGTTTCCGAGTTTCCCAGAAACCTGAGCTGAAGCTCAGTAACTCCAGTGATAGCATCCTCTCCCCTCCCTCCAGGCTCAGAACCTCTGACAGGCTCGATCTCTGCACTTCTGTCTGTTCTAGATCACATATTGTTAGTGAGGTCAAGCAATATCCTTCCCAGCCTTCAATCCAATTTTAGATACCTCTAAAGATGCAATATGAATTGCATGTCAACGTCAAGAAAACAAAAATTCTCACCACTGGACCAAAAGGTAACATAATAGATTGAGAAAAGATTGAAGTTGTCAATGATGTCATCTTACTTGAATCCACAATCAATACACTTGATACCAGCAATCAGGAAATCAGGAGACATATTGCACTGGGAAAAATTGTATTCAGGGACTTCTCAAAATTATCAAGGAGCAATGATGTTAGTTTGAGGACTAAGGTACACTTTATTTAATCCATGGTCTTTTCAGTCACTTGCCATACTGCTAAGAGGTGGATAGCGATAATGATATCAGAGGAAGAATTGATGACTTTGAGCTGTGCTGTTGGAGAAGAGCATTGAATATCCATGTTGTTGTTGTTGTTGTTAAGTGCCATCGAGTCACAGGCGACTCATAGCGACCTTATGAAGGAGAGTCCTTGACGCTTGGGAGTCTTTCATCTTCTCTCCAGGTTCATAGGGTTTCCGGAGGTAAGCTATTACTGAAGTGGATGCTGCTCCTGCTTCCAATGAATATCCATAGACTGACAAAAACCCCAAATATGTCTTGGGGAGGGCACAGCCAGAGTGCTCCTTCCTTGGAGGCAACATCATTAAGCTTTGTCTAACATACTTTGGGCATGTTGCTAGGAGAGGTATTTATAGGAGAAGGAAATCATGCTTGGTGAAGTGTTGGTGAAAGAAGGACCCTCACCCAGGAGGATTGACACAGTGACAGCAGCAATGAGTTCGAGTGTGTCAGAGATTGTGAGGGTGGTGCAGGACGGGATAGGGTTTAGAGCTGTTGCTCCTCAGGTTGCTAGGAGTTGTGCATGGCTTGATGGCACCTAACAGCAACAGCAAAAATTGGTTCATTCTTTGAGTGATATATGTCCTGGAGTGTATATAAAATATGGAGTGAATATATACTTCATCTGGGAGCTCTGGTAGCCTAGTGGCAAGTTGTTGAGCTGCAGACCTAAGGTATGCAGTTCAAATCCACAATCTGCTCCTTGGGAGAAAGATGAGCAATCTCCTTCCATGTGATTTACTGCCTCAGAAAACCTGTTGGAGGGTCAGCTATGAATAGATTCTGGCTTGAAGGTATGAAACAATACTCCATCACACCAAATCATGATTGTCTAACACATTCCGTCTCTAAACTCCCACCATGAAGGCTGACAGAAGGTGCCTTAAAGTTGGTGAGTGTGTTGGGAGAGGAAAGATCACTTTTATACCTTGGTCTGATCATTTGGGTTGAGAAGATATTTGTGAAGTATCTGGTCCTAGATATCTGAGGCCCTGGCCCCCCTGTGCTGCACTTTATAAGGTCAAGGATACCGGAGATCTGGGGCCCAGGTCGCTTGGTGAAGCAAAGGCCAAATTCCAGAGGAAATAAAATAGGATAGGGTTCCTGCCTGGGAAGGAACCACAGGACCGGAAGTCCTCATGTTAAGAGCCTTCTGGGGTCACCAAAGGGGAATGACAAAGGAATCAAACTACTAGGTGGGGCAGGAACATTTCTGTGGGAACATAGGGGTTATTTGAGGGCTTAGGGCCACCCCCAACATCCATCTCCCTTAGCCAGCAGCCCAGTCTAATTAGTCTGCAGGGTGTTTCTATGTATTCCTCTCCTTAGAGCCCATAAGTATTTGTTCTGTTTGCTGAGCTGGGTGTCTTTCCTGGGGTGTTGGTTGGTATTTGTTGGTGACGGGCTTGCTTCTGCACTTGGGATTTCCTCTGGGTCTGTCTGTAAATGCTACACCTTAGTAATGCAGCCCACAGACTGCAGCAGGGGAAGGTGGGCCGCAAAAGGGTATCAGTTGGAAAAAGCCTACATTTTTCAGAGATGAACAGAAGATATTAAAAAGCAGCTGAAGAAGACAAAGTATTAAACAAAATGTGCAAAGAACTGAAGTTAGAAAATATAATGGGAAACTATCATTTAAATTTTCTCAAGCAGAAAGAACTGAAGAACAAATTAAAGTCTTGAGTTGCAAATGGGCTGACACTGTGGGAAAAATCTTGAATGACCCAGGAAACATCAAAAGAAGATAAAGGGCAGACAGAGAGCCACTGTACCAAAAAGGACTGGCTGACAGAATCATTTTAGGAAGTAGCATATTATCAAGAGAAGTTTAAGCTGCACTTCAAAAAAAAATAAGGCCCCAGGAATTTATGGAATATGAGTAGATATGTTTCAATAGATGTAGCCCTGGACATGCTCACCAGTCTATGAGAGGATGTTTGGAAGACAAGTACCTGGCTAACTGGAGAGATTCATACTTGTTCCTATTCCCAAGAAAGACGATCCAACAGAATGTGGAAATCATCAAATAATCTCATTACTATAACATGCAGGTAAAATATTGCTAACTATTATAAAAACCAATTAGCACATTGACAAGAGAACTGCCAGAAGTTCGAGCTGGATTTAGAAGAAGTTGTGGTATCAATGATATCATTGCTGATGTCTGATGGTTCTCGGCTGAAAGCAGAGAATACTAGAAGAATGTTTATCCATAGGATTTTTTTTCACTACACAAAGGCATTAACTGTGTAGATCATAACAAATTATGGCTAGCATTGAGAAGAATGGGGACCCTTGAACACTTAGTAATGCTCACGTGAAACCTATACTTAGACCATTGTGTGAACACAGCAAGGGAACACTACATGATTTAAAATCAGGGCTGTATACTTCCATCATACCTGTACAACCTATATGCTGAACAAATCATCTGAGAGGCTGGACTATATAAAGAACAATGTGGCATTGGAACGGGAGGAAGGCTCATCAACAATCTGGTTTATTGACTGCGCAAAGACATTGAATTATGCAGATAATAACAAATTATTAATAACATTGCAGAGAATGGGAGTTACAGAATATTTAATTGTATTTGTACAGAATCTATACACAACCCAAGAGGCAGACATTCAAGCAGAAGAAGGGAGTGCTATGTGGTTTACATTTAGGGAATTTATGGCTTAAGGTTATATCTTTCCAATATACTTAATCTTCATGCTGAGCAAATAAAATGAGAAGTTACACTATAGGAAGAATCAGGATTAAAGGAAGACTCATTGACGACCTGTGATACAGACAGGGCAATAGTCAATAGTCATTGTAGAAAATATAATGTATATGGATGATTGTATAAAACATAATGTACTGGAATGAAACACAATGTACATTAATGATTGTATTAAACACAAAGTACATGTATAAAACATGATGTAAATGAATGATTGTGCGCAAACCAATTTTTTTTTAAAAAAAAAGAAAAGAAAACCAAAACAATATGGATTATGCAGATGACACAACCTCGCTTGCTGAAAGTGGAGAGGACTTGGAACACTTGGTTACATCCTTCATTATGGGTTGCATTTCAACATCAAGAAGACAAAAATCCTCACCACCTAGCCAATAGGCAACACTGTGATAGATGGAGAAGAGACTGACATTGTTAACAGTTTCTTCTTACTTAGATCCACTATCAACACCTTTGGTACCAACAGTAAAGAAATCAGATG
>NW_006399969.1:754480-771759 GCF_000299155.1 Elephantulus edwardii
TGAAATGAAAAATAAATAAATTAAAATATTTAAAAAATTCTTTCATTATTGTACAACCCTCTGTTCCCCCACCCCTGAGTCCACTTTACTATGCATCTCTTAATATGGACTATTGTCATGCAAATAATATGTAATCTAATCATATACTCCTTTTAAACATTTCCCTCATCCGTTTTAATGTGGTATACACTATTTATCCCCTCTGTTTAATAACAGTTGCATCATGCACTATTTGTCCTTTTGTGACAGATATTTCACTCAGCTCATGTCCTCCAGGGTCACCTATTTTGTATATTTTATGAGTTCCTTGTTTATGAGTGCTGCGTAGTATTCCATTACATGAATATACCAGAGCTTCTCTATCCATTTATTTGTTGATGGACACTTGGATTGTTTCCATCTCTTTGCTATTGTGAACAACACAGCAATAACCATAGGTGTGCATATATCTGCTTGGATGGCAGTTCTGGTCTCTTTAAGGTATATTCCCAGTAGTGGAATTGCTGGGTCAAATGGTATTAGCCACGGTCTTTTCAAACACGGACTATGCACCCGAGAGCTGGATGATGAATGAGGATGACAGAAGAAGAACCATTGCCTTTGAGCTGTGGTGTTGGAGTAGAGCGCTGAACATCCCGTGGGCAGCCAGAAGAACAGATATGTCTTAGAGAAAATGCATCCAGGGTGCTTGTGGAAGGGGATGAAGGTCAAGTTCCGTTTCATGTACTTTGGGCATTTTGTCAGGAGGGGCTGGTCCTTGGAAAGAGATGTCGTGGTTAGAAAGGTGGAAGACCCTCAATGAGGCGGTTTGGCACAGGACTTCTAGCAGTGGGCTGGGGTGTATCAGAGACGGGGAGGTTGGTGCAGGATGGGGCTCAGCTCTGATGTTCTCGGGGTCACTGTGAGTTGTACTCAACTTGATGGCACTTAACATTTTTCAGGGGGTCACCCTCTCAAACATAAATGTTCCGATTTGTGGAGATCCTGTCGTTGTTGTGTGCCACTC
The DNA here is from genome assembly GCF_000299155.1 of Elephantulus edwardii. NCBI lineage: Eukaryota > Metazoa > Chordata > Mammalia > Macroscelidea > Macroscelididae > Elephantulus > Elephantulus edwardii. Next base: position 755,487 of record NW_006399969.1, read on the forward strand.
AGCTGGTTCTGACTCATATTTGCTCCTGTTGAATGGTAGAACATGGGCTTTCGCGGCTGTGGCCTTTGTGGAAGCAGGCCACCATGTCTTTTCCCCACAGAGCACGTGGGGGATCCAAAGGGCCCAATTCTTAGCCAACTGAGAGCTTAACCACTGCACACCAGTTCTCCTTCCAGAGCTAAGAGACCACATCAGACTGTTCATGGGGAGCTTGGTAGACCCCCCGCTTCTCCCATCTCTGCCTGTTGGCATGGAGACCACCAATGATGCCCACCTCTCCTGACAGAAGTCCTCTCCTGCTGCTGCCTCTAGTTATTTCATGATCTGACTTAATTTCTGAGCCACTGAGAATACCCCTTTTTGCCTTTTTTTGTGTTTCCATGGGTTTTTGAAGTGCCTTTCCCCACATTAGGGGCCCAAGCACAGGAAGGAGAGGTGAGCATGTGTGTGCAGTGATTGCTACCAGGAACGAATCACCCAGCTACACTGTCTAAACTTTCACCAAATTCAAGTTCAAAGGCTTGGCCGGATGCCCTAAAAGCGTGCCCGCCAAATTTTTGGCTGTTTCCAAGGAAGAGAGCTCTTTCTCTAGTTCTGTGTTGCTGTTGTGTGTAAATCGCCGTTGACTTCTTCCTCTGGTTCATATTGTGAGCGTTAGTTTAGAGAGGGGGGGAAATGAGAAAGACATGCATACAACTAGACAAATCACACACAGCCACAGAGAAGAAAAGGAAGACAAATGGTCATCTGCTTACTCTTTCCCAAGAGAACAGCCAGTCTTTATCCACGGTTCTTCAGGGGAAAAGGGACAATCTCCTCTCGTTCAATTTAAAGCTTTGGAAACTTGATGGAGGATTGGCAAGTATTTTCTGACTTGCCAACAATGAGACTGGAGGTTGTTGTTGTGTGCCATTAAGGTGACCTGTAACTGATTCTCCAATGAGTTCTCAGAGACAGTAAATCTCATGGGAGGAGACTGCACATTTGCAGTCTTGTGGAGCAGCATTTAACCACCAGACCACCAGATTCTTTAATGAGAGTAAAAGTTATTGTTGTTGTTGTTGTTGTGTGCTGTCAAGTTGCCTGCAACTCATACTGACCAGCAGCTCTGAAGTCTGCCCTGTCCTGAGCCAGTCTCACTTATTCCGACACACCAACCTCCATCACCGCAGTTACTGTATCAGTTTGTCTCATCCACAGTCTTCTTCTCCTGCACTGTCCCTCCACTCTTCCGATGTCCTTCTCCAAAACTGGTCCCTCCTGGCCATATGCCCAAAGTATGTAAGACTGAGCTTCAAAATCCTAGCTTCCAAGGAACTTGGTTTCAACCTCCCCAGGACAAACTAATTTGTTCTCCTGGCAGTCCATGGTATATTAAAAATTCTTTTCCAGCACCCCAACTCAAAGGGGTTGATTCTTCTTCTGTCTTCCTTAGTCATTGTCCAGATCTCTAATATATAACAAGTAATTGTGTACACCATGGACTGGGTTAGGCGCACCTTAGTCTCTAGACCGACATCATCGCTTTTCAGTATTCTAGAGAGGTCCCTGAAAGCAGATTTCCCCAGTGCAATTCATCCTTTGATTGCCTGGCTGCTGGTATTAAGAGTGTTGATTGTGGAGCCGAGCAAGTGTATTTCTCCATCCATCATGGTGCTGCCAGTTGGCCCAGTGGTGAGAATATTTGTCTTCTTGATGTTGAACTTCACTCCATATTGAAGACTACAGTCCTAGACTTTCTGCAGCAAGTGCTTCAGGTCATCTTCAGTTTCAGCAAGCAAGGTTATGTCATCAGCATAACATAGGTTGTTGATGAGTCTTCCACCATTCCTCCTCATAAAATCCTGCTTCCCGAATGAGCTGTTCTCCATATAGATTGAAAAGGTATGGAGGCAGGATACATCCCTGACACATTCTTTTCCTGATTTTGAACCAGGCACTGTTTCCCTGCTCTGTTCTGACGACTGTTTCCTGGTCCAAGTACAGTTTTTGCATAAGCACGATCAAGTGTTCTGGGATTCCCATTTTCCTCAAGGTTAGCCACAATTTATTGTGATCTACACAGTCAAATGCCTTTGCATAGTCAATGAAACAGACATTCCTCTGGTACTCTCCGCTTTCTTCCAAGATTCATCTGACATTGGTAATAATATCTCTAATGCCACAACCTCTTTTAAACCCAGCCTATATTTCTGGTAGTTCTCTGTCAATGTACTGTTCCAGTCATTTCTGGATAATCTTCAGTAGGATTTTGCTAGTGTGTGATATGAGTGATATCGTTTGATAATTTCCACACTCTGTCGAGTCACCTTTTTTTTGGATGGGAATAAATATGGACCTCTTCCTGTCAGTTGGCCAGGTAGTTGTCCTCCAGATTTCTTGACACGACTTGTTCAGCACGTGCAGGACAGCATCTGTTTGTTGAAATACTTCAGTTGGTATTCCATCAATTCCTGGGGCTTTATTTTTGCCATGTCCTTCACAGAAGCCTAAACTTCTCCTTCATCACCATTGCCTCTTGATCATATGTTGTTTCTTGAAATTCTTCTGTGTCAGCCAATTCTTTTGGGTACAGTGACTCTGCATACTCCTTCCATCTTCTCTTAAAGCTTCATGAATCATTTAATATTCTACCTATAACATCCTTAAGCACTGCAACTTGTAGCTTGAATTTCTTCTTTTGTTCTTTCAGCTTAATGAAAGTAGTAGTCAAATGGGGAAGAGCCTTCTGTTTTCAGAGGAACAGGTCTGTTTTTGAAACCCACAGGAGAAAGCCCCAGGGCTCCATCCACTAGCTGGTCTTTCTGGAAAGAGTACAGTTTCTTTGTATAATCCAGTCAAAGTCAGGTGCAGTGGCTGTTCTGATTGTGGGGTACAGGCATGCTAACTCGGGGGCTGAGACTCACTCTGTAGGACCAAGGGACTAGTCTTCCCATCCAGGTTCTACGTGCTCCATAACCTTTTAGAAAGCACTGCTGCCTCCTCCTGTATCCCCCACAGGCACATTGGCGCAAGATCCCCTGGGGGGGGCACCTTAGAAGACCTACTAAGCTCAACTGGAGAGCGGAAGGTGAACATGGTAAGATCAGAGTCCAGCTTGGAGGGACAATGACTGTGACACCTGAATCTTATTTCTTTCATTTACCAACAAGTCCCTTGGCCCAAGGACTTGATCACCCTTTGCCTGCAGCTTCCCTTTGCAGAAAGATTACTCCTGCTGCCAAATGCATCCATGGCCGGCTCCAAGCTCAGGAGACCAGAGCTTAACTGAGTCCCTGGAGGACAAGGAGGGGCCAGCCATGCGTGGGAGACCTCTTTAAGCGTGGACTAATATATTCAAACATTTTATCAGTAGCCGCAGCTTTGGCTGGTCACTAACTTGTGCGGATTGCGATACTGCCTGAGCTCAGGGCTGTGAAAGGTGGATTTGATCACCAACTCCTGAGGGGGCCTGGCATCAGAAAGTTTTGGCTTCACCCAAACAGCTGCGCAGAAGCGTGGCAAGGCTTGTCTTATGTCTGCTGAGTCATCTTGTGTCAGCATCATGGAGCACCCGATGAGTGCTGCCTTAGTGTTGGCTGGTCTGCGTCTGGCTTTTCCCAAAGGACGAGGTGGCCAGATCCCAAGCCACGATGCGGCAGGACACGTCCTCAGTCCACTCCAGCAGACCCACTTAACCTCCAAAGACTACCCGTGTGCCTCATTGTCCGTGCACCAGCCTGTGAAGACTGAAGAAGTTAGTTTTCTCAGTAAAAAGTGTCAAGTCGTACTTTCTTTTTCTCATCCTGAGTCATAGGTTTTATATACTACAGCAGAGTCAGGCATTGGAAAGTGTCCTGATTTTACAAACACTTTTTACCAAGTGTGATTACATAATCGAATTCTCTCAAGTTTGTTAATGGGTTGATGTCTATTATAGCTCACAAATCACTCTTTATGTGAATTATTTTAATTAAGCCCCACCAAAGTGCTAAGAACCAAACATTTATTACTTCCTCTATTCTACAAATGAGAAAACAGGTCCATAAAAATGAAATTTGCTCAAAGCACGATTCTCCACATCTGGTGATTGAGCACTGAGCAACGTTCTGAGACCAAAACCCATCTGTGCTCCCCCAAAGCACCTTGTCTGTCTTTTAAGGAAACCTGTCTGAACTTACTTTCTGGATGATGCCCCAACTTGTGGTTTCATGACGCCCAAAATGTTAGATATCGAGATCTCACTCTGGTGACAATAGCACGGTTTGGCAAGACAGAAAACAACAAATGCTGCCAAGGGTGTGAAGTGATTTGAACTGGCATACTCTGTTGGTGAGAATGTAAAATGGTGCAAACACTATGGAAAGCAATTTGGCCCCTCCGTTGGGAACAGAGACACCGTTAGATCCAGCAATCTCATGTTGTTGTTGTTGTTATGTGCCCTCGAGTCATTTGCGACTCATAGGCCCTAAACCCTGCTCTATCCTGTGCCAATCACATTGCCTCTGACACACCCATCCCGGTTACCGCAGTCACTGAATCAATCCACCTCATAGAGGGTCTTCCCCTCCTGCGCTGTCCCTCCACCTTACCAAGCATGATGTCCTTCTCCAAGGACCTGTCTCTCCTTACAACATGCCCAAAGTATATCAGACGAAGTCCCAGAATTCTTGCCTCCAAGGAGTAGCCTGGTTTAACCCTCTCCAGGATGAATCCCATGACTAGGTATATATTCCAAAGAAATAAGGACTGAGACACAGATAAATAAACACCCATGTTTCTTGAAGCATTATTTACAACAGTAAAGAGATGAAAACAATCCAAGTGTCCATAAAAATAGAAATGGCTAAAGAGACTATGGTGCCTTCACACAGTGGAGTGTAATGCAATGCTGAAGAATGATAAGCGTTCTGGTGGCCTAGTGCTAAGGAGCTGCACTGCCAACCCAAGGGCATATGGTGTGAGTTCACTGGCTGCTCCTTGGGAAAAAGGCAGTCTCCTCTCATTGCTTCTGAAAACTCACTAGAGAGTGAGCTATGAATCAGTTCTGACTCCACTGTACATAACTACAACAAAGAATGATAAAGAATTTGTGAAACGCTACACACATAAATGAATCTAGAACAAATTATGTGAATGACATAACACAGTCACAAAAAGGACAATTGTGGTGTTTGCTGTTGTTAAGTGCCATTGAGTCAGAACTGACCCATAGCTGGCACTCCAGCAGGTTTTCACTGGTAATAAATCATGTGACAAGAGATTGCCCATATTTTTCCCTTGGAACAGCCCTGGTAGATTCTAATTGTATGCCTTGGGCTCCAGGGCAACTCCTTACCACCAAGCCACCAGAGTTTTCAATATAAAAAGCTAAGGAAAAAAACGGAGCAAGAGAGCAGTAAAAATTCAAGAAAGAAGTTGAGGGAAGGGAAATTTACTCTACAATAAGGGCAAATTAGACATTTAATGCATTAATCAATTGCAATTAACGTTTTAAAACAAAATGTGTATGAGTGATTGAATTCCCATTGTTAGTATTAGGAATGATTGAATTCAATAAAGAAGTATTGAGAAACTTCTATTTAAAAAAAAAAACCCTTCAATGTTACCCAACAATGACAACTTAAAAAAAAAAAGAAAGAAAGAGAAAGTAAAAGCTAGGAGAACAAAACAAAGTTGGGGTTGTGGTCAACATTTGCGTGTCCCCGACTTGGCCACCAGGTGGCAGGAAAAGCTCAGTAATGGAGGAGCTGGCGGCGCCCCTCTGGCCACTAGAGGGCGGTAGTGCCCCGTTTGTAAAAGATTGCACCAAACTCAAACCAGGAAAACAAGAAACAAAACCTCTCACTGTCTGCAGGATGAAATTAGGATGGTGGGAGGTTTGTTTTGCTTTTCCCTGTTTGTTTTTGTTTTTGTTCCCCCCGCCCCCAATTGAGTAGCGAGAGTTCAAGCAAACAGGTCTTCCCCTCTGGGTGTGCTTTTGGAGACTTGAGGTCACTCCTGGTCCAGTGTGGCCAGCATCTTTCATCTGTCCAGCATCCTTCATTCAGCTCTGGCCCGGGAACGGATGTAGGAAAATGAAGTCGCTAAAACAGTGTTACCGTGGCTGGTGAAAGTTACATTGACCAGAAAATATTAAAACATACTTTGGACCCTCAACTGGACCTGCAGGAGAGAACTTTTGTTCCGTATTTGGGCTGGTGACCTCCAAGGATGGGCTGGTATTTGACCTTGAGGAGCCAGTGAGAGGGCTGTGCAGGGTGGCCACTGTCCCCAGGGCCAGGCCATCAGCTGCAGCTCTCATCTGAAGGTTGACCAACCACAGGCCAGGCACTAGCTGGCCACCTTCTGGGAGTCACTGCCCCAAGAGAAGTGTGGGAGAGACCTGGGGGTGGGCAGTCCAGGACGGGCAGGGGTTGGATCTAGAAGGTGGCAGTCACTTTGGGGCTTTGGGATGGGCACGAGATCCCGGTTCTGCGTGATTTGTTTACCAGCAGGTCTCAGTTATCCTGCGATGGCTGGCAGCATCTCCCAGCTCACTTTGCTGCATGGATTACCGGCTCTGGGGATAAAGCCACCCTCGCTGTGTCTGCTGGAGTTTAGGGCCTGTGTTAATGCCAGCCGAAGAAGCCTTCAGTCACAGGGCCAATCTGCTTGCTGCTGTTACAGAATTCAAGCTGAGGGTCTTGTCCAGAGCTGTCTGTGGAGACAGCAATAATGCGTGGTGAACTGGGCTTCCGCTGCTGCTGTTGGGGGCCGTGCAGTCAGCGATGCCTCACAGCGACCCTGTGAGCAGTTCTGAACCCCGCCCTCTCCTGCTCCTTCCTCAGGATCGCGCATACATACGCTTAAGCCCACTTGCAGTGACTTTGTCAATCTATCTCGTTGAGGGTCTTCCTCTCTTTCTCTGACCCTCCACCTTTCTCAGCATGGTGTCTTTTTCCAAGGACCAGCCCTTCCTGACAAGATGCTCAGAGCATTCAGACCAAGTTTCACCATCCTTTTCTCTAAGGAACCTTCTGGCAGCACCTCCTCCAGGACAGATTTGTTTGTTCTTTTTGGCTGTCCATGGGAGGTTCAGTCCTCTTCTCCAGCACCACAAATCAAAGGCATCGATTCTGCTGTCATCTTAGTCATTGTCCAACTTTCAGATGCAGAGAAGCAATTGAAAAAACTTAAGACTTGGATCAGGTGCACCATAGTCTTTAAAACTCTCATATTCTTACTTGGATCCACAATTAGCACCCAGGGTGCCAGCAGTTGAGAAATCTAAAGACATGTTGCGCAGTTGAGAAATCTAAAGACATGTTGCATTGAACTTACACAAGCATGATGACAAAGGATTGTGATGATTGTTGTTTGCACTCACAAGAGCTGAAATTACTGTATCACTATGAACTCACTGCTCCTCATATCATTATTTTTAAATGGGCTTAAAAAATGGGACATCTTTGATATCTGGACCCAAACTTTGCTCCCCCATGTCATGGTTAGCTGCTGTTGAGTTGGCCCCCGACACATGTCAGACATGTTCGATGAGTGTATGTGTCCCCTAAATTACAGAACAGCCCCTCAAGTGGTACTCAAGTGACTGCCCAATTCATTCATCCAGTTGGTGGCCCACCAGAGACCAGGACTCAGGTGTTCAACTCTGGCTTCATTCTCCTTCTATTTCATCTTGCTGCCTCTTATTTAAAAATCTCTTAATTTAATTTTTAAAAGTATATTTTATTCTACAGTTTGCTTCATGACGATACAATGATAAACCAAAGACAAATGAAGGTGAGTCTCTTGCTGCAAATCCCCGTGTTCTAACTATTAGGGCTTGTAAACCTTACCTCACTGGAGCTTAGATGTATTGTTTCAAGCATTTGATCTTGGAAACAGGGGTGTTTATGGTAGCAGAATAAAAACTCAAAAGTCGTTGCCACTCAGTCAGAAAAAGCTCATAACTGACCCTTCAGAGGATGTAAAAAGAGCAAGGGTCACATGCGATGGCCATATCTGACCTTTACCAGCTTCAAAAAGAAGAACTGTCCCTGTCAACAACATCAATAACACAAAACCAATACCTTTGAGGTCAGACACGTCCCCAGCAGTCCCACACCTCCTTCTACTCATTTTAATACCAATATTATTGCTTTACTAGGTCCAAAATCTGATGATAGCTCATAGACCACAACAAACCATTTTGTTTTTAGGTGTTGTCAAGTCAGCTGTAACTCATAGTGACCCCAATGCACAATAGCTCTGAACTCTGTCCCATCCTGAACCAATCTTACTCTCTCCTACACAACTGCCCCTATAACCTTCATCACTGTGTCATTCCATCTCATCTGGGGTCTTCCTCTGGATTGCCGTCCCTCCACCTTTCTAAGTATAATGTCCTTCTCCAAGGACTGGTCCCCCCTAACAACATGCACAAAGTATGTGAAACAGAGCTTCAAAATCCTTGCCTCAAGAGAGCAGCTTGGTTTTAACATCTCTAGGACAGGTCTGTTTATTTCTCTTGGTTTGTTCCATGCTCTGTTCAATACTCTTCTCCGGCACTACAACTCAAAGGCATCAATTTTTCTGTCATCCTTATTCATTATTCAGCTCTCTGATACACAGCAACTGATTCCAAAGACTGTGACCTGGATCATGTGCACTTTCGTCTCTAGACTGACATCTTTTGCACTTCAACACTCTGAAGAGGTCCTTGAGAGCAGACTTTCCTAATCCACTTAATCTTTTGATTTCATGGATACTGGTTCCAAGAGTGTTGATTGTGGGTCCAAGCAAGCTGAAATTGTTAACAATCTTGATCTCTTTTCCATCCATCATGGTGTGTTAATTGGCCCAGTGGTGAGAATTTTCGTTTTCTTGATGTTGAGCTTCAATCCATATTGAAGACTGCAATCCTTGACTTTCTGCAGTGTATGCTTCAGGCCCTCCTCAGTTTCAACAAGCAAGGTTTTGCTATCTGCATAACACAGGTTGTTGATGAGTCTTCCTCCAATCTGATGCTACGTTTCTCCTCATAAAGTCCAGCCTCTCGAGTGGTCTGTTCTACATATAGATTGAAAAGATATTGAGGACAGGATACATTTTTGACGCACTCTTTTCTTGATTTTGAATCATGCTGTGTTTCCCGTCTTTGCTCTTATGACTAACTCCTGGTCCAAGTACAGTTTTTACATAATCAGGAGTTCAGGGAGTCCCATTCTTCTCAAGGTTAGCCACAGTTTGTTGTGAATCATACAGTCAATGCTTTTGTATAATCAATGAAACACAGATTTTTCTGGTACTATACTTTCAGCAGGAGCAGCATCCACTTCCAAAACGGCTTGCCTCCGGAAACTCTATGTATGAACAGTGCTCAGGCTGTTCGTTCATAGGGTCACTAGAGTCGTCTATGACTCGATGGCATTAAACAACAACAACAACAACAACAACATACTTTCAGCCAAGATCCATCTGACATTGGCAGTGATGTCCCTAGTACCACAGCCTCCTTTTCTTTTTCTTTTCTGTTTTTAAAATTTTTGTTTTTGTTTTGGACTGAGTACAATGTACTTTATTGATGGTACTTGACAAGATGGGGTCTCTAGGCCCCTTCCCTTTCTCTGGGGGACTGGATGGAAATTGTGTCAAGGATATGAGATTCTCAGTGCATAGGGGGATTGAGTTGGGGCAAGAATTCCCCAGCAGTTGAGGGCCTCTCTCTTGCTCTTTCCTAGGGCTGGTCTAAGGGTCTCTTATTCTCTGGAGGCCATGAGAACCATTAGGTTGACCACCTGGTTGCTATAGCCAAATTGACTGTCATACCAGGAAATGAGTTTGACAAAGCGGTCGTTCAAGGCAATGTCAGCCTCAGCATCAAAGGTGGAAGAGCGGATGTCACTGTTAAAGTCACAGGAGAAAACCTGGTCTTCAGTGTCCAAGGATGCTCTTGAGGGGCTCTTCTGATGACTGCTTTACTATTTTCTTGATGTCATCATATTTGACAGCTTTTTCCAGATGGCAGGTCAAATCTATGACTGACACATTGAGGGTGGAGACAAGAAAATCCATGCCAGTAAGTTTCCCATTTAGCACAGGGATGACCTTGCCCACGGCCTTGGCAGCACCAGTAGATGCAGGGATGACGTTCTGGGCAGCTCCATGGCCATCACGGCACAGCTTCCTACAAGGGAAATCCACAGTCTTCTGGGTGGCGGTGATGGTATGGACTGTGGTCATGAGTCCCTCTACAATGTCATGAACGACCTGGGCCAGTGAAGCCCAAGCAGTTGGTGGTGCAGCAAGCATTGCTGACAATCTTGAGAGAGTTCTCCTACTTCTCATGGTTCATGCCCATCACAAACATGGGGGCATCAGCAGAAGGAGCAGAGATGATTACCCATTTAGCACCGCCCTTCAAGCGAGTCCTAACCTTCTCTAAGGTTGTAAAGACACCAGTGGACTCCACAATAAACTCAGCACCAGCATTGCCCACTCGATATTGGCAGAATCTTGCTCCTGGAAGTTAGTTGTGGCTTTCCCATTGATGACCAGCCTCCCATTCTCAGCCTTGACATTGCCATTGAACTTGCATTGGTGGAGTGATACTGGAACATACAGACTATGTAGTTGAGGTCAATGAAGGGGCATCAATCGCAACAACACCTGCTTTGCCATTTTTAAAAGCAGCCCTGATAGCCAGGCATCCAATGCTGCCAAACCCGTTTACTCCAATCTTCACCATCATGTCTCAGGGATGTGCTCGAGGTTACACAAGAAGAGAGGGTAATCTGTCGATCGATGAAGAGCAGAAAGCTGCCATGGCCTCTTCTAACCCTAGTGTGTACTCTGGTAGCTCTCTGTCAATGTACTGTTCCAGTCATTTTTAGATAATCTTCAGCAAGATTTTGCTTGCATGTCATATTAGTGATAGATATTGTTTGATAATTTCCACACTCCATCAGATCACCCTCTTTTTTTTTAATGTGAATAAATATGGATCTCTTCTAGTCACCTGGCCAGGTAGCTGTCCTCCAGAGTTCTTGGCACAATACAGAGCCATGTTAAGGTGGCCAAAAGGTTATAATCTAGGTTAGTAGGAGAATGCAGTCAGGATGACTCCTGAAATGTGCTCACAGGTACCATAGCCTTGAGCCTTGTGGCTTAAGGCCAGTGTTGCAAAATTCTCAGTCTTCCCTATATTGGCATCCCACTCCTAGTTGTCCAACAAACTTGTGTGAAGTCTCTTAGATCCAATTTAATGGTGTAGTAGTCCCAAGATCCCATCTCATGTCAGGTCTCTGGTTCAGCTATGACTGCTGCTGCCGCAGATGTATCTGGAACAAGTATTTCTGGGCCTGAAGGACATGTTACATTCTCTTGCTTCTGCTGCTTCTTCGCTTGTGGGGAAAGTCTAATTTTCTTGCTGCTGGATTGCTCCATTTCATGGCAAGACTAGCTAATCCCTTTGCAGATTGTTAGATAGCCAATCCCCTTGTGGATAGGCTAACATGTTCCAGTTGCATATTTATTTCTACCTACATGTCAAAGTCAAACAGTGGCGAGGAAAGTCATATTGAAAAATAAACTCCACAGCACGGGAGGGGATTAACCATCTTTCTCCTGTAGAGCAGCTGGTGGATTTAAACTTTTGCCTTTGGATGAGCAACCCTTACTTGTTAGGCTACCAGAGCTTTCAGTAGCAGAATGGAAGGCATTTAATTGAGCAGGGCTGAACAAACTTTTCCTATACAGGACTAGATAGTAAATAGTTTTGGTTTTGCAGGCTACACAGTATGAGCATGGCTGAGTTCCAATAAAGCTTTACTAACATAATACAGATATGTCTTGGAAAAGTGCAGCTAGAGTGCTCCTTGGAAGCAGTGATGGTGAAGCTTCGTTTTTCATACTTTGGGCATGTAGCTAGGAGAGACTATTTACTTGGGAAGAAACACCATGTGTGGAAAGATGGAAGATGAGCTAGAAGAGAGGGAGACCTCCAGTGAGCTGGATTGACAAGGTGACTTCAGTCATAGGCTCTAACGTGTCAGAGACTGTGAGGATGGCACAGGATAGGGCAGGGTTCAGGTCAGCTGTTCACAGTGTCTCTGTGAGCTGTATTTGACTCGATGGCACCTAACAATAATAACATTATAGAGCAGGTAAAAGAGGGACTGAGGGTTGGTAGTGTGACTTCTTACCACTAGGCCACCAGAGTTCCCTAACCATAATTTAAAAATAGTCTTTAGTCTCCTTCATTATCCAGTTTTCACTTACATCTGAGGCAACTGAAAATCTATGTTGGGTCAGGTTCACAGTAGTCCTTAAAGTAACAGCTTTGTTTTATAAACAAGGTTGAAAGAGGTCTTTGATGGCCGATTACATTGGGAGTTTTTTTTTAATTGTTACTTGAGTGAAAGCCTTCAGAGAAAATTGACTTTCCATTCAATCAATCATATATATTTAGTTTCATAACATGAGTTACAATCCGCACAATGTACCAGTTCTTCCAATTTCCTCCCTGTAAATCTCATTTCCCTTAATCCTTCTACTCTGCCTCTTCCTTTCTTCTTGACCTCATCCCTGGCAAGCACTGTCTATTTTAGTTTAGATGGTTGGCTGATCTAAGGAGTGAGTGGCTCCTTGTTGTTATTGGTCACCTTATAGCCCTGTCTATTATTTGCCTGAGGATAATGAACCACAGGGGTGAATTTTGAGCCGGGTTTGAAGGCTGACTGAGGACCACAGTCTTGGGGTTTCACTTGCCCATCGTGGTGTGAAGGTGTGATGTTAAGGCTCATCATCCAAGTTGGCTTTCCTGTCCATTAATTTACTTTACAATGTGGATGGGCAGAAATATGTGAATAAGCTGTGTTAGCCTATGCACAAGGCGATTGCCTAGTCTTCCCATTAAGTTGAACAAGTCCAGCAGAAAGATTTGAAGGATTTTCCCCACCAGCAAAGAAGAGGCAAGAGGATGTAGTGGGTCCTTCAGAGCCAGAGAGTCTTTCACCAGCCAGACCCAAGCCTGTGGGAACAGTGGCCACAGCAGAGAACCAAGGACCTGACATGAGGTGGCACCTTGGGACTGCTATGCCATGGAACTGGAGCGAAGTGTCTTCACCCAAGATAACTGTGAGAGGCAGGTAGAGCCATAATTTGCAGGACTTAGAACTTTGTAACAGTGGTCTAAAGCTGTGAGACTCGAGGTTGAGGCACCTGTGAGCATGCTTCAGAAGTTGTCCTGACTGTATTCTGCTCCTAACCTGGATTATAACCTTTTAACTTCCCCACATGATTCTATTTGGTATGTGAGCTATAACATCAAATTCTGGATCCAGTAAAGCAGTAAGATTGTTGATGAGATGAGTAGAACAAGGTACAGGAGCATGGGGGACTACATCTGAACTCCTGGGAATTGGTTTTATGCTATTGATGCTGTGGACGGGGACAGTTCCCCTTTGTGACATTGGTAAAGGTCAGATATGGCCATCTCTATGCGGCCCTTGCTCTTTTTACAGATGGTATCTGTTTGTTTCAGCTCTTATTTCTTTAGGCTCTACATCTCCTAGTGTATTTGCTTGATAAAATGGTATTCTGTTTCTGAGTTTTTAAGGAAGCATCAGACTATTTTCCATAGTGGTTGTACCATTTCAGAGTTCCAATAGCAGTGTAAGAGAATTCCAATCACTCCACACCTTCACCACTATTTTCTGTTTGTTGTTGTATTAGACTTGGCTGTTGTTGCGAGAACACTGATTTCTTGGTTGTTGACTCCACAGGCATTGAGTAGGGATAAAAAAAAAATGAAACCCTTAACAATTTTCATAATTATTGTGTCATTTAATAATCCAGCTGTCAGATTCTTGGTTTCTTTACATTAAGGTGTAACTCATACAGAAGGTGGTATGTGCTTCTAATTCTCTCAGCTTTTAGCAAGCTAGGCTGTGTTCATCTGCATATCCTAGATGTTTAAGGGTTTAAGGTCTCTTATCTAGATCTTCTTCAAATATTCCAACTTCTTGGAGAAATAAGGCAAAAAAGATCCAACCCTGATACAAGCACTTCCTGATTTCAAATCAGTGAGTATATACCCCTTGGTTCCATTGAAATGACTGCCTCTTGGTATAGTTTTCACACAAGGAAGTGTTCTGGAATTCCCATTCTTCACAATATTACCTGTAATTTGTGTGATTCCCATAGCTGGATGGTTTTGTATAGTCAACAAAGCACTAGTAAACATCTTTCTGGTATTCTTTCTTCCATGCAAGGTCCATCTGACATCAGCAGTGATAGCCCTCATTCATCACACATCCTCTTCTGAAATGAATTGCTGTCAGTTCTCTGTTAATGTACTGCTGCAACAGTTTTCTTCGTTATCTTCAGCGTTCATTCACTCGTGTGTGACATCAAATCCACTCCAGCTCACGAATGCCCCAATTTAATTCATAGCTACTGAATCAGAACTTGTCTCACAGCCGACTTTCTGCTGGGTTCCGGAGCCGTAAAGCACACAGGAGAAAACTGCTCGGCTTTCTCCCTCAAAGTGACTGGTGCATTTGAGCCTCAGAGAGGCACCGTCTTTGAGTCGGTGGGGCACCTCCTTACAGGCTACTCCATCAGAGCGTCCTTGTTAATGGCTCGGAAATCACTCTACAAGCATTTCATTCCTCTTCTGACAACTTTCTATTTTTAAATTCATACTTCTTCTAGTCCATGTTCTCATGAGTGGATGCTTGTAGCTGTTTCTTCTGAGTTGAGCCACGTCAATAGAGGAAGGTCCCCAGGGTTGTACTGTACCTACGTCATTAAAACAGTCCCCTTTGAGGAGGCTTCCTCAGCCTTGTATCTGGTGTCTCTGAGCAGAGGTACTGATTTTTTTTACATCAGACAATGTTCTGCCATTATCTATAAGTTTTTCACTGATAAATTTTTTATAAAAAATGTTTACTTTAAGTTTAAAAATCATATTGGTTTTTCATTTAGACATTTGTTTTACAGCATTAATTAGAATTTTTAATGTAATTAAGTATAATGTCTCATCAACTCCTTTTTGCATATTGCCTTTACCCTCCCTCAGTGTATTTTTTATTCCCCTCTTTCTTCCTTCTTATCTCCAGCAACCCTCAGAGACTGACTCTATCAGTGTGTGAGCCTTTCTGTGGTTTTTTATAGTAGTGGTCTTATACCACAATTGTCTTCTAATAGTGGTCTTATACCACAATTGTCTTCCTGTGACTGACTTCCGTCACTCAGCATAATTTGTTCTGGATTCGTCCATACTGTGCAGTATTAATCCGTGGTCATGTTTTCAGTGAGGCATGTTGCTGTTTTTAGGTGCCATCCAGTTCAATGTGACTCACGGCAACCCTGTGAAGAACAGTCTTGAACCCCGCCCCATCCTGTGCCATCCTCACTGTCTCTGACACACTTTAGCTCATTGTTAGAATCACTGTGTCAGTCTATCTCACTGCATGATAAATCTATCTCCAAGCATAATATCCCTTTCCAAAGAATAGCCTCTCCTAGCAATGTGCCCAAAGTAAGTGAGATGAAGGCTTTGCTATATCCTTGCCTCCCAGGAGCACTCTCTGAATTTACTTGTTCCGAGATATATCTATTTGTTCTTTAGCAGTCTGTTGGACATTCATTACTCTTCTCCAACACCACAACTCACAACATCAATTCTTCTTCTACCCTTCTTATTCATTGTCCAGCTTTCAGATGCATAACAAGTGATTGACAAGACTATGGTTTGAACTGAACACATCATCATCTTCAAACTAAAACCATTGCTCCTCTGTAATTTGGAGAGGTCCCTGAAGCAGATTTGCAAATTTCCTGGATTTCTGATAACTGGGAACAAAACAACCATGGATCAAAGCAAGATGAAATCCTTGACAAATTCAATCTTTTCTCCATCTGTAATGATATTGCTTATTGGTTCAATGGTGAGGATTTTTGTCTCCTTGATGTTAATATGTAATCCATTTGAAAACTGTAGTCTTTGATCTTCTACAGCAAATATTTTGAGTCCTCCTCTCTTTCAGCAAATAACATAGTGTCATGTACATTATATAGGTCATTGAACAACAGTCATTCAGTGCTGCATAATACTCCATAAAGTGAACATGACCTAGTTCTTTCACATTCATCCACTGATGATCATTTTTTCTTTGCTAAGAAGAATTTCATGAAACAACATATGAGCAAGAGCCTGTGGTGATGAAAGAAGAAGTTCAGGCTGCTTTGAAGGAAATGGCAAAAAATAAGGCTCCAGGAATAGATGGTATACCAATTGACATATTTC
>NW_006399969.1:772994-803234 GCF_000299155.1 Elephantulus edwardii
GGGGAAGGCCCTCTATGCGGTGGATTGATTCAGTGACTGGGTTAATCGGGATGGGAATGTCAGACACAGTGCGATTGGCACAGGACAGAGCAGAGTTTAGGGCACATAACAACAACAATAATAACAATTATAAATAATGTCACAATAAACATGGGTGTGCATATGTCACATATTAAGTTTCTGTAGCTGCTCTTATTTCTTTGGGATCTATACTTAGTAGTGGGATTGCTGGTTCAAATGATATTTCTATCCTAAATTTTCTAAGGATGTAAGAATGTGCCAAACTACTTTCCACAGTGCTCGCACCATTCTACATTCCCACCACCATTCAGAGGCTAATTTTTTTTGGACATGGATGGCCAGTCCCTCCCTTCTATTATGCCTCAGTCTGAAAGCTCTGCTGAAACCTGTCCACCATAGGTGACCCTACAGGTATTTTAAATACCAGTGCAATAGCTTCCAGCATCACAGGAACACACAAGCAACCACCGTAGAGCAAACAGACAAAGGAATTGTGGAAATGAACATAAGAAGAAAAATTACTTCTCCAAAGTCACATGGCCATTAGTGGTCATCCCCACCCAGGTAAACACCGGAGCACTGACCTGATGATCCCTGTGTCTAACAGAGAATGCTCCATCTTCCATGTTGTTGTTGTAGTTGTTGTTATGTGCTGTCAAGTCCTTTGTGACTCATAGCGACCCTATGTACAACAGCCTTAAACCCTGCTCTGTCCTCTGACAATCGCACTGCTTCTGAGACACCCATCCCAATTACCCCAGTCACTGAATCAATCCACCTCTTGGAGGTGCTGAGAGTGTTGACTGTGGAGCCAAGCAAACTAAAGCTGTGAACAATCTCAATCTCTTCACCATCCATCCTGATGATGCCAGTTGGTCCAGTGGCGAGAATCTTTGTCTTCTTGACATTGAGACTCAATCCATATTGAAGGTTGCAGTCCTTGACCCTCTGCAGCAAGCACTTCAGGGTCTCCTCAGTTTCAGCGAGCAGGGTTGTGCCATACATTTCATAAAAGAAGACTCTGAGGTTCTAAATGGAGCTTGTGTTCCTACTGCTGCCCTTGCTCTGCCTACCCAGTGTTAATGCGGAGACTTTAGGAAGAACTAGAAGCTCCAACTCCCGACTCTTGAGGCCAGCAGCCAGCTGCCCCTTCGCACAGCTGTGAGAGTCACTCTGCAGCTTTGCTCTGGGGTCGGGGAGGGATGTCCATCCAACAGCACACACTGAACAAAGGGGAAGTTCTCTGTTCAACAGCCCAAATCAGGGCCAAGCTAATTTGGGAAGACGTGCACAATTATTTATAGAAAACATGAGATGAGATTTTACAATTAAAACGTCTTGTCAGTGAAATAAATGAGACACAAAGGGACACATTTTTGCATGATCTCAATTTAACAAAATAGCTAGACTAAAACTCCACTCAAATTCACAACCACAGATCCAGAACAGATTCAGAGCTGACCCTCCAGTGGCTTTTCAGAGGCTGTAAAGTACACGGGAGGAGATTCTCTTCTTTCTCCCAGGAAGTGGCTGGTAGATGCTAACCACCTGCCCTTGATCTGGCAGCACCACTCCTTACCCACCAAGCCGCAGAACTCCCTCTCACCTTATTAGGATTAACAATTTGATTTAAAAATAAATAAATCTATTTAGTAAGTTGGACGGCTATGGACCTCCAAAGGGATACACCCTCCAAAGATGACATATTACTCCTTTGCGTGATGTGGGAGAGGCTGAGGAATAATTCGTTGTGACCAAGGCTTCCTTTGCAGAAGCTAGCAAACCTTTGACAAAGAGCTAATCCACCAACTGCTCTTCATAAGAAAAATTTGGGGGAGAAAGAAAAATGGACAATCTCCTCCTGAGTGATTTACAGCCTCTGAAAACCCACTAGAGGGCCAGCTGTGAGTCTGTTTTGACTTAGTGAAACACTGCAACAACATTGATTGTTGAATATTAAATGTAACATGGACTTCTGAAAGAACAAATACGTCTATCTTGGAGGAGTACAGTCAAAATGCTCTTTAGAAATAATGAGGGTGAGACTTCATCTCATGCACTGAGGACAGGAGGGACCAGTCACTGGAGAAAGAAGGACCCTTGAAGCAGTGGATTGACTTGGTGGCTGCATCAGTGAACACTCAAGATGACCCGTGGCAGGCAGCACTCCATTCCGCTGTGCACAGCAGGGTGGCAGGGCTGGCTGTGCTCTGTCCTGCCTGTGCACAGCACTGCTGTGGGGCTGGGTGGACTCGACAGCACTAACAAGTTTCAGCTTCCTCCTCTATCACAGTTTCAGGCTGGGCAAGGCCATCCCCAGGGCCTTTCCAGTCAAAGGGGAAGAGGAGCTGGGCAGTGACACACTGTGGCTTCTCCTACTGAGGCCTAAGGCTCACTGAGGTCATTTCCAGGTAGAATGTGGTGATTCTGGGCCGTTTCATCAGGCTGTGCTTTTCCCGGAGGTCAAGGTACACCCTGAATGTGGCAAACCCTGGGTGCATCTTTTCACCCAAACTTCTCCTTTCTGCGGGGAGACCCAAGTTCATCTTCAAAGAGGAGTCTGAAATATCATAGCAGAAGAGAGAATTTAACTGAGATGGGACTTGGGATTCTGACAAGAGACACTGTGTCATGGCTTCTTCAGGGGAAGTGGAAGAGTTGACGGGTGGTGAGCTGAAAGGAGGCCTTGCTGCCAATGATGTCACTCTGGTAACTGAGGGTGTCACCTCTCCATCTCCATGGACCTCCTCCATTCCAGACCATGCAGGATCTTTCTTCTTGCTGGGTTGGAACCGACCCTTAGCTGACCTCCAGCGTGTTTTTGGAGGCTATAAATCACACTGGAGGAGATGGTCCATCTTTGTCCTCCAGAGCAGATGGTAGATTCGAACCACCTGTCTTTTGAGTTGTCAGAGCAATTCCTTATGCACTAGGCCACCAGAGCTCCCTAGAAAATCCTTAGTCATGTTTATTGTTAACTTTACTCATAGAGTAATACTTAACTGGGTTACAAATTGCTCAAATGTAACAATTACTAGAGAAAGGAAAAGTAATAAAGCAGTTTTGTAAAATCTTTCTACACTGAATTAGAACTACTTACACTATTAGTAATTGAGCAGAAATTGTCTTTGATTTCTCTCCTTTGTTTCCTTTAATTCATACTTCATTCTTTAAAAAAGAAAAATGGTTTAAAAGGAATTTAAACAAGTATAAAAATAAAAGGAATATATGATTAGGCATTATTTGCATGACAACCATCCAGAGTAAGAGATGCATACAATTATGAATTTTTTTAAGTGAATTGGGAGGTGGGGTAGGGAGGAAAATGTGCACTAATGAATGAATGAAAATCCAACTTTTCTCTAAACTTTTGTTTATAATAATAATAAAAGATAGCCATGTAAGTCCACAAATAGGCATTGTCACAATTTTGTAGCTAAGACACTAGAAACTTGACACGACCAGTGAGTACAAAATCACCAGTGAGCTCTGGTGGCCTGGTATGTAAGGAGATGTTCTGCCATCCCAAAGGCAGGTGGTTAGAATCCACTATCTGCTCTGCAGCAGAAAGACTGACAATCTCCTTCCATGTGATTTACAGCCTCTGAAAATCTGAATCCTTTCCAGCTCAGAGACATTCCACGGTGGTAAAAGTGGCCATCCTTGCAGGGTGGACACTGTGTCATCCCAAGCCTCACTGTAACTGGAACATAATGAAAACCCTGCTCTGAATGACTTAGAGAGTTCAAAAAGTAATGCTCATGGGGTTAGCCTTGTAGGTATATATCGTATGTAAGCTGAGATGATGAGAAAGGTTTCTGTTATAATTGCTAACCACAGGGGTACTGTTATCTGAAAAAGAATACATTTCTTCTGAAACACAGTGCAAAAATATTATGGGTTGTCATTTTGGTGTCACCTCTCTGACAGTGTCAGCTGGTCACCCCTACCACCTCCTGGTAATGGTGCCAGTGTGTGTGTGTGACAGGAGTGAGATCGGTGGGGGCTCAGGGCAGGCAAGCAGACATGGCAGGTCAGCCCCGCTCGTTGACTTGGGGCATGTGACCTCTCACTTTTTGTGTATTTTTTAGTGTGTGCTGTATTCTCATTTCAAAATTTTTAATCAAACGTGAGCACTTCATAGTCAAGCATTAGTTCTTTTCTGTATCTGTGCTAAATATTATCCTGAGATTTTTTTTTTAAACTTTTGGTGTTTAATGCAGTTAATTCCATAAATATCTTCATGATTTTTCACACTGCTTTTATGCTTACACTTTTTTTTTTCATCTTCATACAGACATCAGATATTCACATGGTATTTTTTTCCTTTGCATTTAACTTTAAAAGCTTTAAAAAATTTTCAATTAAGATACACAATGTAAATAAAGAAACTAATATATGTATGTAATTTTTTAATGAAAAATTAAGATGCCACATTGACATTCAATTTCATTACATTCCCTAAAGGCAACAACTGTTAACAACTGATATACAAATTACTTGGGCATTTTTCTGCATTTGTGGCTTCATTTATTTTCTGTAAGTAAATCTCTCTCTCTTTCTCACTCTCTCTCTCTCCATCTTTCTCTTTCTTTCTCTCTCTCCCACACACCCACACACACACACGCACACATACACATACGGCATTGGCCATTCTGCAGTTTGGTTTTCTCCACATAGTATTCTGTAACTGGGAGCTATTTGCGCCAGTGCATAGAGCATTACCTGGTAAATTTCATAATGTTACATGCTATGAAAGTATTGAATTTTATTCTTGACTTTTAAATTCACCTAAATTTCTCCTTTCCTTGGCTGACTTTCAGAAGTGCGTCACCAAGCTTTTCCTCCTCGTCTGTCTTGCTCTTCATTCTTGAAAGCTCTGTGGAAATCTCAGAAGCATACAGGTCTCGGCTAAGCGAGCCATGGTGATGGGTGTATGCTTTTCTCTTGGTGTTTTTTTTTTTTTTAAATGAGATAACCTGTTTCTTTTCTTCATGGATTCAGAATGTCATTATGCTATGTCTCAAGTTTACCCAAGCACCTGAGTCTGTTCTGTTCCTTTGTTTCCCCACCTCTGCCCTAATAACATACTGTCTTAAGTATGTAGCTGTTCACTGTGGTAAAACAGGACTGACTTGGGATTGGATGGGAACTAAGAAAAGAGGAGACAAATAATGTACACAGCATTGTAACAGACAAGGAAGAGAACTTTATAAAGTGAATATATGATTAGGTATTACTGGCATGACAACAGTCCAGAAAAAGAGCTACACAGAGTGGACTGGGTGGGTGGGGGGGAGGGGGGGAGCTGTATAACAATGAAAGATTTTTCCCCCCAAAGAAAAAAGCGAACTGGGGGTAGGGAGGGAAATGTGCAACAATGAATGAATGGAAATCCAAGTTCTTTATAAACTTTCATTAAAATATCAATTAAAAAAAGTATGTGACTGTTGTGTGTTGTACAGTGGGAACAGACCCATAGCAGACCCGCCAGTGGGTTTTCAGAGGCAGTAAAGAACACGGGAGGAGATAATTCATTCTTCTCTCACCTCCTAAGTATTGTTGTTGCTGTTACGTGCTAGCAAGTGGCCTGAAACGCCTAATGACCCTATGTACAGTACCTCTGATCCTGTCCTGTTCTGAGCCAGTCTTACTGATTCCAACATACCCACCCCCATCACCCCAGTTACTTTGCAGTTAATCTCATCTGGGGTCTTCTCCTGCATGGACCTGACATCCTTCCAAGCACAATGCCCTTCTCCAAGGACTGATTCCTCCTGGTCGTATGTCATTATGTGAGATGGAGCTTCAAAATCCTTGCTGCCAAGGAATAGTTTGGTTTCATACACTTCAATACAGACCAGTTTGTTCTCTTGTCCATGGGTATGGTATGTTTAATACTCTTCTCTAGCACCATAACTCAAAGGCATCAATTCTTCTTCTGTTATCCCTAGTCCAGCTCTCTGATGCATAGCTAGTAATTGCAAATACCACGGCCTGAATCAGGTGCACCTTAGTTTCCTGAATGATATCATTGCTCTTTAGCACTTTGGAGGGATCCCTAAAAGCAGATTCCCTCAATACAATTAATTCCTCCTTTGATTTCTGGAAGAAGCCTGTAGAATGCAGAAATTCTGCTTGTTTTCCAGATGGGGCTTGATTTCCCCCCATCCATACTCTGATAAGTTGTAGTGGTAGATTCATTATCTCATTCCTGAACTTATAGAAAATTATGTCAATATTTTGCTATTGTTGTTTTTCTTTGTTAAATGCCATTGAGTTGACGCTAACTCCTAGTGACCCTATGTTTTGGATGGAAACCCTGTCCTGTCCTGTGCCATCCTCATCCTCTCTGACACACTTGAGAACTTTGTTATAATCACTGTGTCGATCCATCTCGTTGAAGATCTTCTTCTCTTTCACTGACCCTCAACCTTTCCAAGCATGATGTTCTTGTCTAAGAACCAGCCCCTCTTAAAAACATGTCCAAAATATGTGAGATGAAATATAACCATCTTTTCTCTCAAGGAACCCTGATTTTACTTTCTCTGAGACATATTTGTTTTTTCTTTATGCAGTCAATGAAATATTCAGTATTATTCTTCAAAACCATAACTCAAATGCATCAATCTGCTTCTCTAACCCTCATTTATTGTGCAACTTTTAGATGCATAGCCGTGATTGAAAAAATGATGGCTTGAATCAGGCACATCCTAGTCTTTAAACTGATATCATTGCTCCTGAACACCTTATAGAGGACCTTGACAGCATATTTACCCTGTGAAATACATATACATTTATTAACATTGAGAATGTTGTATTTTAATTTTTTTTCCATTGTTGCACATTTTTTTCTTCCCTTCCCTCTTCTCTCCTCCAGCTGTCCTCACATTGGACCACTTGTTCCAAATTGCTGCCATACATATAATGCCTAATCATATTTTTTTCTCTTTACAAAATTTTTTTTAAAATTTATTATTAATTTCAGAAAAAATTTACAGAGACTTTGAATTTTCGTTCATTCATTGTTGCAATTTTCTCCCCTCCCAACCCTCCCCGCTAGTACACTACCCTCTTGGAAAAGTAAAAGACAGATTCTTTCATTGCTTTACAAACCCTCCCCAGGTCCACTCCACCATGTAGCCTTCGCTCTGGACTCCTGTCACGACAGAAATACCTAATCACATATCCCTTTTAAACAGTTTTCTCCCTCATCTGTTTCAATACATTATTGAACCCATCTTTCTCAGTCTCCCCCCAACCACAAGGTCAGTCCTGTTTTACAACAGTGGCACCATGCAGTATTTGTCCTTTTGTAACTGAGATACTTCACTCAGCATAATGTCCTCCAGAGTCACCCATTTTGAATAATATTGCATGAGTTCCTTGTTTTTCAGTGCAGCATAGTTGTCCATTGTGTGAATATACCATGCCTTCTCTATCCATTCGTTTGTTGGTGGGCACCTGGGTTGTTTCCAACTCCTTGCTATTGTGAATAAAGCAGCAATAAACATGAGTGTGCATATATCTGCTTGGATGTCAGTTATGGTCTCTTTGGGATATATTCCCAATAGTGGAATTGCTGGGTCAAATGATATCTCTATTTGCAACTTTTTGTGAAAGTGCCATACGGCCTTCCACAGTGGTTGCACCATTTTACACTGCCACCAACAATGAATAAGGGTTCCAGTTTCTCCACAACCTCACCAGCATTTGTTGCTTGCGGTTCTGTTACATTTTGCTATTCTCACTGGAGTGAAATATCTCATAGTTGTTTTGATTTGCATCTCTCTTAGAGCTAGGGATTTTGAGCATTTCTTCATGTGCTTTGTAGCCATCTGAATGTCTTCATATCCTGTACCCATTTTCTATTGGATTATTTACCTTTATCTTGTGTGGTACTCAAGTATTTTATAAATTCTGGATATAAGTCCCTTATTTGATATGTCATTACCAAATACTTTTTCCCAGTCTGTGGCTTCTCTTTTTACCCTGTTGGAGAAGTTTTTGGATATGCATAGAAATTTGATTCTTAGACGATCCCTTTCATCTATCTGTTTTATCTTCTCCTGTTTGTAGGTTTTTCAGGATACTTGGGAGACTATTTATGCTATGGATTAGGACTTCTAGCATTGTTTCTAGCTTTTTAAAAATGATGTTTATAGTCCTTGGTTTTAGTCCTAGGTCCATGATCCACCTTGAGTTGGTTTGCCTAATCATATATTCTTTTTAAGCATTTCTTTCCCTCATCTAATGCGGTCTTAATTATCTATCCACTTTTACCCCCATTCTCTCTCCAATCACCCCTAATATGAAAACTGTGTTATGCAATATTTGTCCTTTTGTGACTGAGATCTTTTACTCAGCATAATGTCCTCAGGCTCCCATAGGTTGAATAATGTTTTACAAGTTCATTGTTTTTCAACACTGCATAATATTCCATTGTGTGAATGTATCATAGTTTTTCTATCCATTTCTTTGTTGATGGGCACTTGGATTGATTCCATCTCTTTGCTAATGTAAATAACTCAGAGATAAACATGAGTGTGCATATATCTGTTCAGGTGGCAGCTCTGATTTCTTTATTTTCCTGGTAATAGAATTGCTGGGTCAAATGGTGTTTCTAGCACCAGACCACCTTCTATAATGGTTGTACCATTTTACATTCCCATCAGCAGTGATCTGAGTTCCCAAACAGAGTTCCAATCTCCCCACAACCTCCCCATCATCTGTTGTTTCCCTGTTGAACTTTGCTATTGTTGCTGAAGTGAGATGATATTTCATAATTGTTTTAATGCAAATATACCTTTCGATTTCTTGCCTGCTGATGTTTTCTGTAGACAACCTTTGTCATTTTAAAGAAGTGTTGTTTTTTTTTTTAATATATTTTTGTGTGAGTGTACCATCAAATCAGATCTGACTAGTACAGGAGGAGATTGTCCCTCCTTTCCCGGCAGAGCATCTGGTGGATTCGAACCGTGAGCCTGTGGGATTGTAGTTGCAGCTCCTTGCCACTAGGCCACCAGAGCTCCCCTAGAAGTGGTTTTTTTACATTTAGATTTCCATGGGGGTTTTGGTCATGAATGGATGCTGAATTTTACCAAGTTATTCTTCATATTTGCTGAGAGAATCGAGAGTGCTGATGGTGCAGTGTCTAAATCCACCAGATGCTGAACAGGAGAAAGATGAGACATTCTCCTTCCTTAGAGCTTACAGCCCTGGAAACTCTATGAGGCAGTCGCTCTCGGTCCAACCAGGTGGAATCTAGTTGGAATGGACTCTAAGGCTATGGGTTTGGTATCTAGTTTGAGAGAATCATATGATACTAGTTTTTCTTAATGATGTAAAACTTACGTTAAAGTGAAAGCTTAGTACAAGGAGCCCCTCTTGCCCCCCAGTCAAAGCTCCTGGTTGTTTGCATGTTGTCTATCTGCTTTGTCATTTTTCTATCTCTCCACACACATATATAAGGGCTTATTACTTACTTTTCTGCTCACCATTTTCCTTTTGACAATAATCTTATCAAGCTTTAAGATATGCTGAGAAATAGTTTCTCTTTTCCTCCTCTCTGGACCTGTTGTGTAAGATTGAGATCTTCCCCCCGCCCCCTTATATTTTGAGGTCTGGTGGCCTAGTGGTAAGGAGCTGTGCTGGCCATACTGTCCCCACCTTCCTTTTCTGAGCTGTTTCTCCTCTGTTAACATGACTTCACCTGAGTGAAAGACTCTTATCTAATCTTTTGAGTTACACTTGTCTCTTTGATCCCAGGTTCTTGACAGAGTGCAATGCTCCAGGTAGATACATTTTATTGGTTAAGTTAAACTATCACATGCGTTTTGCCCCCCACATTTAAAAAAAATTTAATTTATCATTAATTTCAATAAAAATGTACAGAGACTTTGGATTTCCATTCATTCATGTTGCACATTTCTCCCCTCCCAACCCTCCCCCCTAGTACACTACCCTCTTGGAAAAGTAAAAGAAAACTTCTTTCATTGTTTTACAATCCCTCCCCCCAGGTCTACTCCACTATGCAGCCTTTGCTCTGAACTCCTGTCATGACAAAAATACCCAGTCACATATCCTTCTTAAACAGTTTTCTCCCTCAATGCAGTATGCATTATTGAACCCATCCTTCTCAGTCTCCTTCCAAGGTCAGTCCTGTTTTACAACAGTGGCACCATGCAGTATTTGTCTTTTTGTGACTCAGATACTTCACTCAGCATAATGTCCTCCAGAGTCACGTATTTTGAATAATATTGCATGAGTTCCTTGATTTTCAATGCAGCATAGTATTCCATTGTGTGAATATACCACAGCTTCTCTATCCATTCATTTTTTGATGGGCACTTAGGTTGTTTTCAACTTCTTGCTATCGTGAACAAAGCCGCGATAAACATGGGTGTGCATATATCTTCTTGGATGTCAGTTATGGTCTCTTTGGGAAGTATATTCCCAGTAGTGGAATTGCTGGGTCAAATGGTATCTCTATTTGCAACTTTTTGAGAAAGCACCATACTGCCTTCCATAGTGGTTGCACCATTTTACACTGCCACCAACAATGAATAAGGGCTCTAATTTCTCTACAGCCTCGCCACTATTTGTTGTTTCAAAATCCCTAGCTCTAAGAGAGATGCAAATTAAAACAGCTATGAGATATCATCTCACCCCAGTCAGAATAGCACAATTTAACAGAACAGCAAGCAACAAATGCTGGCAAGGTTGTCGAGAAACTGGAACCCTTATTCACATGGTTTTAAGAAGCTTCCAGGGGATGTTTTTGGTCTAGGGTATTAAAAAAATACTCTCAGCAGTGGTTTCAGGGGTTCATCTAACTTTCATGGCTCCAGGAAGTCAGGAACCTTTGGTTAGGATAGGAATAGGGAAGTCATGGCTTCGTGGTAAGGAGTTGTGCTGTCAACCCAAAGGCACACAGTTGGAAGGATGAAGGGTAGACACTCTCCTCCTGTGTGATTAACTGCCTCTGAAAACCCCCTGGAAGGGCAGCTATGGTACACAACAATTTGTAGAAATGGCGGATCATTGCAACAACAAACTTAAACTCACCAACCCGTGTGGGACAGCATAGGATGGACCAGGACGCCCTCGTTTTATTATTCTCCCTTGGTCAGGCTGACCAGGCCATGGGGTATCCGCTCAAAGAACTTAAACCAGCTCTGTGCTGTGATAAGGTAGGGGATTGAGGGAGAGGTAGGCATCCCTGATGCTGGAGTAGGGCAGGCGACCGAGGGTGAGGTAGTTTTTTCCTCTATTCTCTTCTTCCAGCCTTTCCTTAGAAAAGTAAAAACTTAACTGTCAAGAGTATAGATATGGAAATGTTGAAAGGACATGAAATTAGTTGTCTAAGTTGTAGTCCTTTTCAATATTTTAAAGTACAATTAAAAAATATAAAAAAATTGCTGTAATAGGAAATGAAAATGAAACAAGATGACATTTTCATATAATTGATTATAATAACATGTAGGGAGTTCTGGTGGCCTAGTGGCAAGAAGCTGTGCTGCAATCCCGAAGGCACGCAGTTCAAGGCCACCAGCTGCTCCAAGGGAGAAGGATGGACAATCTCCTCCTGTGTGATTAACTGCCTCTGAAAACCCACTGGAGGGTCAACTATGGGTCAGTTCGGACTCTATGGTAAACAACAACAATAATATAATAAGGTGTAGAATTGGAATTTAAATTTTTTAAAAATTGGTTTCCCTTAAATTGGGTAAACTATTAGCATGTTTAAACGAGCTAACCTCTGATGGCCTAGTGGTAAGGAGTTGCACTGCCAACCCAAAGGCAGGTGGTTTGAATACACCAGCTGCTCCCAGGGAGAAAGATGGACAATCTCCTCCTGTGCAATTTATAGCTTCGGAAAAATCCACTGGAGGGTCAGTTATGAATCCGTTCCAACTCAATGGCACATAACAACAACCACTTTGCCCATTAATTCATTTCCAGTGTTTCTTAAAGAAAAGACCCTTATTGGTGGCTTGTCTGTGGGGAGATGCTCAGCTGACACAAGCCCTGCACCTCTCTGGAAGTTTGAATCCCCAGTGGTTCCTCAGGAGAAGGATGGACAATTTCCTCCTGTGAACTCACTGGAGAGCCAGCTATGAGTCAGGCTGACAACGGAGCTAACCTGAAGACTTGGCCAGTCCATGAAGAAGGGTCTGAAGATTTGCTTCCACACAGATTCCAGCCAGGAGACCCGAGTGGAGTGGTTCTATTCTGCAGCACACGGGTCACTAGGGACCAGCACAAACTTGACAGCAGCCTGTGGCCCTCTAACCTAGTGAGTGTGAATAATAACTGAGTCTGCATGGAGTAGACAACACTTGAATGGGGACCACACAGAGAGATCACATTTCCCTCCTGGTAAAGGTGAACACAGTGCCTCGTTCTTCATGAATCTCTACTTCACAGCTTGGTGAGCGATAACAGCCACAGCCACAGGCAGGCTTGCTGTGCGTGCTCGGTGGGACTGCAGAGGGTGGAGTCTCAGGGGCCACCCCAGAGCCAGATCCAGCCACACCAATTCCCCAGAGGATTCCATGGAATTATCTTTTGAGAGGCGGAAGCTAGGGCTAATAAAAACTAGGGTAGCTCCACCCTGTAACCTTCATTCTGGACTCTTATGATAATCGTAATACCCTATAATATATCGCTTTTAAACTGTTCTCTCCCTCATCCATCTCAATGTGGTATACATAATTTATCCAGTTTTTCTCATTCTTACCCCATGCTGATGTCAGTCCCATTCTATAGCAGTGGCACTATGCAGTGTTTGTCCTTTTGTGACAGAGATATTTCACTCAGCATAATGTTCCTCGAGGATACTTGGGGTGGAGGTGGGGGCCGGGGGGATTGTATACTAATGAAGGAATTTTTCTTTTACTTTTCAAAGAGAAGAGAGAACTGGGGGGTGGATTGGCGGGGAGAAAAGTGCAACAATGAATGAATGGAAATCCAAAATATCTGTAAATGTTCATTAAAATTAATATTAATAATAATAAAAATATAAATTAATAATTAAAACCACCACCACCACCACCAACAACAACAACAACAAAAACCCTAGGGTAGCCTCTGGCGATCCTACCCAGAAAATCAGCAGGCAGCTGCTGGTCCAACCAGATCATTTTTGTTTTTCTTCATTCCAAAGAGGGATGTTATTTCAGTACTGACCCAGGAGAGGTGAGGGTAGGAGGGTGCTGCCCCCAGTTCTTGTCTAGGTTCTCTTTCTTGCGTTCAGCTCTTAGGGAGATGCTGTGAAGATTCCAAGAGCTTTAGAATCAGAAGGGACTGGGTTTTGACTCTTGTTTTGTCACTTATATCAGAGAAAGACTTGGGAGATGGTTGTTTTCACTCTGAGCGTTGGTCTCCATATCCCTTAAAGACGAAAATGAGTGCCTTTGATGGGGATGACCAGGTAAGGTCTGGAACACACCTGGCATGTTGTGGATATTGAATACCTGTATGTTGTTGTTATGCGCCTTCTCAGGCTTTCAAAGGCTATAAATGACAGGGGAGTTGACTGCCCACTTATCTCCAGAGGAGCAGCTGGAGGATTCGAACTGCCTGCCTTTGCGTTGTCAGTGTAACTCCTTCCCTTTTTGGCCACCAGAGCTCTTGAATACCTGGATAAGGATGCAGATTACTCCAGTCAATTCCCTCCTCTCTTCAATCACTGCCAGTTCCTGTAAAACAGCCCAATGATTGATAGGAGTTTCGAGAAATGAATAAAGAATTTAAAAATAAAATATCAGCTATCTATTGTCTGTGTAACAGATCATTCTGGCTTAAAACAACTATGTTATGGCACAGATTCTGTGGGTCAGGACGTCTGAAGAGCCACAGCTTCTGTGTGTCTGCTCCACAGTGTCTGCCTTCCATGGCGAGAACTCAAAGGCCGAGTGGCTTGTCACCATGGGAAGAACTTCTCTGGAGGCACCTTCGCCCACATTCTTGCTGTTTGTTAGAGGACCATTCCATGCGGTTTAGCCTGCCTCACAGGATGGATGCCTTAAACATCTTATATGGCAATTTAGGGTCTGGAGGCAAGTTTCTCAACAGACCTAAGCAAGAATGGGATCACTGTTTAGTAATTAAAATTCACTGAGAGCTCTGATAGTCTAGTGGTAAGGAGGTAAGCTGAACCCATCAGTGGCT
The DNA here is from genome assembly GCF_000299155.1 of Elephantulus edwardii. Taxonomy (NCBI): domain Eukaryota; kingdom Metazoa; phylum Chordata; class Mammalia; order Macroscelidea; family Macroscelididae; genus Elephantulus; species Elephantulus edwardii. The sequence goes on from NW_006399969.1 coordinate 787,191, forward strand.
TTATGGGGGAAAGATGGATGAACTTCTCCTGTGTGATCTGCTACATCTAAAAACCTGCTGTAGTTATGTCAGAGGCAGTGAGATTGGCACAGGATAGAGCAGGGTTTAGGGCTGTTGTATGTAGGGTTGCTATGAGTCACAGGCCACTCAACGGCACAGAACAACAACAACAACAACAAAAACCTGTTATGAGTTGGTTCCTACCTGACGGCACACAACCCAAGTACTACTTGGTCACAAACCATTTAAGGCCCAAGAGAAGAGACCATAGACTCCATCTCTTATTGGAAGGATTACTAAAACTACATCATAAAATCATGTGTATTGTTGTTGCTCTTTTGTGCCACTGAATTAACTGACCCACCGCTGGCTCCCCACCAGGTTTGCCTGTATTTCTCCTGTGGAGCAGCTGGTGGGTTCCAGCCTCATTCCTTTCAGTAGGCAACACAACTTCTGACCTTTAGACCACCAGGCCTCCCTAAGATCATGTGTGATAGGAAATATTGTTGTGGTCATTTTGGGAAAATGCAATCTGCTGAAGGAGTGAGTCTATGGATTCTTGGAAAGTTTTGACTGAACGTGGTAGAAGTGTAAGGAGCAGATCTGACAATTTTGGTGGAAATATTGACAACCTGGATTAGAGCAGCAACCAAGGGAATGGAGAGATTGAGGTGGTGGTTAGCTTGGCTCTGGGAAGAGAAATAATCTCGTCTAGGCTTTCGAATGAGATTGTGTACAGATTGGCCTAGGATGAGAATGAATCTCATTCAGACATTGAGGATGAGTTGAAGACGAGCAAGCATCATACTATATCTGTGAACATCTGTGTTCTATCCTTCTATTGTATAAATTTATCGTTTTATCGTGTTGCTGTGTAACTTAAATTCTAAATATTGTTAAAGTAGGAATTCTCCAATAACACAGTTTCAGCATTGTTGCAGACTGAATGTATTCTGTATAAATAAGTCCTGTAGGGGAGGGGTGGGCAGGGAGAAAAGTGCAACAAAGAATGAATGGAAATCCAAAGTGTCTGTAAATTTTCATTAAAATTAATAATAATTAAAAAAATTTTAAAAACCTATTAAAAAACCAGCTAATGGTTAGTTCTGACTGGAAGGGATATGACAATATAAATAAATATTTTGTTTATAAAGGAATAAATAAAAGTAGATTGAAATGTAAAAAAAAAGTCCTGTAAATACTGATCTCTACTATATGACTATAATTCTATCTAGAAATAGACTGTCTTTGTTTGTCTAGGTGGCCTATTGAGTCAATTTCTTTTGAGATATGAGATACTAAATAACAGGCTGAGCAGCGGAGATAGGAGATAGATGCCAAGCAGCTAAGATCTCCTAGAGGCAAGAGCTCAGAAGAGACAAGGTCCTCCTCCCCACACCCATGCAGATAGGAACTTTCTTTTCTTTTTTTCCCCAGTTAAGCTTATAATTCTTTTAAAAAATCTGATTTTACATCCAGCTGCACACAAAATTCATATACGTTGTGTTTCATTCATGCACATTGTGTTTCACACATCCCTTCATTCACCTGTATTTCATATGATCATTCATATAAATTGTGTCTTAAAATCAATGGCCATTGATCTATGGCTACTATTGCCCTGTCTTTTCAGGTCCCTGTTTTATCTTTCCTAATTCCCTCCCACTCCCTCTACCCACCAAACTCAGTTATTCTACTGATTTCTTTCTCCCCCGGGCCACTCCCAGCCCTCTGACCCCCAATCCTTCCCCCTTTTCACTTGTATACACAACTTACTCTATCCTTATGTTTTTACAATAATGACCAGCCTTCTTTTAGTGTTCACTTCCTTAATTTGGGCATCTAGTTTGATAAATTGTGATAAAATTTAGTTTTGAAAATACTTAAAAAAAAAAAGAGAAAGAGAGAGACTTTGAGGTTTTGAACCTGGATGCCTGGGAGGGTGGAGCTGCCCTAATCCAAAATAGGGAAGCCACAAGGAAAGTGGGGACCCCCTCGTCACTCTTGATTCCCCAAATTCAGGCGCTATACAAAAACCTCTTGTGTGCAGAAAGGAATTGTTGGACATACATATCCTTTGCTTTCCAGGTATCTGTGTGCTGGCTCAGATCCCAAAGACCCAGGAAATCTTGAAGGGGAGGGGCGAACAGACATGAGGCGATAGCTAAGCCGAAGTTTGCACCTCTCTGGTGGTTCGAATCAAGCAATGACTCTGAGGGAGGATGATGGGCCCTCTCCTCCTGTGCAATGTACGATCCCAGACATCCAATAGAGGGTCAGTTTTGAGCCAGTTCTGACTCCAAGACAATGAGAATATGGTTAAGAAGTGGGACCAAACATTTGGACATATGGAAAGGCTGTAAAATGTTTTAATACCATTGTGGAAAGGTATGCTGCAAACATTGCCTGGGGAAGATTTTTTTATAATTTATTATTAATTTCAATGAAAATTTACAGAGACTTCGGCTTTCCATTCATTCACTGTTGCACATTTCTCCCCTTCCAACCCTCCCCCCTAGTACACTACCCTCTTGGAAAAGTAAAAGAAAACTTCTTTAATTGTTTTACAATCCCTCCCCCAGGTCCACTCCACTATACAGGCTTCACTCTGCACTCCTGTCATGACAAAAATACCTAATCACATATCCCTCTTAAACAGTTTTCTCCTCATCTGTTTCAGTTCAGTATACATTATTTATCCCATCTTTCTCAGTCTCCCCCTAACCCCAAGGTCAGTCCTGTTTTACAGTAGTGGCATCATGCAGTATTTGTCCTTTTGTGACTGAGATATTTCACTCAGCATAATGTCCTCCAGGGTCACCCATTTTGAATAATATTGCATGAGTTCCTTGTTTTTCAATGCAGCGTAGTATTCCATTGTGTGAATATACCACAGCTTCTCTATCCATTCGTTTGTTGATGGGCACTTAGGTTGTTTCCAACTCTTTGCTATTGTGAACAAAGCTGCGATAAACCTGGGTGTGCATATATCTGCTTGGATGTCAGTTATGGTCTCTTTAGGGTATGTTCCCAGTAGTGGAATTGCTGGGTCAAATGGCATCTCTATTTGCAACTTTTTGAGAAAGCGCCACACTGCCTTCCACAGTGGTTGCACCATTTTACACTGCCACCAACATTGATTAAGGGTTCCAGTCTCTCCATAACCTCGCCAGCATTTGTTGCTTGCTGTTCTGTTCAATTTTGCTGTTCTGACTGGTGTGTGTGAGATGATATCTCATAGTTGTTTTGGTTTGCATCTCTCTTAGAGCTAGGGATTTTGAACATTTCTTCATGTGCTTGCTGGCCATCTGAATGTCTTCTTTGGTGAAGTCTCTGTTCATATCCTGTGCCCATTTTTGGATTGTATTATTTACCTTTATCTTGTTTTGGTGCTCAAGTATTTTATAAATTCTAGATATAAGTCCCTTATCTGATATGTCATTACTGAATACTTTTTTCCCAGTCTGTGGCTTCCCATTTTACCCCGTTAGAGAAGTTTTTGGATGTGCAAAGGGATTTGATTCTTAGAAGGTCCCATTCATCTATTTTATCTCCTCCTGGTTGTAGGCTGGGGAAGAAGTTTAAGTTCCTTTTTAAGGTTTCATCTGCCATTGGAGGGTCTTAGTCTGGGTGTAACAGAGAAGCAAAACCAGTGAAGTGTATCTACATCCTTCTCCCTCTGAGTGACTAGTGGATTGGATTTGCCAGTCTCTCTGTTAGCAGCCTGATGCCTTAGGTACTTCTCCAGCAGGACTCCTCCATTATGTGTGTGTGTGTGTCAATACATAAAGACTCATTTCCATGGAGTTGAGACCAACTCATTGCTGACTCTCCAGTGGATTTTTCAAAGGCAGAAAATCAAACAAGAGGAGATAGTTTGGTTTTTCTCCTGTGAAGGGACTGGTGGGTTTGATCCATCTGCCTTTAGGTTGGCAGAACAACTTCTTACCCATTTGGCCACTATAGCTCATATGTGCATATGTGTATTTATGTACAAAGACTTCCTTACTTCAAGGAAAGGCTCATGCTCGTGTGGTTGTGGGGGTTAGAAACCCCAAATCCTTGGGACAGGTGTCACTCTGGAAGCTTCTCCAGACTGATGTGGTCTTAGGAGATGGTGCCCCTGAGTCTAGGAGGCTACTGGTGTGTCCAGAGAACCAGAGGTCAGAGGCCTGTTGGCTGCAGGATGAAGAGACGACCAGCTTTGCCATGAACAGTGGCTGCACAGGCCATATCATCAAGGACACTCCCTCCTGTCAGGTCACAGAGGCAGGAGTACCTACCTGCTCAGTACTGAGAGTTAGAGCCAAGTTAAGTGGAGCATGACATCACGATCACGTTCTTCTTGACTCGTCCACCTGGATCTCACTTTCCAGGGTGCAGAAGATGTGGACACATCTTCAAATCACTACAGAATTTGGGGTTCACAAGAGATTTCACTGTGGAGTGGTAAGGTTGTTGACAGACATGTCAAATGAACGCCACCCTTTTTCTAGTGGTGCTGGGAGGAACTATGACGTGTTCTGATGAAATCATGCTTGCTCAAACACCTCTGGAACTGTTTGGCATTGCTCTCTGAACCATCATCACTATCTGTCCTTTTTTTGTCACCAACGTGTATCAAACACCATAGAAATCAGGGCTTGTTCATTTGCAAGTTACAGGAATTAAGTGACAAAGCAGGTCATTGGTGTGAATCAGGAATCAGGTGTGACCATAGGACTCCTCCCACCCCTTTCACGTCTCTGCATGACCTCAGTTCATCACCAGGGATGTGATTCCTTCATGGACCAAGGGCAGTGGCCACCATCAGCCCCAAATCTACAGCATTTTAGTTCAGTAACCTCAGGAACAGGATACCCTGGCCCCTTTTCACCTAATACTCCCCACCCTACCACTGCCCATTTATCATCCTGGGCACAGGCGTGTCTGATCATCACTGAGCAAGCCTGTGCCCATTGTTATGGCTAGAAGAGACAGACTTGTTACCAGAAAGAAGGGACAGCACAGGTTCTGGGCAGACAGAAACAGCAGTGGCCAGTGTCTACCTCAGCTGTCCTCACCAGCAGCCTCGACACTGGTTATACGGTTTGCAAAACTTACTCTAGAGCTGCCTAGAAATGCAGAATCCTAAGTCTTTTGTCTTGTATAATTTGGGCATATTATTAGGAGGGGCCAGTCCTTGGATATGGACGTCATGTTTGGAAAGGTAGAGGGTCAGCAAAAGAGAGGAAAAACCCTCAACGGGATGAACCAGTGCCTGCAACAATGGACTTGAGTGTGTCAGAGATGAGGAGGATGGCACAGGATAGGACAGGGCTCAGGACTGTTGTTCACAGGGTCTCTATGAGCCATACTTGACCTGACAGCAGATAACAACAATAAAGTCTCTTCCAGTCTTACTTTTTTCCCCCTCAAATTTTTTATTTTATGTTCATTTGCTTACAAAGTTTGTATATATTGTGTTTCACACTATCTTTCATTCACATTGTGCTTCATTCAATCATTTCCATTCATTATGTTTTATAAGATGAATTACCATTGAACAATGCCCATGACCCTATCCTTTATTCTCCCATGACCTTTATTATTACTATTATTATTATTATCCATATCCTTTTCCCTCCCTCCACCCACTAAGTTGTACAGCCCTTGTTTCCCCCACCGCCCATCCTCACCCCTCTGCTCCCACCTCTTTGCCTTTTGGATACACATACACATTTTACTATTAATCCTATTTTCACAATAATGGTCTTATGCACTAACTGTCATTATGTTCACTCAGCATAATGCTCTCCAATCTCTCTGAAGTTAAGTAGTAATTTTTGAAATCAGTGCTCCTGAGTGCTGCTTAGTATTCCATCATGTGAATGTACCAGTTTTCAATCCATTCAATTGTGGTTGGACATTTGGGCTGTTTCCAAGTGTTTTTGTTTTTGGTTTTTTGTGATTGTGAATAATGCTGCTATGAACGTTGGTGTACAAATCTCCATTTGTGTCTCTGTTCTAATTTTCTTGGTGTATATTCCTAGCAGTGAAATACTTGGGTCATATGGAATTTCTATGTTCATTTTCTTGAGGAAATGCCAAACTGCCTTCTACAGTGGTTGTACTATTTTACAATCCCACCAATAATGTGTAAGAGTTCCTATCTCTTCACATCCTCTCCAACATTAATTGTTTGCTGTCCTGTTAAACTTTGCCACTGCTGCTGGCGATGCTATTTCTTTGTGGTTTTGATTTGCATCTCTTTTATTGCCAAGATTTTGAGAATTTCTTCATGTGTATGTTGGCCATCTGAATGTCTTCCTCTGTGGAAAGTTTTTCCATATCTTTTGCCCACTTGGTAATTGGGCTATCAGGTTTGGTGTTTTGTTTTTTTTTTTTGTTCTTTATTGTTGTTGTTTTTGGGAGGCCCAGGAGTATTCTGTAAACTTTTGTCATGAGACCTAGTCTGAGATGGTATTGTCAAATGGTTTTCCCAGTCAATATGTTTTATTTTCAACTTGTTGGAAAAAGTTTGGTTTGTTTTTTTTAATTTTTTAATTTTATTATTTTTTGTGCATGTGTGTACCGTCAAATCAGATCTGACTTGTACAGGAGGAGACTGTTCCTCCTTCTCCAGCAAAGCATCTGGTGGATTTGAACCGTGCACTTCTGGGATTGGAAAAAGTTTTTGATGCACGTTGGGATTTAATCTTTAGAAGGTCCCATTCATCATTTATATCTGCTCCTGGTTGTGTATTTCTGGCTGTGTTGTCGTTATACCACAGATGAGATCTTCTAAGTTTGGTCCCAGTTTGTCTCCTATCTTTATGGTTTTGAACTTTACCCCTACGTCTCTGATCCACTTTGAGTTGATTGATCTCTATGGTGTAAGATGTGGGTCCTGTTTCAGCTTTCTGCACATAGCAGTCCAGCTTTGCCAGCACTATTTGTTGAAGAGGCTCTCATTTCCCCATTTGACATATTTTGTTTCCTTGTCAAATATCAGTTGACCATAGATAGATGGGTTCATTTCTGGGTTCTTATTTACTCTTAATCTGCATTTTCACATTCCTTAGATGTTTTAAATATTTTAAAAATTACCAATACACATTTATTCGTCTCCAGATTTGTATATCAGTATTTCAGAAGTCTGAAATAAGAAAAAGGAGCTGACAAAGCTTGGCTCTTCTGGGAAGGAAAACCTAGTTGTTTTTTTTTTTTCTTATCCAACTCTTGGAGGCCAATCCCATTCCTTGACTCAGGGCTCCTGTTACCTTCCCAGCCAGCAGCATGGCACTCTCCAGCACGTCATCCTTCCTTACACTGATGTTTAGGGGGATATAGAAGGAAAAGGGATGGGCAGTGTCTCTAACGAAGCAGATTGAGGAAAGGAGCTTTTAAAGGTCTGAACGTGGCAGTTTGACAGCGTTAATATTATGAGGAAAGTCGACCTGGACATGACACATAACCTAGGTGGTCTCTTATAGGCCAGAGCAGGGCACAGATTATGCCAAGCCCAGGAGCTGAAGCTGGCTCTGCTCACCTTCTTAAAGAGGCTTCTGAGGTCCATTGGAACTTGTGTGGAAGATGCCCTCAAGGAATCCCACAGAGTAGAGAAGAACACCTCAGAGTCAGGCAAGTCCACTTGCAGAGTGTTGAATTGCAGTCAGGAACAACATGAGGTCTTTCTTATTATTTTTCTGGTATCCTAGTGGATGGGGAATTGCAGTGTTCACAAAGCACACAGGTCGAATCCACCAGCTGCTCTGCAGTAGAAAGATGGACAATCTCCTCCCATGAGTTTGACATCCTCTGAAAACCCACTGGAGGATGTGCATGATTCAACGGCAAGGAGCTTTTTATTCTACAGTTGAGGATACAATGTTTCTATAATTTAGATCCTATCTCGTTGCAGATAGAGCTATTTAATACACAAGGATTTATGCAAAGCATAAGCATATTTAGACTGCCCTAGCCCTTTCTCAGGCAAATTAGCTAGAGGAATAAGATGCGGAAATGAAGATAGATCCTCAGTGGACTTGGTCAGTTCCCTTTTCCCCCCTCTTCTTCTTTTTTCTTTTTAACCAGAGTATTCCTGTAAGAAGGGCTGCAGAAATGAAAGTCAATGGGTGTTTAATTAGATAGAAAGGTTAGAACACTAGAAATCTGTACCCAGGGCTGAAATTGCTTCCTGCTTCTTGGCTCAAGGCCTAGGGACTTGGAAAACATGGCTCTGGAACATGACTTGGACTCTCATGAAAGGGATATGGAGAGCAGGTTTCCTGGCTCTCGATGACCACCATATCCTAGCATGGAGAGACCTCCTGTGTGGTGGTCTCCACATATATGTGTCTTCCTTGACTGCTGCTGTGGTGCTGTGAGCTCTGGAACTACTAACAAACTACTAAGTTCTAGAATGTGGGAGTTAAGGACACACGTTCAAGAACTAGGTCCATTGGACTTAGCTCTTGTCCTGGCCACTTATAAAGATCCTAATATTGGGCCAATTGTAATTACAATTGATATTGGATGTCCTCAGCTGTAGATCAGGGTTAGTGAGAAAAGACTCTGTTGTGAGAAAATGTGTATGGAGGGAGCGAGGAGGGGCTGTGCTTTTCACTTAGTCATAGTCCCAGCACTTGGACAGCATACGTATTTGACTTTAACTGTTAAGATACTCAGCTCCATGCTCAAAGCATGACAAACACATGAAAACAGTTGTTGTTAATTGCTGTTGAGTTGACGCCATGATCTGTTGTTCAGGGGGTCTCTGATAGTTGTGTCAATTCAAGGGCACCTAGAAACAACAACAACAACATGGAGATTTAGGTCCACTGCTGCCTGGTCTTGGCAGTATCATCAAGGTAACTAACATGTAGGAGTGCATTGTGGTGGGGTTCCAGTCCATCTTCTGGGGAATTCGCCAAGCCTTGATGGTTCTCTACTTCACCAAACATGACACCCTCAAAATTAATGTCTTTTGATGACGTGTCTAAACCAAGTGAGTCAGATGTGTTCTGGGGTGATTCATAAGGATTTTCTTGGCTAATTCTTGGAAGTAGATTGTTGAGCCTTCCTTCCTTCTCTGTCTGAGTTTTGAACCTGTCCACTGTAGGTGATCCTGGTGGTATATGAAATACTGATGGCATAGTTTTCAGCATCACAGCCACTCCGGGGTGACAAACTGACAGATGAACGGGGGTTATAAATATTACCTCTTTTTAGTCTCTAATTTTTGTTTGATTTTGCTTTATTACATCTGATTAACATGTTGTTGTTTTTGTGTGCCATCAAGTCAGAATCGACCCATAGCTGAACTTCTTGGGGGGGGGGTTCAGAAGCAGTTAATCACATGGGAGGAGATTGCCCATCTTTCTGCCACATATGATGAGTATAAATGAAAATTAACATAACTTTGACAACTTCATGACATCTCTTTCTTAAGATAATTAGAGACATCTTGGGGTGTTGGGGAAATGCTGAATCCTAAAAGAAATCGGTGCTCATAGCAAGCACTAACTGGTCTTGATCACATTAATAAGAGGTGACCATCACCTCCACTTGATTTTTCAGGAAGCTAAAAAAGAAAAACTCCTTGCCCTCAAGTTGTAGCTGACTCATAGCTGACTCTCCACTGGGTTCATGGGAAGAGGTTGTCTATCTTTTTTCCAAGGGGTGGCTGATGGATTCGAACCACCAGAGAGGTGCCACTCTGGTTACCAGTGCAACTCCCTAGAGACTATGGCACCAGGACTCCCTTGATTCTTCATTAAAGAGCTCCTCAATCTTATTGTCATTTTTTTAAAAAATTTTACTTTATTTTATTATTGTTTTGCGTGTACCATCAAATCAGATCTGACTGATACAGGAGGAGATTGTCCCTCCTTTTCCAGCAGAGCATCTGGTGGATTTGAACTGTGTACCTCTGGGATTTCAGTACAGCTTCTTGCCAACAGGCCACCTGTTTGTCATTTTTATAGCATGCTCTGTGCTCATGTGCAACAAGCATTTGGGTTCCTGGACTCAGTTATTCTTCTGTTTATTGATTGGGAACCTAATCTGTGAGAGGTAGAAAAGACAAGATAACAACAGCAGTTTGCAGCCTTAATTTCTTGTCTACTTCACCTCACCTCATTTGCTCCCCTTCATCCTCTTCTGTTGGTACTTGGCAGCTGGCTGGCGGCACTCAAACTTTGATTTAATGAGCATATTCCCTGGCTACCAGGTGAGGCTCACCCGCAGGGGCTTTGTCTTCTCCGTGGTTTCCAACCAGGTCCAGCCCACCTGAATTTTTTAAGGAATTGGAACATCTAGGTTTGGGTTGTTTCTTGGCAACATTTTCTGAGCCTGCCTTGGGCTTTTCCTCTTTATTGACTTGTCCAAGCTGGTTCCTCTGCCTGGCATGTTCAGCTTCCCTCATTTCCCTGCCTGCTTCTATTCCATTATCTCATCCTAAGACCTTGGGCAAGAGGAAGATATCAACAACTGTGTTACGGAGATAATACAATCTTACTTTCAAAAAGTGAAGAAGACTTGAAACACTTACTGAAGAAGATGAAGGACTACATACAGCCTTCAATGTGGATTATATCTCAACATCAAGAAAATAAAAATCCTCACTGCTGGACAAATAAGGAACATCATGATAGATGCAGAAAAAATGGAAGTTGTCAGGATTTAATTTTACTTGGATGCATAATCAACACTCATGGGAACAGCAGTAAAGAAATCAAAAGACGTGTTGCGGTGGGAAAATCTACTGTTGAAGACCTCTTTAAGTGCTAAAGGGCAAACATGTTAAAGACTAAAGTATGCCTGATTCAAGCCATGGCCTTTTCCTTTATTTCTTATGTATCTGGAAGTTGGAATGACTAAGAATGACAAAAGAATTGATGCTTTTTAGATGTGGTATAAGATATGAGTCCTGGAGAGCCTCTCGCTTGTGAGACCCTGGAGCCTCCTGATCTTTCCTTTTATTCCAGATTCCGTGCAAGGTCACTGCCCCCAGCCTACTCGAGGTAATGGTGACCTGTGTGGGGACTGCCCTTGAAGTGCAGAAAAAGAAGCCGCGCAGAGTAAAATGAAAACGAGAAGTGACCCCCAAGGAGTTAAAGAGGAAGGAGAATTTAAAACAATTACTGAAGAATTACAACCTTGAATATGGGTTACATCTTCACTTCAAGAAAAATCCTCACAATTGAACCAAAAGGCATCATCACAGTAGATGGAGAAAAGATGGACATTGTCAAAGATTTTGTTTTACTTGGATCCACAATTAGCACTTGTAGTACCAGTAGACAAGAAATGGGAAAATGTGTTGCACTGGAAAAATTTGTCAAGGATCTTTCCAAATGGCTGGAGAGAAGAGATATCATTTAAAAAACTAAGGTACACCTGATGCAAGCCATGATCTTTTCATTTCTTTCCTGTGCATCTGAAAGTAGAACACTGAATAAGGAAGACAGAAGAAGAATTGATGCTTTATTGAATATACCGTAGAGTACCAAAAAACCCCCCAAACATCTGTCTTGGAGAATGTATATTCAGCACCTAACAAGTTTTCATGAGCATTATTGTGGATACAAATAAAATGATGCCTTGAAAAAAAAAAGATATGAGTACTGAATATCCTATGAACTATCAAAAGAATAAACAAATCAGTCTTGGAGGAGGTGCAACCAGGGTGCCCCTTGGAGGCAAGGATAGTGAAACTTTGCTTCATATACTTTAGACATGTTGTCAGGAGGGGCTAGTTTTGGAAAAGGACATCACACCAGGAAAGGTGGAGGGTCAGAGAAAGATAGGAAGCTCCTCAACAAGATCGATTGACATAGTGACTGTAACAATGGGCTCGAGCTTGTCAGAGATCATGAAGAGGACACCTGATTTCACATCCATAATTCATAGAGTTTCTATGAGTTGTAGGCTACTGAGTGTGACCCAACACCACAAACAAGAGGCTCCACACAAATGCGTCTCTGATGAATCTTTAGCATGGCTCTGTCTCACTAGTATATACTCTCTTAACTCCCTGAATGGTGCTTTGTGGGGATCATTCAGGGGCTAGGCTGCAGAAACCCTGTGCTGGTTGAATCTGCTTCACAAAGAAGAGTTCCGAGAGGGAAAGGGACTTTATGCATGCTGTCTCTTAGAGCCTCTCGCAAATTTCTCATCAGCATGCTACTTTGGGCAAGTTCTTTCTCTGTTTCCATCTGTGAAAAGGGACTCTTGCTATCCATCCCCAGAAGATGCTTAAAGCAGCAGCCTAACTCAGTGTGCTGGGTCCTGTTAGCACTTGACACATCTTTGTGTTTTTACAGATGTTCAAGAAATATTTCTGGAAAGGGTAAGTTAATTAAAAGTGCACAAATCAGTTGGCTTTATTCCAACGTACTTATTGCTGTGTGGAAGTTTAGTTCATTGATAACATGATTATTACTTAAACTCAGGCAGAATCAACTCATAGCTGACCATCCAGTGGCTTTTCAAAGGCTGTAAATAGCACAGAAAATGATTGCCCAACTTTTCTCCGTAAGGCAATTGGTGGATTTGAACTGCCCATCTTTTAGCTAGCAGTACAATTATCTACCAATAGAACACTGTTGTTCTGTACCATCGAGTTAGAACTGACCCATAGCAGACACTTCAGCAGGTTTTCAGAGGCAGTTAATTAAATGGGAGGAGACTGCCTGTCTTCTCCCATGGAGCAGCTGGTGGATTTGAACCACGTGCCTTCAGGGGTTCAGCTCAGCTTCTTACCACTAGGCCACCAGAGCTGTCTTATTACATTAAAGGCAACTGCAACTATAGAGTGTCTCTACCTCTTGGGTATTGTCTTTGGCTCAAGATAGGAGAGTAATTAAAAATATGTGAACATGGATGGTTATTCTTTTTGACATTTATAAACCAGATGGAAGGAGAAGGCTAGCCCTTTGTTTTTCTCACTTGCATGTCTCTGATTGCCAGTGATTTAAAGCTTTGGTGTAAAAACAACAGAAGTGAGCTTTCAAATCACTTGGATACTGCAGAGTTCTTTCTCAAGGTATCAGGCACGGGATTTAGAATGTGCAGGCTGATGCAACCATATATCTAAGACTTCATAGATGGTGTACTTGCATAGACTGTGATGGATCAATTGTGTAGCCAGAGAGGAACAATGCTCAGCAAGTGCTGCTGTTTGAGGGTGGGACATAGGTTCTTCTCACATGGTCTTCCTAACGGCCTTTGTTCTGTCAGCAGCAGTAACCCTCCAAAAGATGCCTCCTGAGAGAACCTTTGGGTCCTTAGCCCCAAAGTTTCCTGAAAATCACCTTCCCTCAAAACACTGACAGAATGCTTGAATGTGTCTCTCAGAAGAACAGCTTCATCCCTTTCTCCTCACAGATCCTCACCTCTCACTCCAGGACAAGTCTCTTTCCAAGATGGATGAGAGAATGAGGAATGTAGTGTCCCACTCAGTGGGGCACCACCTGCCACAATTTACGTTCTTGCCCATGGGCTTCCATTCTGGGTGTCCCCTGTGGGATTTTGTAGAACATACAAGGATGGATGTGGGCAACTCCTACCTGATCTTTTTGGGAGAATTTTGACGGTGTGAAAGGAAGGCTAGTTTCTCACAGACTCACAATCTCTATTACCAATATGCTATGAACTAGTACTTGGAGATAAAATTAAAACCACATAGCAACCAGGGACACAAAATATTTTTCAGAGACAATGTAGTCTAATCCATTTTTAGAAAAGTCAGAGTGGAACATGCCCCCTTGGAATGACCCTAAGCATTTTTGAGTACAAATCTTCCTGTGATCTTGAACCTTCTCATTATGAACTTTGCTACACCTTTACACCTTTGCCTCCCTGACCAGCCCACTGACATGCTTTCTTCTAACACAGAAAACAAAGATGAGTTCTAACTTCTCTATCTGTAGGTAAATGACACCGCAACAAAAGATGCTGGCTTTTCTCCCAGCTTCTAACCAGCACCACATCAATGTGGATAGATCGATAAATGATGACAAGTGAGTGTTTGCTGGGGAGATTGAGAGAGGAAAGACGTCTGGTTTCAGCAAAGGGTCTGTTGATGCACAAATAGCATTGTCATTTCTGGTGGTGATTCAATCAGGCAGGGAGAGACCAAGGTCAGCCCAGACCTGGACTCAGAACCCCTCTCAGGAGGGTCATTACCTGCTGGGGACTAAACCTGCTCAGACTTGAATAATGGGAACAAAGGCTTCCTCAGCTAGAGGAGGCTCGGGCGTCAGGGATGCCATCAACCTGGCACTGCCCTTGACCTTGTCTTCAAGGTGTATATCACACCCCAATCACCCAATGAACATTTATCGAGTGTCTGTGGAGCATAAGGCACAGGTTTGAAAGAAATAAAAAAAAAGGAATAACTGAAACTTAGCTTGATCTGAGAGAGAGAGAGAGAGAGAGAGAGAGAGAGAGAAGTGTTAAAATTTAATCCATCTCATGTAGGACAGTAAAGGCTGGCCAACAATTTAAACCACTTTTTCAGAGAAATACTATGAACACGGATAACACAGCGGTTGACTGCCTGAAATGAAATTTCAATAATAGCACTTACGAGCTGAGTGTCTTGGTCAAGATAACATCTCTGAGTCTTAATTTCCTCCTCAGTAAAATGGAGGCAAAGGAGCCCTGGTGTGCAACGGCCAAGAGCTCAATTGCTAACCCCAAGGTCAATGGTTCGAATCCATCAGCTGCTCTGTGGGAGGAAGATGAAGCAGTCTGTTTCCTCAAAAATTACAGCTTGGAAACCCTGTGGGCAGTTCTGCTCTGTCCTGTAGGGTTGCAGTCAGTGGAAATCAACTTGCCAGCAACAGATTTGGGTGTTGATTTTTAATGGCATAATCATAGCTATGGCTCAGGGCTGCTGGGAGGATAAAATGTAATATACTTAGAACAGGGCTGGGCACCTTCAGAGAGCCTACAAATGTTAGTTATTATGCCAGTTCCTTCAGGGTGTTGAAACAAGGTGGTTGTTCTTAGGTGCTGTCAAGTCAAGGACAATTTGCTTTGACCTTATCAACAGCAGATCTGAACCCTGGCCTACTCTGTGCCATCCCATCATTTCTGATTTATGTGAGTCCATTGCTGCAGTCACAGTCAATTCATCTGGCTGAGAGTCTTCCTCTCTTTCATCTACCTTTCCACCTGTCCAAGTGTGATGCCACTTTGCAAGGAATAGCCTCTCCCAACAATATTTCCAAAGTATGTGAGACAAAACTTTGTCATCTTTTTCTCCAAAGAGCACTCTGGCTGCACTTTCTCCGAGATATAATCTGTTTGTCCTTTTGGCAGTCCATGGACTATTCAGCATTCTTCTCCAACACCACAGCTCAAACATAGCAATTCTCCTTCTGTCATCAGTATTCATTGTCCAGCGTTTAGATACATTGTAAATAGCTGAAAAGACCATTTCAGTTATTTACTATAACAAGGAATGCGGGTGCTTCTAAAAGAGGAGTGAGTTATCTCAGTCGTGGGTGCTAGGAATCAGGGAGGGGTGGGCCTTATTCCTCACAGGGCTCTGACCATCAGTTTGTTCCAAGCTTCTCTTCCTGTTTCTAGTTGACAACTATGATTCTATAAGTCCTTTGCTTGTGGATTGGTGGCATGAATGCAGATCTAGTTTGTGAGTTTAGGATGATAGTAATAGTTGCCTGGTAAAGGTCTTTAACTTGATTACTCAGACATGTTGTTGTTAGGTGCCATCGAATCAAGTATGACTCGTAGCCACCCTGTGAACAACCAATCTGAGCCCCGTTCTATCTTGTGCCATCTTCATCATCTCTGACACATTAGAGTCTATTGCCACAGCCACTGTCCATCCATCTGGTTGAGGGTCTTCCTCTCTTTCGACAACCCTGTGCTGAGCTATTCTCAGACACAGTTGCCCAAATTTAGTGCAATTGTAAAGGGTGCATATGTGTGGTCCTTTAGCCTGAGTGCTTGGACATAGATGTTGTGGTTTTTTTTTTTTAATTATTATACTGATTTATTTACAAAATTTGAATACATAGGTTTTTAAAA
>NW_006399969.1:803734-817600 GCF_000299155.1 Elephantulus edwardii
GCGATAAACATGAGTGTGCATATTTCTGCTTGGATGTCAGTTATGGTCTCTTTGGGATATATTCCCAGTAGTGGAATTGCTGGGTCAAATGGTATCTCTATTTGCAACTTTTTGAATACATAATTTTTTTACAAAAGATTCTTTTCATTTTCCTCACCTCCCCCCATTAAATTGTGTGACCCCATGATTACACCCCCACCCATCTTCACCCCTCTGCCTCCCCACTCACTCCTCATTCTCATCCTACAATAATGCTTTTTATATAGTATTTGTCCTTATGTTACTGAATTAGACATGTTGTTGTTATCTGCCGTTGAGTCGCTTGCGACTCGTAGCGACCCTATGTACAACAGCCCTAAACTCTAATCTGTCCTGTGCTAATCGCACTGTCTCTGACACTCCCATCCCGATTATCCCAGTCACTGAATCAATCCACATCATAGAGGGCCTTCCCTCCTGCGCCATCCCTCCACCCTCCCAAGCATGATGTCCTTCTCCAAGGACCAATCTCTCCTCACAACATGTCCAAAGTATGTTAGACAGAGCCTCATAATTCTTGCCTCCAAGGAGCCAGCCGGTTTAACCCTTTCCAGGACGAATCTGTTTGTTTTCCTAGCAGTCCATGGCATTCTCAATAGTCTTCTCCGGCACCACAGCTCAAACGCATCAATTCTCCTTCTATCCTCCTTGGTCATTGTCCAACTCTCTGATGCATAACAAGTGATTGTGAAGACCGTGGCCTGTATCAAACACACCTTAGTCTCCAGAGAGACACCATTGCTCTTCAATACTTTGGAGAGGTCCCTAACAGCAGACTTTCCCATGGCAATGCGCCTTTTAATTTCCTGGCTACTGATGCCAAGAGTGTTGACTGTGGAGCCAAGCAAACTAAAGCTGTGTACAATCTCAATCTCTTCACCATCCATCCTGATGCTGCCAATTGGTCCTTAAAGTTTATAATGATAGTAAAAGTTCCCAAAGTGAGGCCCTTCAACCCAACTGCTTTTCCAGCAATGAGGCTGGAATAACATATTCCAGGATCTAAGGATTTACAATCAGTTCACACTGATAAAAAAAAATGGAGACATTACCTGAAGAATGCAACACCAGCAAAGAAGCTTGCTGACTACCTACTCCAGGTGAACCCAGGACACGTGACTGCCATCGTGAGACAAGACAGCATGGAATTAACACCCTTTTCAGATTGCTGCACACTATCTCCCGGAGGACTTTCCCCACATTTCTTCCCCTCACCTGCCCCCTTTGGCCACCCCCTTAAAAGGCCTGGCTCAATCCTGAGATGTAAGAAAGCAGTCTTTAAGATATCACTCAGATCATCGGTATCTGTATGAAGCACATTGCAAACATGCAGTCATTGCCTCTGCTCAAGCAACTCATGATGACAGATAGCTGGATGCTGACTTTTCCCAGTGACTTAGACACATCCTTCCAGTTCTGCCTCTGTCTTCTTGTGGAGCTTTCCCACATATCTGTTCTCTCGATTTAGAAGGATGCTAACCTTACATTAGAACCCATTTCATTTCAGTTTGACTTCATATTAATGTATAGTGTCTTCAGAACAAGGTTACACTCACAGATACGGAGTTAGGACTTCAGTCTAGCTTTTCAGGAGTTACAAAGAAGTCCATAGTAAGTTCAGCTATCACTAACTCCCCCTCCAGCTATCAGTGTCCAAGAGCCTGCTGCCATGGATTCAGAGGAATGGGAAAGGCAGCCCCAGGCTGTCAGAAGACTAAAGGAGGATCTGACATGGGAACCAAGCACATTCAGACAGGGCTTGCTATGTGTGCGTGCGTGCATGTGTATGATGAAATACAGTCATACACACACATACACACAATGTCTAAACACACAGTTTAATGAAATATCCAAACACACAGAAAAGGACAATGGATTCTCTTCAGGCCATTTCCTTGTTTGGATAGTTTTGAATGTTTTGTTTGGTTTATTGTATTTATTTTTTTAAAACATATATTTGCTCAAGTGTTTTAAAGGAAATTCCAAATACTATTCTTCACTGTACAGCCTAACAAAACAAGGACATTTTAGAAATATAACGTCATGATCTTGCCCAACAAGTGAACAAGAATTCCCTAACATCATCTAAGCACCAGGCCCATCAGAGAATTTTGAATGACTCTTCTCATTCAGAATGGACCTTTTTGGGAAGATGACATCCTGAAGACAAGAGTTGTGATATGTGGGAAAGAGTGTTCCAGGTATGGAGACAGAGGAGGCCAAGTTCCACACATCCAGAGACAAGCACAACCTGGTCTCGGATCTTGTCTGGTGAGCACGCTCACTACAATTTGCTCCTTTCTAAAGGAGGAAAACATGTTTTTGAAGGCTGCTTGACAGGCAAGGGAGATATTAATAAATGACATGCAAATTGCTTAATTTCGCTTTAGCTGCATATGTGATGCTACTTCTGAAATAGAGGCTGGAGATTGGAGCATCTTTGGAAGAAAAAAATAATCTCATCCCTGGGGCATATGTTGAGTTGCCCGGCTCAACTTGGCTTGTGCTTTGGGGCAGCGTGACTCTGACCTGAGTGAGAATAGCTGCAGAGAGGACACACAGCTGGATGCAAACTGGGCTGAAACGAAAAAAGGTTTACAGTGTAACTTCAGGCCTGTTTTGGAGGTGGATTGAAGGTAGAGGTTTGAGCTGCTCAAAGCTCTTTTTATAGTTCTCTTGTTCACATGAGACAAGACGGCAGTTTCATCAATAGGGAATTTTACACTTTGTGTTGTTGTTCTTCCTCAGTTTCCCTTCAGGCTGATGTAGCCAAGCGGGTGAGAGGCAGTCCCTACTGTCCAGCCTGGTGGCCTGTGCAGGTCATTTCTCACGCCTCCCCTCTTTCTCCTGACGTGGTGTGAGAGCCCTCTTCTGCACACTTCCAGGCACCTGGGAGGTCCCTTTGGCCTCACTACTGTCCCCTAGTGTGGCTGGGGGGCAATTCCAGTCTCAACAGTGGTTAAGGGCATGGGCCTGTATCAGGACTACCTAGAATCAAAGCCTCATTTTGCCCCATGCTGCTGGTTCAGCCTTTAAAATGCACCATCTTCTTAGAATTACACCTTTTGGAAAGCATTTTCTGTTGCTTGGAAAAGATCATCCTTTTCCAAGAGGGAGAGAATAATTCTGTATGTGTTGTTTGTTGCGTATCACTGAGTTGGAACCAAGCCATAGCTGACCCTCTGTTGGGTTTTCAGAGGCAGTAGAATTTCACAGGAGGAGAATGCCCATTCTTCTCCTGCGGAGTGGCCAGTGGATTTACACTGTGTGCCTTTGGGATTGCAGCACAGCTTCTTACCATTAGGCCATCACCTTCATTACAATTCCATATGTAGTGAAGATAAAAAGCAGATATAAATTGAGGGTTAATGGTAATATGAGATGACTGTTTGTCTCTTATAGAGTAAGTGTTTAGTTGCTGGCACAAAGGCTAGGTGTTGCAGACTGAGGGTAAAGTATTTTTATAATTATTAATGAGGCAGATAGCCAGGAATGAGATAGAACAGAGAGCATGAAAAACAGGGGGCCAGCAGTTCTCGACTGAAGCCCCCATTCCAGCTTCCCTGTATCTTTATTGAAAATTATCAGGAATTAAATCACAAAGAGAATTCAAAGCAAATGAAGCCAAGCTCTTTCTATTGAAAACCTTCCCCTTCAACAAATGCAAGAATCTGGTAAACCCTTAAGGATTGCCTTAGGGCTTCAGGGTGAACTCTAGCTTTTACCTCACCTCTCCCACATCCAGATAGCGTTGGTTTATTACAGATATTTAGCATTGGCTTCCCATAGCTAGGAGTTTTAATCCACTGGGCACTCCATGGAAAAAGTCTACTTTATAAAGGTGCATGACCTGTAAGCCCTGTGGAGCAGTTCTACTCTGTCTGGCGGAGCCACTATGAGTCATAATTGACTAGACAGCTGTGGGTTGGGTTTTATGGGGAGTTGCCACTGAGGTGGATGAGCCGTCTCCTCCCGTGTGATCAACTGCTTCTAAAAACCAACTGGAGGGTCAGCTATGGGTTGGTTCCGACTCTATGGTACACGATGAACAGCCACCACCACCACTGATTTGGCTCCAATCTAAGTCACAGCGGCCCCACACAGAGCAGGTAATAATGTTATTCAGTCACACTGTGTCTTCACCATTGCTGGTATGCTCTGAGGTCACTGAGTACTTTGAATGACCTCTGTCCTGGAGTTTTCATTTTCTAGGAGTATATTCTATAATCTGTCTGTCAGTTTGCCATACTGTGGCGGTTTGTGTGTTACTCTGATGCTGAAAGCTTTGCCATCAGGATTTCAAATACAGCAGGGTCACTCTTGGTGGACAGGTTTCAGGAAAGCTTCCAGGCTAAGACAGACTGACCACCCACCTGTGAAACATCAGATCTTTAAGAACCTTGGGATAACAGAAGAGCATGGTCAGATACATACTGGATGATGACACCCTCAGATTGAAAGGCTCTCAGAATGAACCCAGACAAGGGCTGCCTCCTCAAAGTCGAGTCTGCAGTAAAGACAAGGATGGTGTAAAGCTTACACCAGTGAAGAACCTGCATTTGCTGAGGATTCTTATTTTGAGTCAGCAAGCATGCATTAATAATGGAAACATGAAGGGCATGATGTACGAATCTAGAAAAATTTGAAGGTTTCAGAAATGAAATGGAATGAATAAATGTTGACATTCTAGGTGTTAGTGACTTGAGATGGGCTCATAGTCACCATTTTGACTCAATCAGGCTGGGAATGACAAATTGAAGAAGAATGATGTCACATTCATCATCCAAAAGACATTTCAAGATCTGTCCTAACGTACAAGTGCTGTGTGTGATAGGATACTATTCATACACACGTAAGGAAGACTTATCAATACAACTGCTAAAGCCAGAGATGAGGAAATGAAAGAGTTTTTGTTTTTGGTGGTTTTTTTTTTGCTGATTTTTGCTGTCTGATATTAATCCAACATGCGGCCAAGATGCTTTAATAATTATAATTGGAATGCAAAAATTGAAAACAAAGAAGGACTATTACATGGAAAGCATGGCCTTGGTGACAGAAATGAGACTGGAGATCACATAATAGAATTTTGTGTAATGAATGATTTATTCATTGCAAATACTTGTTGTGTGAGAGAGGTATTTCTTTTAAACACCCATAAGCTTCAATCAGACACATAGATCTCACATGATGGACTACACAGGAATCAGATCAAATACATCTATAGAAAGAGAGGCTGGAGATGCTCAATATCAACAGTCAAAACTAGACCAAGGGCTGATTATGGAGCAGATCATAAACTATTCATAAGCAAATTAAACTGAAGGTGAATACATAAAAACAAATCTATGATAACTAAAATATGACCATGAATCTATCCGCAGTGAATTAAAAAAACCATCTCAAGAATAGTGATGGAACACTAATGACTGAAGACTAGACAAGTTGTAGGATGACATCAAGGATGTTATCCACGAAGAAAGCAAAAGGTCATTACAAAGATAGTTGAGTAAGAAAAGACCAAAATGGATGGTAAAAGAGACCTTGAAACTTGCACTAGAGTAAAGATAATTCAAAGTAAGAGGGAGAAATACTGAAGTAAGAGAGATTAACAGAAGTTTTTGAAGGGTAGTATACAAAGACAGCAAAATATTATAACAAAATATGCAAAGAACTGGAGTTAGAAAACCAAAAGGGTTTTAGTTTCTTAAGCTGAAGGAATGGGAACAAATCAAGTCTTGAGTTACAATATTGAAAGGTTCTATGGGCAAAATAGTGAATGATGTAAGAATTATACAAAAGAAAATGGAAGGAATATACAGAATTACTCACCAAAAAGAATTGGTCAACAATGAATCACTTCAGGAAGCAGCATATGATCAAGAACCAATGGTAACGAAGGAAGAGTCCAACCTGTATTCAAGGTATTGGCAAAAAATAATGCCCTAGGAATTGATACAATATCAATGGAGGTGTTTTTTGAAACAGACGCAGCCCTGGATGTGCTCAGCAGTATATGCCAATAAATTTGGAAGATAGCTACTTGCCAACTGACTGGAGGAGATCCCTATTTGTTCTCATTCCAAATAAAGGTGATCCAACAGAGTGTGGAAATTGTTTAGCAATTTGATTCATATCACACACAAGTAAAATCTCACTGAAGAATTATTCAAAAAGACTAGAACAGTACATTGATAGGGAATTTCCAGAAAACAAATTTGGATTCAGAAAATGTTCTGGAACAAGGGATATTATTGCTGCTGGGCAGATGGATTTTGGCTGACTGCAGATAACACAAGAAAGATGTTAATTTGTGTTTTACTAATTAAGCAAAGTAATTTTACTGTGTGGATCATAACAAATTATGGCTAACATTAAGAAAAGTTAGAATCTCAAAATACTTAGTTATGCTCATATGAAACCTATACAAAGACAAAAAAGTAGTTGTTTGAATGGAATAAGGGAATAGTACTGCATGGTTTAAAAATCAGGAAAGGTGTACATCAAGGTCGTATCCTTTCTCCATATTTATTAAATCTGTATGCTTGACCAAATTATTTGAGAAACTGAACTACATGATGAAGGTAGTATCAGTATAGGAGGAAGACTTCCCAACAGTTTGCATTAGACAGATGACACAATCTTGCTTGCAGAAACCAAAGATAACTTGAAGCACTTACTGTAGAGGATGGCCTTTAATATAGGTTACATCTCAACATCAAAAAACCAAAAATCCTTACCACTGGATAAATAGGCAACATCATGATAGAGAAAAGATTGAAATGGTTAAGGATTTATTTTTACTTGGATCTACAATCAACACCCATTGTAGCAGCAGTCAAGAAATCAAAAGATGTGTTGTACTGGGGAAATCTGCTGTCAATGACCTCTTTAATATGCTATAGAGCAAGAATATCAGTTTAAAGACATTCTTGAAGGTGCACCTGATCCAAGCCATGGTATTTTCAATTGCTTTATATGCATCTGAAAGTTGGACAATAAATAAGGAAGACCAAGGAAGAATCAATGTCTTTGAATTGTGGTTTTGGAGAAGAGTATTGAATATACCATGGGTGATCAAAAGAACAAACAAATCTGTCTTAGAGGAAGTGTGATCAGAGGGTTCCCTTGGGGCAAGGATAGTGAAACTTCCTCTCATATACTTTGGCCATATTGTCAGGAAGTCCTCAGAAAAAGACCCAAGGCTGGGAAAAAGAAAGGATCAGGGAGAGAAAGGAAGACTCTTAATGAAATGGATTGACAAGGTAACTACAGCCATGAGCTTGAGCATAGTGGATGTTCTGACAGTAGTGCAGGATTGGGCAAGGTTCATAGAGTCACTGTGAGTTGTATTCATCCCCACTGTACCTAACAACAACAAGAAGTACTATATTGAACGATTTTCTATTATGATCCATAGGGTTTATTCCTCACCTTTTAAAATGTGGTAACAAAGCATGTTCTCATGTACAATTTATGATAGTGACTGTGTTCAAGTTGTGCAAATTTTTTTTGAGTTGTGCAACTTTTAATGCTGCTAGAAGTTCTTAATGGCCTGATATAATTTGTTTTGGTAGAAAGAACTTAATTTTTAATTTTTCTTTTAGTATACAGATTTTCCCTTGCTTCTTGTTGTTGTTGTTATGTATCATTGAGTTGCCTGCGACTCATAATGACCCTATGTACAACAGCCCTAAACTCTGCCCTATCCTGTGCCAATCTCACCATCTTCAACACACTTACCACTATTACTCCAGTCACTGAATCAATCCATCTCATTGAGGGTCTTCCTCTCCTGTATTGTCCCTCTATCCTCCCAAGCATGATGTTCCTCTCCAAGAACTGACCCCTCCTTGCAACATGTCCAAAGTATGTCAGACGAAGCTTCAGAATCCTTGCTTCCAAGGAGCAGCCCAGCTTCACCCTCTCCAGGACAAACTTGTTTGTTTTCCTAGCAATCCATGGTATATTCAATACTCTTCTCCAACACTACAGCTCAAAGGCATCAATTCTCCTTCATCATCCCTAGTCATTGTCTAGCTCTCTGATGCATAGCAAGTGATTGCAAAGACCATAGCATGTATCAGGAGCACCTGAGTCTCCAAATTGACATTGTTGCACTTCAGTACTTTAGAGAGGTCTCTAACCGCAGACTTTCCTATCGCAATACAACTTTTAATTTCCTGGCTGCTGGTGCCAAAAGTGTTGATTGTGGAGCCCAGCAAACCAAAAACTGTGAACAATCTCAATTTCTTCACCATCCTTCATGATGTTGCCAATCAGCCCGGGGTGAGAATCTCTGTTTTCTTGATATTGAGCCTCAATCCATACTGAAGACTGCAGTCCCCGACCTTCCACAGCAAGCGCTTCAGGTCCGCCTCAGTTTCAGCAAGCAGGGTTGTGTCATCTGCATAATGCAGATTGTTGATGACTCTTCCTCCAATCCTGATGCCACATTTCTCCTCATAGAGCCCAGCCTCCAGGATAATCTGTTCTGCATAAAGATTGAAAAAGTATGGAGACAGAATACATCCCTGGCATACACCCTTCCCATTTTGAACTATGTAGTGTTTCCTTGCTCTGTTCTGATGACTACCTCCTGGTCCAAGTATAGGTTTCACATTAGCATGGTCAAGTGTTCTGGGATTCCCATTCTTCTCAGAGTTAGCCACTGTTTGTTATGATCTACACAGTCAAATGCCTTTGCATAATCATTGAAACAAAGATAGACATTCTTCTGGTACTCCTTGCTTTCAGCCAAGATCCATCTAACATTAGCTACAATATGCCTAGTACCATGACCCTATCTAAACGCCTCCTGCACTTCTGGTAATTCTCTGCTGATGTGCTGTTCCAGACGTTTTTGGATAATCTTCAGCAGAATCTTGCTTGCATGTGATATCAGTGATACTGTTTGAGAATTTTCTCACTCTGTGGGAACACCTTTCTTCGGAATGGGAACAAATATAGATCTCTTCCAGTCTGTTGGCCAAGTGGTTGTTCTCCAGATCTTGGCACAACTTGGTGAGCATATCTGAAATCACAGAATCCCAATTTTAAGATATAAAAGTGACTCATTGGTAAAGGAGTATAAATTCTGGCATAGCCAAATACAATTTGATTATGTAAAGCTGCTATTTCACGTAGGCTTACACACAGCAGAGATAATGTGGATGGCACAGAACTGGGTGGTGCTTCGTTCTGCTCTACAAAGAGTTGTTGTGAGTCATCGCTGACTCTTTAGCTCTTCATAACAATATTTTCAAAGTTATCCTAAACCCAGACCCACTGCCGTCGAGTCCATTCTGACTCAGACCCTGTAGGACAGAATAGAACATTCTTAGTATTTGTAAGGTTCTGTTGCTTTCCAGAAGCAGACAGCCACAGCTGTTTTCTACAGGGTGGCCAATGGATTCAAACTGCTGATATTCTGATTAGCAACCAGCAGCAGGGTGCTTCATTATTGCTCTATAGAACTTTGTTGTTGTTGATTGCCGTTGAGTTGAGCATGACTCATAGCAACCTTATGAACAAAAGGCTTCTATAACTATTGTCATTTATCAAAGTTCATAACGTTTTCAGAAGCATGTTGTTTAGGGATTGGATGTCACTCCTACTTCCAAATAGGGCTCTTTAGTGATGCAGATATGAAATGCAAGAAGGGACATACAGCCAATAACGACGAAAAACTGATACTTGATGCATTTGAACTGCAATATTGGTAAAGAATATTGGCTACCTGGTAGACTGCCTGAAGAACAACCAAAGAACCATTCAGGAAGAACACAGCCAAAAAAGAGGGTCCCTGAGACCATCATTAAAATACTCTATCTACCCTGAGGAGCAACATTTAGTCTTCTTGGATGAGAAAACCCCCAAAGACCTGTTTGGTTTAATTGCTATAGCAGTATATCCTGTTACTTGCAACCAAATGCATCCTTTTTAAAATTTTTTAAAGAAAATTTTCATTTTAAACTGGTTTACTTACAAAGTTTGTATACATTGTTTTTAACACTGGATCCTTTCCATTGCCTTTTACCTCCACCCTCATCAAATTGTGAAACACTATGATTAACTATCCTCCCACCTTTACCTCTCTGCTCCCACACTCCCCCTCCTTGGATCCTCATACATGTTCTACGATAATGGTCTTATACAATATTTGTCCTTATGGGACTGAGTTCACTTAGCATAATGCTCTCCAGTCCCACCCAACTTAGGTAGTAATTTACAGAATCATTGCTACTGTGTGATGCATAGTATTGATTGTGTGAATGTACCATAATTTTTCAACCCATTCCGTTGTGGTTGGACATTTGGCCTGTTCTTGTGATGGTGATTAACGCTTCTATGAACATTGGTGTACAAGTCTCCATTTGTGACTCAGTCTTTATTTTCTCAGGGTATATTGTAATCAGTGGAAAAGCTGGGTCATAAGGAATTTCTAAATTCAACTGTTTGAGGAAGTGCCAAACAGTTTTCCAGAGTGGTTGTATCATTTTACAATCCCACCAACAATGTATAAGTGTTCCTATATCTCCACATCCTGTCCAATATTTATTACTTGCTGTCTTGTTAAACTTTTTAACTGCTGCTCAAGTGAGATGGTATCTCATTGTGGTTTTGATTTGCATCTCTTTTATTGCCAGTGATTTTGATCATTTCTTCATGTGTCTGTTGACCATCCAAATAGTTTCTTCTGTGAAAATTCTTTCCATATCTTTTGCCCACTTTGTAACTGTGTTATCAGTCTTTTCTAAGACCCTTGTCTGAAATGGTAATACCAAATGTTTTTTTCCCAGTCAGTAGGTTTTCTTTTCACCCTGTTGGAAAAAGGTTTTGATGAGCACAAAGATTCAATCTTTAAAACGTCCCATTCATCAATTTTATCCTTTCCAGATTGTGTATTTCTAGCTGTATTTGTCAGTCTTTTTATACTATAGACTAGGCCATCTAAGCTTTATCGTAGTTTGTCTCTGATGATTTCTTATGGTTTTGGGTTTTACTCCCAGGTCTCTAATTTACTATGAGTTGATTTTTGTGTATGGTGTGAGGTGTGGATCCTGTTTCACCTTTCTGTAGGTAGTAGTTCAGTTTTGCCAACACCATTTGTTGAAGAGGTTGTCATTTCCCCATTTGATAGGTTTTATTTCCTTGTTGAATATCAGTTGACCATGGATAGCTGGGTCTATTTCTGGGTTCTCAATTCTGTTCCATTGGTCTGTGTGCCTGTCATTGTACCAGTACCATGCTGTCTTGGTTACTACTGTTGTGTAGTAGGTTTTGAGGTCAGGGAGTGTTTACCTTCCACTTAATTTTTGTTTTTCAGAAGTGCTTTCCAATTTAGGTTCTCTTTCTTCTCCAACTAAATTTGACAATTTCCCTTTCGATCTGTTTGAAAAATGAATTTGGTATCTCTGTTGGGATTGCATTGAACATGTAGATTATTTTTGGTAGGACTGTAATTTTCACAATATTGAGTCTTCCTATCCATGAGCAGGGCACATTTCCCTACTTATCTGGGCCTTTGATTGTGTCTTAAAAAATGTTTTGTCCTTTTCTTCATACAGGTGTTTTGGTTCTCTAGTTTGGCTCATTCCCATGTATCTCAATTTGTGGTTGGCTATTGTAATTGGTATTGCTTTCTTGATTTCCCAAATGCATTCTTTCCCCCACTTTTAATATCTTATTGGGAAGCTCTAATGGCCCAGTGGTAAAAAGTTGTGCCACCAACCCAAAAGTACATTGTTCGAATCCACCAGCTGCTCCAAGGGAGAAAGATGGGCACTCTTTTCTTGTATTGCTTCTGAAAACCTGTTGGAGGGTCAGCTGTGAGTTGGTTCTGACTCAATAATGCACAACAGCAAAAATAACATTGTGCTTTGGGTGAAAGTTTACATAATAAATTAGTCATTTATTGAATGGCTTGTACACAAATTGGTCTGTGATGTCAGTTTGCAATCCTTATAATTTGTCAGTGTTCTCCCCATTTCCATGTGGGGTCCTCATCTCCATCCACCCAGTTTCTCTGCCCCTCCCTCCCCTCTCATCTTTACTTTTGGGCAGGTATGGCCCTTTTGGTTTCATAGTTGATTGTTTTAAGGAGTCCATTCCCATGGGCACTCCTTGAAGGTAAAGATGGGGAAGCTTCCTTTCATCTACTTCGGGCATGTTGTTAGGAGAGTCTATTCCTTAAAAAGGGACATTGGGCTTGGAAAGGTGGAGGATCAGAGAAAAAGAAGAAGATCCTCAAGAAGATGGATTGACACAGTGACTGAAACAATGAGCTCAAATTTATCCAGCGAGGATGGTGCAGGATAGGGCAAGATTCAGATCTGTGGTTCAGAGGGTCGCTATGAGTTATAGTTGATTTGACAACATCTAACAACAACAATGGTTACTTGACTAGGAGCTCTGGAGGAACAGTGGCTTAAGTGTTGGCCTGCTAACTGAGAGGTTGCCATATGGCAGAAGGACGAGGCAGTCTAAAAGTTTATAGCCTCAGAAACCTTACAGGGCACTTCTTTGTCCTACAGCGTCAAAATGAGTTGGAAATGAATCAGTGGCAGTTGATCTTCAGTTTAAAGGGTGAGGACAATAGTCTTGAGGTTCTTCCATGATCTGTAGACCAATAAATTGAACCATTTCAAAAATAGAAGCTAAATGTGCTCCTCACATACTTATTTAGCCAAAGAAAAGATTTTTTTTCCAAAATTCTGAACCAAAGTCATCAGCAATTTATTAGCTGCTAATTCTGGGGAAAATAATTTTCACCTCAAAATTCAGTTCAAAGGAAACATTTCCTGTTTTCTCTTTCCTTTCTTTTGCACCAAATGATTCAAAACATCAATAATATTTCAAGTGTGAGGAGCAACAGCTCAGTACTCTTGACAGTATGTTACTTCTGTCTTTCTATTATCACCATTATAATGAAAAAGGCAAGTTGACTGCAGTGTTTTCTGCTTTCTCCATTGCTGCTAAAGTCTTTCTGTATTGGCTCTTGAACAGCCGTAAACACAGTCTAATACTTCGTATGGCATGACATTGACAACCTGCTAGAGAAAAGGAGAGGGTTAGGAGACATCTCAGCTGCCTCCACAGACAGTTGATGCTGTGTTACTTGAGGGGACAGCATAAACCCCATTTTTTTTTAAAAAAACCCCATTAATACCAGAAGCAAAAGCAGGCCATAAAAATTCTTAGCTTAAAGCAAACACAAATGCGCCAGGTAAAGTCTTATCTGTCCTTGCAAAACTAGTGTCTATGTGACACAAAAAGAGTAAAGGCGGGCAAAGTAGCCAGCCCATCAAAAGCTGACCCACATGACTGATCCCCCAGCCTTTCAGCCATGCTCCCAATCTCCCCGCCCTGACAGTAGCACCCAGGAAGGCCTTAAAAGCAATTGTGGAGGGGGACTCGGGGCTTTTTCCCTTGCCACCTTCCTACTGAGGGAGAGTCTCCACATGTTGAATTTTCTGGACAACAAATGCTCTTGTATTTACATGTGTGTAATAGGATTTCCTTTGAGGGGCATTTCGTGGGCAGAACATTATTCACAAAAGGTCTGAATCCAACACCATCTGAAGCTCCACAGCGCAGGAATAACTTGCCCAACTCACTCCCAAGAGTCAAAGGACTGGGTTAACAAATGGTTAACACAGTTAGCTGGTAACCCAAAGGTTGAAAGGTCAAATCCACCTAGACATGCTTTGGAAGAAAAGTCTAGTGATTAACGGGAAATCTTTTCCCATGAGACTTAAGGCCTCTGAAAACCTTCTAGAGGGTCAGCTATGTGTCAGTTCTGGCTCAACAACACACAACAACAGTATG
>NW_006399969.1:827780-829540 GCF_000299155.1 Elephantulus edwardii
ACTTTGCTAAATTGGTCCACCATGTCCAATAGTTTTCTTGCTGAGTCTTTAGGGTTTTCTAAGTATACTATCACGTCATCCACATAGAGGGATAATTTTACCTCCTCGTTGTCAATTTGGATACCTTTTCAATATGATATTTCTAAGTTGTTGTTTTTAAGTGTCATCAAGTCATAATGAACCCATGGACAATAGTTCTGAACTCTGACTTCCCCTGAGCCAGTCTCACTGACTCCAAGCTCCTTACCACATTACCCTAGTTACTGTGTCAGTCCATCTCATCCTGGTCTTCCTCTCTTGTGCTGTGCCTCTACCCTTCCCAGTATGATGTTCTTCTTCAAGGACTGATCCCTCCTGACCATGTGCCCAGTATGTAAGATGGATGTTTGTTTTCTTGGTAGTCCGCAGTAAGTTCAATACTCTTCTCCAGCACCACAACCCAAAGGCATCAATTCTTCTTCTGTCATTGTGCAGCTCTTTGATGCACAGCAAGTAATTGTGAAGACCTTGGCCTAGTGAACTTATTTAACTAAGTAAACTTTTTCTCATTGTTATTTTAATGTCATCCTCATTGTTTTATTTCATTTTATTTTTTTTAACTTGGAAATAGCATGGTTGAAGTTCTTTCTGAAGGGGCTCATACCTTGCACATGGTGCTTTGCGTGGCCCAGGAGTTTGATGCTCGTGTCTCAGGTACATCAGTTGCCAATCTCAGGATGACTCCTCTGGGTCTTAAGCGCACAAGGATTCTGGTCCCAGGACTGCTCAAACAGGTTCTTCAGGTATGAAAAGCCAGAAAACAGAACAAAATCCAGGAAGCAAAGATCTTCAGTCTCAGGAGCCAAAGCTTATGACTTCAGAAAGATGGAATTATTGATGTGGCAGATCCTCCCAAAGCCTGCAAGTTGGTTCATGAGCAATCCCTGCTGTAGCATTCTATTGTTATTATTAGGTGCTGTCAAGTCAGCTAGGTCTCATAATGACCCTGTGAAGAACAGACCTGAAACCTGCTCTATCCTGTGTCATCCTCACCATTTCTGACACACTCTGTTGTGGTTGCTGTGTGCCTTTGAATTGGTATTGACCTATAGTTGACCCTCCAGTGATTTTTTTTTCAGAGGCAGTAAATCACACACGAGTTGATAACCCATCTGATAAAATCTGCACTGCAATCCCAAAGACATGTTGTTTGAGGCCACCAGCTGCTCAGTGGGAGAAGGATGGATAATCTCTTCCCATGTGATAAACTGCCTCTGAAAACCGATGGAGGGTCAGCAGTGGGTCAGTTCTAACTTGATGGTACACCACCATCAGCAGCTTATCTAACCAACATTTCCAGATCCAAGAGTCCTGCATCCCTTGTCAGGAATGAGGCACAGTTGAAGAGCAGCACAACGACACCTAACAACAACAACAACAGCAACAATAGCAAGAGTGCAAAGTCTTTCTTCTGATGTTTCTCTGTATGGTCTTGAACCTCCAACCTCTCAGTTGTCAGTGAGTGTATTAACTGCATTATCCAGATCTACCTAAGGGGTGAACTTGCCAAGCTCTAGACTTCTTGGACCCATAAACTCACTTGCTGCAGAGTGTTCAAATACACTTTCTGCTTCAACGAAGAAGGCTTTAATTATTTTTTCTTAAAAATAATTTTAATGAACATTTACAGAGAATTTGGATTTCCATTCATTCATTGCTGCACTTCTCTACCCGCCCAGCCCCCGCCATTCATTCATTGCTGCACTTCTCTACCCGCCCAG
>NW_006399969.1:829755-837507 GCF_000299155.1 Elephantulus edwardii
TTTTCTCAGTCTTACCCCCACCCTGATATCAGTCCCATTTTACCGCAGTGGCACCATGCAATATGTGTCCTTTTGCGACTGAGATATTTCACTCAGCATAATGTCCTCCAGGCTCACCTATTTTGAATAATATTGAATGAGTTCCTTGTTTTTCAATGCAGCATAGTATTCTATTGTGTGACTATACCACAGCTTCTCTATCCATTCGTTTGTTGATGGGCACTAAGGTTGTTTCCAACTCCTTGCTATTGTGAACAGAGCTGAGATAAACATGGGTGTGCATATATCTGTTTGGATATCAGTTATGGTCTCTTTGGGATATATTCCCAGTAGTGGAATTGCTGGGTCAAATGGTATCTCTATTTGCAACTTTTTGAGAAAGCGTCATGCCACCTTCCACAGTGGTTGCACCATTTTACCGTCCCACCAACAGTGAATAAGGGTTTCAGTTTCTCCACAACCTCACCAGAATTTGTTGCTTGCTGTTCTGTTAAATTTTGCTATTTTGACTCGGGTGAGATGATATCTCATAGTTGTTTTGATTTGCATCTCTCTTGGAGCTAGGGATTTTGAACATTTCTTCATGTGCTTGTTGGCCATCTGAATGTCTTCTTTGGTGAAGTGGCTTTAATTCTTAGTTGGTCCTTTTAAAAAGTGAACTCGCACACACACACACACACACACACACACACACACACACACACACACACAGCTCTTCATAATACCCATACTTATTACTGTTGAGTTGGTTATAATTCATAGAGGACTCTCTACTGGGTTTCCAAAGTTGTAAATCACATGAGAGGAGATTGTTTATCTTTCTCCCAAGGAGTTGTTGAGGGATTCAAATTATTGGAGTCGATTCTCTATGGACTGCACCATCAGAGCTCCCTAACAAAAACATTAATTTACTGATAACAGCAAGCAAACATGGCAGAAGTGGCAGGTTTTGACCTTGGAAAAAAACTATTCACAGCTTTTTACCCTTTGCACATGTCACACCTTGAACTAATTCTTCACATTTACACCCGGTTCAAAGAAAAGAGAAGGGCAAAGAAGGTGGGGCAGTTGCCCTGTTATTCATCGGGATCACCTTGGGTCTGTTTTCCAAGGCTGGTAGCAGAATATCTCCTACGATGTTTTATGGAGGAAGACATTCGAGCCATACAAAGTATGTAAGGTTACTATTATACAAAGGGGGAAACCCACTGCAGTGTTCATCTTCCTTTTGAGAAGTATACAGATTTTTCTCTCTGTCTTTAGAATAGATCTCTCCATTTTTATTTGTTTGCCATCTTCTCGTCCTGTCCCTGTTTTTGGAGGGAGGTGTTGGAAATGGCGACTTCCAGCATGTTAGTTCTCCTAATTCTCCTTAAATGTTCCTACAGGCTTCCTTCTCACATCAGAGTGATATCCCAGGGCCGTACAGCAGCCCTGGCAGCTCTGCGTGGCTAACCTCCTCATCCTTTGTGGAGTCCACTCCTCTCTCGCTCTCCTGGGCCATGTCGTTTCAGCACACTGACTTGACACTGGTTGTTATGTGCTGTCAGGTTGGAACTGACTCATAGTTGACCCTACAGTGGGTTTTCAGAGACAATACATCACAGAGGAAGAGATTACTATATTTCTCTTACAGAGCAGTTGGTGGATTCAAACCACCCACCTTTGAGTTGGCAGTGCAACTTCTTTCCAGTTAGGCCACCAGAGCTCCCTTACCTCCTAGAACAGACCGGATATCCAGGACATCTTCACATGGTGGCCTCCATCTCCCACTGGCCAGAGGCCTTGTCCCCTGGTGTCCTCCCCCCTCCTCTCGGTCCTCTGTCCTCAGTCAACTTCTGAAAGAGTGCTTTACAGATAGTGCCACCTGCCACGTTGTCTCCTTATTGTAGTTTGTCTTTGTGTATATCCTATTCCCTCCTGAGGGTGTGTGTGTGTGAGGGTGTGTGTGTGTGAGAGTGTGTGTGTGTGTGTGTGTTTCATTGTCTGACTTCTCCCACTCTGATATAAGCTCCACGAAGCTTTGTTTTTGGCCACTGCTGCACACTCAGTACCTAAACCATCGTGGTACAGGGTGGTCACAATAAAGTATAGTAAAGAGTAAATGACTGAATGCGGTGTTGGGGTTTTTTTGTTCAAAATGGCTTTCCTAGCCATTGAATTTGACTTTGCTATGTAGATGGGCGGGATCATGCAGATAGTTTGTTAGCCTATCCACAAAGGAATTGGCTTGTTTCACCACTAAATTGAGCAGGCTTCCCAACAGATTCAAGTCTCACCACCAGCAAAGAAGAAGCAAGATAATGTAGTGCATCCTTTGAGGTAGCAGCAGCCATAGCAGCCGAATCACAGAACCAGAGACCTGGTATGAGGCGGAGCAGACCTTGAGACTGCTATACCGTTGAGCCAGAGTTAGGAGCCTTTTGCCCAAGTTTATTGGTGAATGGGGGGGCAGGTAGAGCCCCAACTGGCAGGACAGAGGGATCTGGACTAAAGTCAAAGGCTTCAAGCTGAGGTGCCTGTGAGCACATTTTGGAAGCTGTCCTGACTGAGCGTATTCTGAGATACAGCCTTTTGACTTCCCTAACATGGTTCTCTGTGGTCTCTAAGCTATC
This sequence comes from Elephantulus edwardii, assembly GCF_000299155.1. Classification (NCBI taxonomy): domain Eukaryota; kingdom Metazoa; phylum Chordata; class Mammalia; order Macroscelidea; family Macroscelididae; genus Elephantulus; species Elephantulus edwardii. The sequence continues at coordinate 832,371 of NW_006399969.1, forward strand.
AAGTCAGATTTTAGACCCAGTAAAACAGTTAAGATACGGCTGTCCCCATGGGATCCTTGCTCTTTCTACATGGAATGTTGAGTGAGGAGTGAGAGAAGATGATACTGATCAGCAGCATTTTCAGAGTAAGACCCATTAGACGGGCAAAGGCCTAGCATCTGCTCTGGGGAAACAGTCTGTGGAGACTCCCTGGGTCACAGCGTTGAGCCGAAGTGCAAGCATGGGCTGGCACAAGACTGGGCGCATCCATGTCCACTGTGTCTGGGCCATTGTGCTTTGGGGGTGACTTAATGGCAGTGCACAACAGGGGGTGTAACGATGAGAAGTGAGTGGTCAACGACCCCAGGACTGTTGTGCAAGAAGGGAGGATGTATGCAAACCTACTTCGTTCCCAGATTCTTCAGAAGCCCAGTAGTGAATGAACTCAAACCACAAAGACAAGGAGGAGTGGGCCCAGTCCTCACTGTGACCTTGGCCTGCTGAGGAACAGAGCCTGGATACAACAGACCTCCAATGCCAGGTGCATGTCTTCCAGCCTCCCTCCCTCTGTCCCATTATTGAACCTGGTGGTCACCTCCCTTTGCTGAATGCTGCCCTGCTATTAACCTGGCCCATAGCTGAGGAGGCCAGAGTGCAGAGAAGGCCTTACCTAGCCAGGATCATGTGACAGCTCCTCCCAGCTGGTGCTGCCTGTCCTCAGGGGAGCTACCAGGGAGGCTGGGAGCAGGGGGCCTGGTCTCACACCCAGGGCTGCACTGCTTTCTCTCCCCATCAATTCAAAGCTGTCTGGGAGGAGATGGTGAGGACTCTGGTTCTGCTTATGGAGGATCTCAGAATCTGGAAATCAGTGGGGACATTGTCCTTGGGGTTGACACGGTCATGAGTGCCTGAAGAGGCCTGGGAATTGGTCACTAAGCAGGTCAGCCGTGGCCCTCCCTCCACTCAGCTCTTCTGTCCCGAGAGTGCTCAGCTGCCCAGTTCACGTCACTGGAGAAGGGGGTGGGAAGGCAGAAAGGGAAGCAACAGGCCTGCTCTGAGCCAGGCCGTGCGGGCTGTTGGCTCACATCCCTTTAGTCACTCCTCATGCCAGCCCCAAGATCTCAACGAGCAGCATCAACATCTTCCCTCCCACTGCTCCCTCACCTCCTCCTCCTCTTCCTTCTCTGGATTGAAGTAATAGGATGGATGCGCAGAGCAGCTGAGTCAAAAGCAGCTGTTGTCTAATAGCGTTGCTAGGTAGCCTTGAGTCAGAACCAAGTTATAGCTGACCCTCCAGGAGGTTTTCAGAGGTTGTAAATTGCCTGGAGTGTGTATGTGGGGGAAACTGCTTGTCTTTCTTTTCCTCACAGGGCAGCTGGTGGATTTGAGCTGTGCGCCTTTGTGCTGGCAGTCTAGCTGAGCTTCCTTTATGTTGTAGGGTAACAAAATCGAACCCAAGCCAATTGCCACCAAGAATTACATAGCAGGAGTTCTCCATGGCTGTGACTACTCAGAAGCAGAGCTCCAGGCCTTGTTTTCCCAGAGGCCACCAGGTTGGCTTGAACTATCAACCTTTGATACGGTATCCTTCACTACCCAATCAGTCCATATGTATCTTGATTCAGAAATCAATTCTCTTCTTGTTCCATGCTGTCCCTTTGGGGACAGTGGCCTTTCAACAGGAGAACTCCCGGCTTCCATGGAACTCCGGTGGCTTAGTGGTAAGGAATTGAGCTGCCAGTTGGTCGTTGTTGTTGTGTGCCATTGAGTCGGAGCTGACCCATAGCTAACCGTCTGGCAGGGTTTCCAAGGCCATGAATTGCATGGAAGGAGAATGTCCATCTTTCTCCTTCGGAGCAGCTGGTGGATTAGAACTGCATGCCTTTGAGTTGGCAGTGCGGTTCCTTACCACTAAGCTATGAGAATTCCCAAAGATACGTGATTCAAATCTACCAACTGCTCTGCAGGAGAAAGATAGACAGTCTCCTCCCATGTGATTTACTACCTCTGAAAACCCTTTGGAGGGGTCATCTATGAGTCAGTTCCAACTCAGCAGTAATCAACAACAACAACATGCCATGGTCCTCAGTTTGATTCCTGGCCAATATTCCCCTATCTATCAAAAAAGGCTTGTGAGTTGCTAAGATTCTGAGTCAGACTAGGAGGAAAGGCCTGATGATGTCCTTTGAAAATTAACCCATGAAAAACTTATGCGTGTATCGAACAGTGGTCCAATCACGTTGTGCATGTGGTCTCCCTGAGTGAGGGGCTGACCTGACAGCAGTGGCTCACCACCATGACATTGTCCTTCAGTAGGGGCCTGGACAGCCTGGCTTTGCCATGAGTCCCCTTGGAGTGCATCTTCCCATGAAGGAGCATGCTCTCACGTGGACTCTCTGACAGATCATCTAAGGAGAGTGAGGCCGAGGGCCAGTGCTGGGTGCTGGCGGTCTTGGTGGCCCCCCTCCTGACTGCTATGGGCTCAGGGCTGCCATTTTGGACACTGTCCCACAGAGTTTCATTTTCACTTTTTTATTGAAAAATCGAAATCTGGGGAATTAGAACCTTTCATATTGATTTGTCAGGAGCAAGTGAAAATTACATTCTGTCCAGGGCCAGGAACGTGCCACCTGGAGCCTTGACAGGGCTGACGTCGGGGGTGAATGATGGGGCAGGCAGATGTAGTCTCTGCTTTTCAAAGGCTCGGTTTTTCAAAGTGACGAAAGCAAAATTTAATTTTTGACCCACGCAAAAATCATTTCTGGGATTAAACATTTGGTTTGTTGTTAGTTAAAAGGAAAAGTGAGGAGAAAGACTAAATGGAGAATCTCTTTGGAAAACAAGCAAGTGAAGTGTTTCATTAAGCACATCAGGAGTGGTGGGCATATCTTGGTTCAACTTCCAACTTAGGAGGCTGGCATTTGGGGCCTGGGGAGAGAATAAACCAGCGTTCTGGCTGAGTGCTTCACAGGTTCTAGGACCAGGTCTTCCTCTGCCACTTACTACCGTGATGACCTTTTGCAAATTCGTTTCTTGAGCTTCAGGGTTTTTTTGGTCTCTAAATTAAGTCTGACAGTAAAACCACTGCAAAGGTGGTAGTGAGTATTGACAGAGTAAATATTAGTTGACTGAACAAATGAGTAAGCAAAATGGTCGGTGTAAGGTGATAGTGTAGATGCCTAGAACATATTAAATATACTCTTTCAAAAGCTACTCATTACTGTCAAGTTAATATACTGTCAAAGACCTCACCAGAGTGCTAAAGAATAATGATGTCAGTCTAGAGACTAAGGTGCTCCAGGTCCAGGCCTTGATCTTCTCAATTGCTTACTATGCCACAGAGAGCTGGACATTGACTAAGGATGACAGAAGAAGAATAATCAATGTCTCTGAGTTGCGGTGTTGGAGGAGAGTTTTGAACATACCATGGACCACCAAGAGAACAAACAGGTCTGTCCTAAAGACGGTGAAACCATGTTGCTTTTTGGAGGCAAGGATTTTGAAGCTCCATCTCATGTTCTTTGAGCACATGGCCAAGAGGAAGCAGTTCTTGGAGAAGGACATCCTACTTGGTAAGGTGGAGGGACAGCCCAGGAAAGGAAGACCCTGATGTGATGAATTGACTCTGTGACTGGGGTAATGCGGGTATATGTGTCAGAGACGGTGAGGCTGGCTCAGAATAAGGCAGGGTTCAGAGCCATTGCTCATAGGGTCACAATGAGTAGTAATTGACTTGATGGTACATAAAACCCAATAACAACAGTGAGTAGTCAACTCATAGCTGACTGACCCTTTGTTGGGTTTCCAATGCCATAAATCCACAGGCAGAGAATTCCTATCTTTCTCATGAGGATCCTCTTGTGGACTTGAACCACCACTAGTGCTAAATAAGCATGAGATGCTATTATCCTTAATATGATCTTCAGGTCATGCTGAGCCTGGTTGTGGCCTTCATCATGTAGGACCCAAGAAGGCTGGGGGATCTGTGTTTCAAGACACCAGAAAGAATCCTAGCTCTGCTTTGCCTTGGTTTGGGACCTCACCAGCATTGAACTAATTCAGAGCAAACAACTTCCAAAGGATGGAGTGTTGCAGCGCCCAAACACAGTCTGCGGTGTTGCTTCCTGTCACCCATCCATCAGTCAGTTATACTGTGTGGCTTGCATGTTGCTGTGAACCTGGAAGCTGTGCCTTGGATATGCCACCGGCAGGATCATCCATGGTGGAGGGTCACAGAGGAGCTTCCAGACTAGGATGGACTAAGGGAGAAACACCTGGAAATGAAGGTTAACCAATGATACCCTGTGAATGATGACAGAATATGGCCCATTATGCTACCAGAAGATGAGTCCACTAGTCAAAGGCCACATTTTGTCCAATTTGAAAGCAATATGATGTGCCCATTTGAGGGATGCTCCATGATATTGAATTTTGTTCCTCCCCTTTTTCTGTTTCTTCAGGAAAATGTTTCAAGGTTGGTTGTGGGTGAAAATCCATGATCACGAAGCTGCCTCCTGGGGAAAGGCATCTAGAAAGTTCATGTCCGAAACCAGTGTGTGTTCTCTTCTGGTTCCCTTCTCCCTCCCATTCTTTCACTAGTTGCTGTACAATTGATTCTGACTCATTGGGTGCTCTGGTGGCTTAGTGGTCGGAAGCTGCATTACAATCCCGAAGCGATGCACTTCCGCCAGCTGCTCCATGGGAGAATAGAAAGTCACCTCTCGAGTGATTTATTGCCTCTGAACAGCTACTGGGGGTCAGCTACGAGGCTGTTCTGACTCGACGGTACACAACAACAACAACAATGTGGTGACTTCAACTCTCAGATGCACAGTGAGTGACTGAAAAGGCCATGGCTTGTGTCAGATGCACCTTCATTTTCAAACTGATTTCATTGCTCTTTAGCATTTTAGAGAGGTCTGTGACAGCAGATTTTCCCAATGTAATACATCTTTTGATTTCTTGACTGGTATCAAGGATCTTGAATGCTATATTTGTTCCCATTCCAAAGAAAGGTGACCCAACTGAGTGTGGAAACTACAGAACAGTGTCATTGATTTCACACGCAAGCAAGATTCTACTGAAGATTATCCAAAAACGATTAGAACAGCACATCAGCAGAGAACTGCCGGAAGTCCAGGCTGGGTTTAGAAGGGGT
>NW_006399969.1:840982-855134 GCF_000299155.1 Elephantulus edwardii
AATTGTAGCATTGGACAAGAGTACTGAATATCCTATAGACCATCAAAAGAACAAGCAGATATGTTTTGGAGAAAGTACAGCCAGGGTGCTCCTTAGGGGCAAGAAAAGCAAAACTTTGTCTTATGTACTTTGGACATGTTGTTAGGAGGGCCGAGTTTTTGGAAACATGAAACAGAAGAAGGCCTTCAGTGAAATGGATTGACACAGTGATTCTATCAATGCACTGTAATAGATCAGGGGTAGTGAGAACAGCACAGGATAGGGAGGATTCAGAACTATCTATAGATTGCTAAGAGTTGTACTTGACTCAATGATACCTAACAACAGCAATAACAACAGCATAGCAACTCCATGTGTGTTCGAATAGAACTGAGAACCATGTTTTCAGTAACTGGTTTGGTGTTGGTTTTTTGTTTTTTATTTTGTTTGATTTTTTTAAAAAAAAGATTGCTGGAACTTTGTTCTGAGCCTTCTCTAGGTGACGTGAACCATCAAGCTTGTAGTTAGCAACTAAGTGCATAACTTCCTGCAGCACTCACCTGCTCCCTCCCTCTCTGTCTTTACCCGGTGCTGGTGAGTGCGTTTTGAGCCACTGTGTCCAGTAGAACAGAGAGGAGCTACCTGTGGAGTTTCCAGAGCTGTAAATGTTACAGGAGCAGACTGCCATGCCTTTCTCTAGAGAGTGGCTGGGGTTTCAAGCTGCAGACTCTTCTGGTAGTGGCTCAGCCCTTAGCCCTCTACACCATCAAAGGCCCTCTACCTTCTTTCAAAATTAAAAAATTCATTGTCATCAAATTGGAGCCAACTCAAAGCTGGCCCTTCAGCAGATTTCCAGGGCTGCCACTTTGGCAGGAGGAGATTGTCCATCTATCTCCCCAAGAGTAGCTGGAGGACTTGAACTACTCCAGAGGTATAGTCTTTGGGTTACCAGTTCAAGGTCCAACAAATTAGGCCACCAGAGCTCCCTCTCGACTTTCTAGTTGCCTTTTTCCAGTGGATCCTGGCCCACATCTGACCTTCCGCTGACTTTCTGAGTTTGTAAATAACATTGGAGGAAATTGCCCATCTTTCTCCCAAGGAACTGTTCTTGGATTTGAGCCATAGGCCAGGCGCAGCTCTTGAGTTAACAGTGCAACTCCTTACAGACTAAGAGTCTACTCTCTCTGTTACTGTTATGGCCGTCAAGTCTACTGTGACCTACGAACACCACCTCTGAACCTTGCCCTATCCTGAGCCAAGCACACCATCGCCAAGACACTTGACCCATTGCCACAGTCATGGTGTCAGTCCATATTGTCAGAGGGTCTTCCTCTCTTGCTCCCTCTCTTCTTTTCCAAGTATGATGTCCTTCTCCAAGAACTTTCTCTCTAACACCTGTAAAATGTCCTATGGTTTCCCTTTCCATATGCAAACTAACTATTGCCCTCACCCTGAGACCTGAAGGTGATTCTAGCAGAAAATGAGCAATACTTTCTCTTCCCAAGATGGGGATGGGCCTGGGACTTCAAAATTGAAGGCCCCAGCGGTCCCAGCCTGGAGGTGTTGAGACCAGCTGTGTCACACCTCAGGCCTCCGGCTTTGAAGGTGACAGCTGATTAGAATGCACAAACATTTCAGCATTTCAGTCAGATGTTCGGCCCTTGGAATAAGAAGTCGAACAACTGCTTTGAAGAGGAAAACCACTTGGAGCTGGCTAAGCAGCTTCCTCAGCGTCTTGCATGCCAGAGCTGGGCTCAGGCATCCACTCTGAGCCCTGGAGCTGTCAGGGATGAGAAACTCCTTGCAGAGACCTAAACACAACCCGGGTTGGGGCGAGAGGAGGGTGGGGCCCACAGAAGTCCTCCCCTCCCAGCCAGTCCTGAACACAACAACTGGACGCGCGTGCGTGACAGGCACTGCAGGCGGATCACGTTGAGCAGCTGTACTTCCCCGCACGCAGGTGTTGGGCTCCACTGCCAGCTGCTGCCAGGGGCGGAGTGTGGGGAGGGCTGGGGGCTGGGACCCTCGCACTTGTTGCTGTCAGAGTGAGGAGGAGTTGTGAATTCCTGCTGTCCTGGAAACTTGCCCAGTTGCTGAGTTTCGCTGGAGCCCTCCTGTGGGATTCTGGTTCTTCCCTCACCTGGGTCAGCAGATGCGGGATGTCTCCACTACTGACGCTCAGACTGGCTAAGCCTGTAACCTGTCCAGGCTTCAGTTTCCTAATGTAGGTAGTGCTTGTTGCTGTCCCCACACTCGTGGAGACACCTTCTTCCTCACCTCCAGACACAGCAGAAATAAATGCTGCCCTTTGCTGAGCTAGCTTTCTGATTGATTCCAGACCAGACCAGACCAGACCAGACCATTGTGATGGGAGGCAATTCACTAGCTGGCTTTCAGACAGTTTGTGGGCTTTTTTACCTACTTCATCTTAGTCTAGAAGCTCCAATATGTTTTATATCCTCATAGCAGTCCTTCGGGAACAGGAATGCACAGGAATGGGATGAACCCTGGTCTCTTACCTGGAGGTGAGAATTCTACCACTGAATCTTACAACTTCCCTCCTAATCTCTCTCATTGCCATTGGGTCTGAACCATCTTCCAGGTGACCATCCAGTGAGTTTTCAGAGGCTGTAAATTGCCCAGGAGGACATTGTCCATCTTTCTCCCATAGAGAGATTTGAACTACCTGTCTTTGAGTTGGCAGCCCAACTCCTTATCCACTAGGCCACCAGAGCTCCCTACCAATCTGTGTAATGAAATATAAAATGAAGGGTCCACAACTTTGCAAGGACTGTGGGAGACAGTATGTGAAGCACTTTGTTGTTGTTGTTATGTGCCATCTAGTCACCTGTGACTCATAGTGACCCTATGCACAATAGCTCTGAACCTTGCCCTGTCCTGAGCCAGTCTCACTGTCTCCGAGACACCTGCCCCCATTACCCCAGTTACTGAGTCAATCCATCTCATCCAGGGTTGTCCTCTCTTGAGCGGTCCCTCCACCCTTCCAAGCCTGATGTCCTTCTCTAAGGATGGTCCTTCCTGGTAACACACCCAAAGTATGTGAGAAAGAGCATCAAAATCTTTGCCTCCAGAGAGCACCTTGGTTTTGCCCTCTCTACAACAGACCTGTTTGTTCTTTTGGACGTCAGCAATACCCTGTTACAGGCTTTGGAGAAAGAAGAACAGAGGTAAGTTGTTCAGTCTGCTGGGCCACATACCTGGAGCATGCTTTTCTTTCTTTTTTTTAATTTTATTTTATTATTTGTGTGTGTGTGTGTGTGTACCGTCATTGTTCCTCCTTCTCCAGCGGAGAATCTGGTGGATTTGAACCGTGTACCTCTGGGATTGCAGTACACCTTCTTGCCACTAGGCCACCAGAGCTCCCCACTGGAACATGCTTTTCAAGGTTGGCACATCAGTTCTGGGCCTCGGGGTTATGGTCCAGTGTCCAGACCCTAATAACTGGCTCCTTTCCCTGGGAAAAAAAGAAGATGACCTTTCAGGAAGTCAGTCACCAAGGAAGAGGGAACCCTGTCCTAAGGATGTAAAATTAAAGACCCAGATGGTGTACCTGATCCAGGACATGATATTTTAAATTGCTTCCTATGTATCAGGATCGACGGCACCTAACAACAATAACAATGATGACAGAGAGAGAGCTACGTTGGAAAGAAAGTTATGCTACCAAGCTGAAGGTGGGTGATTTTAATCTGCAGCCCTCGGGCCGGGTTCAAATTGTTTTCCTGTCCAACATTTTTCTAGGTGGTATAGCACTGGTCTGTGCGTTGCTGTACAGAGGTAACTCATGGTTGTTGTGATGCTGAAGACTGTGACAGTGAGGTGCCAAATGTGGTAATGGTTACCGATGGTGGGCAGTGTTTACTAGAGCTTCCCGACTAAAACACACTTGGAAGCAGGAGAGGCATCCAATTCCAAAATAGCTTGCCTCCGGAAACTCTATGAACAGTTCTCAGGACTTTTGTTCATAGGGTTGCTATGAGTCGTCTATGACTCGACAGCACTGGACAACAACAACAACAACATGTATCTGGATGTTGGACAATGAATAAGGATGGCAGAAGAATCGATGCCTTTGGGTTGTGGTGTTGGAGAAGAGTGCTGGATATTTCATGCACTGCCCAAAGGACAGTATGTCCTGGAGAACAGTATGTGGCTAGAGTGGTCCTTAGAGCCCCTTAGGTCCTTAGGTGGCTAAACTCCGTCTCACGTACTCTGGGCATGTTGTCAGGAAGGGCCAGTCCTCGGAAAAAGTAGTCATGCTGTGAAAGGTGGAGGGTCAGCAAAATAGAAGATCCTCAACGGGATGAACGGACACAGAGACTGCAACAAAGGACTCGAGCATATCAGAGGTCTTTTTGAGGGAAGGTCGTAAGACTTGTAGTTGATTTGATGGTACCTAGCATCAAGCTGTTGTCTGTATAGAACAACGAAACATTCAATCTGAATGCTGAGAAAAGAATTTGTGAAGCTGAACTCTATGAAGAAAAATGTGGTATCAGGATCAGATGAAGACTCATAATCAATCTGTGTTATGCAGATGACGCAACCCTGTTTGATGAAAGTGAGAAGGATCTGTAATACTTGCTGCAGAAAATCAAAGACTCCAGCCTTCAATATGGATTACATCTCAATATCAAGAAGACAAAGGTCCTTACCACTGGGGGTAATAGGCAACATCATGATAGGTGGAGAAAAGACTGTAACTGTCAATGATTTCATCTTGCTTAGATCCACAATCAAAACCCTTGATACCTGTAGTCAGGAAACCAGGAAAGATATTGCACTGGGTAAGTCTGCTGTCAGGGATCTCTCCAAAACACTGAAGAGCAATGATGTCAATTTGAAGATTAAGGTATGCCTGATTCAGGCCATAGTCTTTTCAATTACTCGCTATGCATCTGAGAGATGGGCAATGAATGAATGGAGATGACAGAAGAAAAATTGATGCTTTTGAGCTGTAGTGTGGAGAAGAGTACTGAAAATCCCATGGACTGCCAAAAGAACAAGCGGGTGTATCTTATAGAAGGTACAGCCAGACTACTGCTTGAAGGTAAGGATGGTGAAGCTTCATATCTCAATACTTTGGACATGTTTCTAGGAGTGGTTTTTCCTTGGAAAAGGACATCTTGCTTAGAAAGGTGAAGGGTCAGTGGAAGAGACATTGATTGACTCCCAATGAGATTGATTAATGCAGTGACTGCAGCAATGGACTCGAGTATGCCACAGATGACGAGGATGGCACAGGACAGGATGGGGCTCGGATCTGTTGGTCACAGTGCTGCTATCAGTTGTACTTGACTTGAGGGCTCCTAACTAAGAACAACTCCATCATGGCTTCTAACCAAAGGCCTGGAAGGTCAAGTCCACTCAGACGTGCCTCAGAGGAAAGATGTGGTGTCCTGTTTCCAAAACACCAGCCTTTGGGGGCCTGTGCAGCACAGCTCTGCTCTGACACACATGAGGTCGTAGTGGGCTGGAATCTACAGGAGAGAGACCTGGAGGCCGTCCCTCTCCTTCCTTCCCCGCTGGCACTTAGAGTCCGTGGACTGTAACTGCACTTGCTCTTTTTTTTTTTTTTTTTAAATTGTGACTTTAATGGAAGTTTAAAAAAAATCTGTAAAGTTTCCAAAAGAAAAGTTGGATTTTCATTCATTCACTGTTGCATGTTTTCCCTCCTCCCTTTCCTTCCCCCTCCCCTAGTTCAATTTTTTATTTTACTATTCATTCATTGTTGCACAATTTCCTCTTTTCCCCACCCCTCACCCCACTTTGTGATGCATCTCTTATTCTGGACCCTTGTACATATAATGCGTAATAATATAGTCCTTTTAAATAGTTCTTGCCCTCGTCTGTTCCAATGCTCATTATCTATCCCCTCTTTTTTTCTAGTTTCCACTCAACCCTTCATGTCAGTCCTGCTTTATAACGGCAGTGTTTGGCAATCTTTATGCTTTTGTGACTGAGATATTTCACCCAGCATAAAGTCCTCCAGCGTCACTCATGCTGTGTGATGTTTTACAACTCCACTGACTGTGCTTGCTCTTGAGACATCTCTCTCACTCTGAAGGACGTGGTCCCAGTCAGCTTTCCCCATGGTTATTCTTTCACCATGTTGCCTGCACACAGTGAAAGCGAAGTGAGAGAGGCTTGCTGAAGTGAGAATGAGTGAGGGGATGAAGTGGTGGACCTGCTGATACAGCAGCAGTCAGAGTGGAAAGGCGTCCCCAGCCCTGCCTGCTCTGTTTAAAGAAGGAAACTGGGTGACTTCCTTGTTCTCCCTTTTGATACCAAGGAACCTCGCCTGGGAGCTCCCTTAATAAAAATAATTTAAGCCTTCTTTCTTGGAAAAAAAAAAAGAAAAGAAGAAGGAAATATTACAGGCTCCAGAACTGGGCCTCAGGCCTGGTGCTCCATGTACCCCTCTCCACCCTCTCCTGACATTTCTCCTTGGCCTCCCACTCCATTTCCCCTTGTCTCCCAGCTGTGTGTCCATACCTGGTCCCATCTTCCTTTCTCCGCTCTCTGTCCATCCCTCCATGTCCATGGATCCTCCTCTCTCTTAAGACTGGAGAGAAAGTAACGGATGAGGTCAGAGCCAGGCTACGGTGAAGAAGGATGATGGGAGGTGCGGGCCCCTGGGACAGATGTGTCTGTCTTTCTGGGTTTGCCTCTTGGACATTGATAAGCATTGTCTGGATAGGCACCTCTGTTCTACACACCCCACAACTCTCCTGTGCATCTTTTTATGAAATCTTGTTCCTTTCAAGGATGTTACTTCCCTCTGTAGTCGAGTCAGGCAGGTGGTTTATTTGCCTGGATGTGAGGTCTCATTCATGCCTGGCCTGTCCAGGCTAAGCTACATGGTTTGCTAGCTAAAACCCACCCACCCAGCCCTCCACAATTATTGTCAATGTCCAGAGTATTTATTTGTCATTATAGATGTTGTTTTTGTGTACCATGGAGTCAGAACTGACCCACCAGTATTTTTTCAGAGACATTTAATCACACAGGAGGAGACTGCTCATCTTTCTCCTGCAGAGAAGTTGGTGGATTTGAACCATGTGGGTGATTTGGAGATTAAGAAGCACAGCTTCTTAACACTAGGCCACTAGGGCTCCCTAGAGATTGATTGTTGTTATTGTTATTTGCCGTCGAGTTGCCTGCAACTCATAGGAACCCTATGTGCAACAGACCTAAACTTTGCTCTATCCTGTGCCAATCTTATTGTCTCTGATCCATCTATGTCCATTACCCCAGCCACTGAATTAATTAATCCATCGCATCGAAAGTCTGCCTCTCCTGCGCTGTCCCTCCACCCTCCCAAGCATGACGTCCCTCTCCAAGGACTGATCTTGCCTTGCAACATGTTCAAAGTATGTCAGATGAAGCTTCATAATCCTTGCCTTCAAGGAGCAGCCTGGCTTCACCCTCTCCAGGATGAATTTGTTTGTTCTCCTAGCAGTCCATGGTATATTCAATACTCTTCTCTAGCACCACAGCTCAAAGGCGTCAACTCTGCTTTTATCATCCTTAGTCATTGTCCAGCTTTCTGATGCATAGTAAGTAATTGCAAAGACCATGACCTGTATCAGGCACACCTTAGTCTCCAGACTGACATTGTTGCTCTTCAGTACTTTGGAGAGGTCTCTGACAGCAGATTTTCCCAATGCAATTTGTCTTTTAATTTCCTGGCTGCTGGTACCAAGAGTATTGATTGTAGAGCCAAGCAAACTGAAGCTGTCAACAATCTCATCCTCCTCACCATCTATCATGATGCTGTTAATCATTCATTCCAGTGGTGAGAATCTTTGTTTTCTTGATTTTGAGCTTCAATCCATGTTGAAGGCTGCAGTCCCTGGCCTTCTGCAGCAAGCATTTAAGGTCCTCTTCAGTTTCTGCAAACAGGGTTGTGTCATCTGCATAATGCAGATTGTTGATAAGTCTACCTCCAATCCTGATGCAACATTTCTCCTCATAGTGTCCAGCCTCCTGGATAATCTGTTCTGCATACAGATTGAAAAGAAATTTTGAACCATGCAGTGTTTCCTTGCTCTGTTCTGACGAATGCCTCCTAGTCCAAGTATAGGTTTCACATAACCACAATCAAGTGTTCTGGGATTCCCACTCTTCTCAGAGTCAGCCATAGTTTGTTTTGATCCACACAGTCAAAAGCCTTTTCATAATCAATAAAACATAGATAGACATTTCTCTGGTATTCCCTGCTTTCAGGCAAGATTCATCTAATATTAGCTATAATGTCCCTAGTACCTCGGCCTCTTCTTCTCTGTTGATGTGCTGTTCCAGTCGTTTTTGGATAATCTTCAGCAGAATCTTGCTTACATGTGATATCAGTGATATTGTTCAGTAATTTCCACTCTCGGCTGGGTCATCTTTCTTCTGAATGGGAACAAATATAGATCCCTTCCAGTCATTTGGCCAGGTGGTTGTCCTCCAGATTTCTTGGCACAACTTGGTAAGCATATCCAAGGTAGTGTCTGTTTACTGAAATATGTCAATTGGTATACTAACAATTCAAATTAAAACAGAGTAGGCAGAAGGATTGGCCATGAACTTCTGAAATAGCAGGCCTTTGAAAACCCTATGTACAAAAGAGCACACATAGACGAGCCGATATGGCAACTGAGGCTGAGCCCTCAAGTATAGAAACACATAGAGGGAGGAACAGCTGTAAGTAGACACTAGTGATTGGAACATGAAATGTGAGAACCATGAATGTAGAAAAACTAGATGTTGTTAAGAAAGTAATGGAACACATAAATATTGACATACCAGGTATTGGAAAAATAAGATGGACTTGCACGGGACATTTTGAGTCAGATGATCATATGATCTCCTGTGCTGAGACGAAAAGGTGAGGAAAAATGGAGTTGTCTTCATAGTTAAAAAAGTCATTTCTGGATTTATCTTGAAATACAATGTTGTGACAGGATAATATCCATACACATACAAGGAAGTCCAGTGAATATCACCATCATTCAAATATATGCACCAACAACCAGAGCCAAAGAGGAGAGGTAGAAGATTTCTACCAATCTTGGCAGTCAGAGAGATTGATTAGCTATTGTAATTAATGATATTAATCAATTGTAGTTGATATTGTAAAAAAAGTATGTAAATGTGACTATGAAAGAAACCAAAATGATTTGTAAACTGTCATTAAAGAAAAAGAAGGCAAAAAAAAATTAAAAGATTACTGGGTTCGGTTTGTTAAGAGGCATCCAGTGGGCTCACTGGGTCAGCTAAGAGCCCCATGTGACCTCGCTCCAAGGAGCCACACATCCCACCTGCTCCATGCTCCAAGCCTGAGTCTTCCCCATCCCTTTTGGGGAATTAAATGGGATTAAACTGTAACTGAACAAGGCTTGAAAGTCAGGAGTGGGAAATCCAGGGGTCCCCAGATATATGGCAGGGAGTTATTGTTGCTGGGAACCATCCTGTCAGAACTGACCCATAGCTAACTCTCTGGTGGGTTTTCAGAAGCAGTTAATTACACAAGGGGAGATGGTCTTTCTCCTGCAGAGCAGCTGGTAGATTCGAACCATATGCCTTTGGGGCTGCAGCACAACTTCATACCACGAGGCCACTGGAGCTCTATGTTGTGGGGAGAGGGCTTTTCTTTCCTCAACGTTTGTCATCCCTGAGACCCCCGAGGAGAGATCCATCCACACATGCGAGGTCAGACTCCACACCTGCGTGAAAACCAGGTCTCCTCCCAGGAAGAGTATAGAATATCTCAGTGCTTCCCAGCTGTTTTTTTCCTTTTCAGTCTTTATTTTTTCATTTTATTGTTATTAAAAATATACATAGCAAAATGGGCCCCCATTCAATGGTTTCCATGCCTGCCATTTAATGAAACTGGCTACATTCCCACTCTCCTTTTCTGACTTGTTCTTCCTCTGGTAACTTAGATATATTGTCCCACAAATTTCACATCATATTTTTCAAGTTACTATTGCCACTTTGATCCCATATAGATCTTAAAAGAGCATAGTTTCTATGGCATGTGATCATTAATATCACATGCAAGCAAAATCTTGCTGAAAATAATTCAAAAATAGCTAGAATAGCACATATATAAGGAACTGCCAGAAGTCCAAATAGAATTTAGAGGAGGCCATTGACATCAGAGATCTATCATTACTGATATCAGATGGATCCTGGCTGAAAGTAAAGAATAATATCTGAAGAATATCTATTCATGTTTTATGGACTGTGCAAAAACATTCGTCTGTGTGGATCATAATAAGTTATGGCTAACATTGAGAAGAATAGGAATCTCAGAGCATTTAATAGTGATCATATGAAACCTATACTTAGACCAAGAGGCTGTTGTACAAACAAAGCAAGAGAACACTCTATGGTTTAAAATGAAAAAGAGAGTGCATCGGGGTTATATTCTGCCTCCATGTCTAGTCAGTGTGTATGCTGATGAAATAATTTGAGAAGGTGGACTCTATGAAAAAGAATATGGCATCAAGATTGGAGGAAGACTCAATAACTGCATTATGCAGATAACACAACCTTGCTTGCTGAAAGTGAGGAGAACTTGAGGCACTTGTTACAGATGACCAAAGAATACAACCTTCGGGAGCTCTGGTGGCCTAGTGGCAAGAAGCTGCACTGCAATCCCAGAGGCGCATGGTTCAAATCCACCAGATGCTCTGCTGAGGAAGGAGGGACAATCTCCTCCTGTACCAGTCAGATCTGATTTGACGGTACACACACTCAAAAATAAAAATAATAATAATTAAAAAAATAAAGAATACAACCTTCAATATGGATTGCATCTCAATGTCAAGAGGACAAATATTCTTACCACTGGACCAATAGGCAACATCATGATAGATGGAGAAAAGATTGGAACTGTTAACAACTTCATTTTACTTGGATCCACAATTAACACACTTGGTACCAGCAGTCAGGAAATCTGGAGATGTAGTGTACTGGCAAAATCTATAGTCAGGGACCTCTCTATGTTACTGAAGAGCAATGACATCTCTTTAAGGACTAAGGTGCATCTGACTCAGGCCACAGCTTCCTGATCACTTGCTACACATCTGAGGCTGGACTGTAAATAAGGATGACAGAATTGATGCTTTTGAGTTGTGGTATTGGAGAATAGTACTGAACATCCCATGGACTGTCAAAAGAACAAACATATGCCTTGGCAAAAGTGCAGCCAGAGTGCTCCTTGGAGCCAAAGAGAAAGCTTCCCCTCACATAATTTGACATATTGCTAGGAGAGGCTATTCCTTCGAGAGGGACATCATGCTTGGAACGCTGAGGGTCAATGAAGGAGAGGAAGACCCTTAACCAGGTGGATTGACATGATGATAGCTTAAATGGGCTCTAATGTGTCAGGAAGCATGAGGATAGCATAGATAAGGCAGGGTTCAAGAACCGTGGTTAACAGAGTCACTGTGGATCATACTCGACTCCATGGCACCTAACAATGCCTATGGCAGACCTTTTTTAAAATTTTTATTATTATTTATTTTAATGAAAATTTACAGAGACTTTGGATTTCCATTAATTCATTGTTGCACTTTTCTCCCTGTCCACACCTCCCCCAGCACCAGTTCACTCTACTCTTTGAAAAGTAAAAGAAAAATTCTTTCATTGTTATATAATCCCCCTCCCCAGGTCCACTCCACCATACAGCCCTCATTCTGCACTCCTGTCATGACAATAATACCCAGTCACATATCCCTTTTGTTCTCCCTCATCTGTTTCAATGCAGTATACATTATTTATCCAATCTTTCTCAGTCTCCCCTCAACCCTGATGTCAGTGCCACTTTACAACAGTGGCACTATGTAGTATTTGTCCTTTTGTAACTGAGATACTTCACTCAGCATAATGTCCTCCAGGGTCACTTATTTGTATAATATTGAATGACTTCCTTGTTTGTCAATGCAGCATATATTCCATTGTGTGAATATACCACAGCTTCTTTATCCATTCATTTGTTGATGGGCACTTAGACTGTTTCCAACTCCTTGCTATTGTGAACAAAGCCGCGATAAACATGGGTGTGCAGATATCTGCTTGGGTGACAGTTATGGTTTCTTTGAGGTATATTTTCAATAGTGGAATTGCTGGGTCAAATGCTATTTCTATTTGCAACTTTTTGAGAAAGCGCCATACTGCCTTCCATAGTGGTTGCACCATTTTACACTCTCATCATCAGTGAATAAGAATTCCAGTTTCTCCACAACTTTGCCAGCATTTGTTGTTTGCTGTCCTGTTAAATTTTGCTATTCTTACTGGGGTGAGATGATATCTCATAGTTGTTTTGAGGCAGATTTTTTTTTAAAATTAGCTGTGGCCTATTGATAAAAACCTGTCCTGTGAACTCAAAGGCATACACATTCAAACCCACTTGCTACTTGGTGGAAGAAAGGTGATCTCTTGTGATAGTTTCTGCCTCTGAAATCCACTGGAGGGTCAGCTATGAGTTGTTTTCAACTCGATGATATACAACAACAACAACAACAACAGTATTTTTTGGTTGTCAGAAGATCTCAGGAGATATTTTGGTTTCCAATTTAAATATTACCTTTTTTTAAATTGAGATTTTAATGAAAGTTTCTCGAGAACTTGGATTTCCATTCATTCATTGTTGCACGTTTCTTACCTGCCCCTCCTCAGTTAGCTTTTCTCTTTGGAAAAAAAAACACCACAACTTTCATTGTACAATCCCCTCCTCCCCAACCCCAGCCCACTTTACCAGCTCTTATTCTGGACTGTAGTCATGCAAACAATACCCAATCATATATTCCTTTTAAGCAGTTCTATTCCTCATCTGTTAGGGCCATAGTTTCAGCCATTTACCAAGCTTTGATTTATCCAGAAACATAAATTAGTAGAGGTCTGGTACCCTGCTTGCCCAAAACACCTCTGGAGGAAGTTTCCAAGTACAGAGTCAAAAGGCCTCCCTGCAGCTTTTTTTGATTGATAATGAGGATCCGAGGGCCCACACTTCACCCTGTCAACAGAACACCAGAGGCAGAGAAGGCTTAGGGTCTCTTGGGACTTGGCTGCCCTCTCTGTTACCAGCCACATCACTGAGGCAGCTTTCTCCTCTATGGACTCTGCTCTGAGACCTGGTATGGCTGCAGGAAGGTGCCACCTGGGCTATGCCAAGAGGAACTGCTGGAAGGGTTTTCAAAAGCAAAGTAAACTCTGATAGAAAGCATTGAGAATATGTCCCATCAGCTGGATCAGAGAAAGGGGAGGTGAAGAAAGCCTGGTGATTAGCTGCATGTTTCTTGCCAGCTGTTCAAGTCTCTGTTTACGTTTTCAACAAGTGATTTTCCATTCCTGGTGGAGTGGAGAGCAGGGTGACGGACATAACCCCTGGGTATGGGAAAATCACAGAGCAAACTGGAGCTACGGCGGCGTGTGGGGTGGGCTGGGGCCAGCGTGTGGGCTGGAGCAGGCCGGGCTGTGTGGAGATCAGCACTTTGGCTTCCTTTTCCTTCCTGCAGTAATTATGTTAAGTTTTATCAGTGCTGCTTTGGCTGTTATTAAGAACCTACGCAGCGATTCCTGGTAACATCCGTTTCTACCTGTACCGTCTTTAATGACATGGACTTCAAGTTACATAACCATTCTCACCCTTCCTTTTCAGAGTTGTTAATCCCTTATCAACATAAGCTCACCGCCCCTTGATGTTCCTACCCAACCTTGTAAATTGCTGTTGTCACTTAGTGTGCCTATCTAATTTTTTTACATGTATTCTTTTTTTATTAATTTTAATAAAAGTTTACAGTAACTTTGGATTTCCATTCTTTCATTGTTGCATTTTTCTCCCTGCCCACCCTGTTCCTGCAATTCACTCTTTTCTCTGAAAAGTAAAAGAAAAATTCTCCAATTCTTACACAATCCCTCCCCACAAGTCCAGTCGACTATGCAGCCTGCGTTCTGAACTCCTGTCATGATAATAATACCTAATCACATATCCCTTTTAAACAGTTCTCTCTCTCATCTGTTTCAATGCAGTATACATTATTTATCCAATCTTTCTCTCTCTCCCCTCAATCCTGACGTCAGTCCCACTTTACAATGGTGGCACTATGTAGTATTTGTCCTTCTGTGACTGAGATATTTCACTCAGCATAATGTCCTC
>NW_006399969.1:855234-856722 GCF_000299155.1 Elephantulus edwardii
TTTCTTGATATTGCGATGTAATATATGAAGTCAGAGAGAGAATGATAGAATTTTGTAAAATCAATGACTTATTCATTGCAAATATATTTTATAAGAGACATAAACGCAGGTTATACACATGGATTTCACCTGATGATATGCTTAGAAATCAGATCGATTACATCTGTGGAAAGAATCGCTGGTGAAGTTCAACATCTGCTGTGAAAACTAGGCCAGGTGCTGATTGTGGAACAGACCACCAACTACTCATGTGCAAGTTCAAACTGAAGCTGAGGAATATTAAATCAAGGACAAGAATCAAAATTTGACCTTGAATATATCCCATATGAATTTCAAAACCATCTCAGGAACAGGTTTAAGGCCTTGAACATTAATGAGTGAAGACCAAATGAGCTGTAGGAGGATGTCAAGAATATCATCCAGGAAGAATGCAAAAGGTCATTACAAAGACAGAGGAGGAAAACAAGACCAAGATGAATGTCAGAAGAGACTCTCAATATTGCACAGGAGCACCGAGAAGCCAAAGCAAAGAGAAGAAATCAAAATATTAAGGAGTTGAACAGAAGATTCGAGAGGGCAGTGCAGGAAGACAAAGTATTACAATGAAATGTGCAAGGAGCTGGAAAATCAAAGGGGCCAAACAGCACTTCTTAAGCTGAAGGAACTGAAGAACAAATTCAAACCTCAAGTTGCAATCCTTAAGGATGCTTTGGGCAGAATATTAAATGATGCAGGAAATGTAAAAAAAGAGATGGAAAGAGTATACAGAGTCATTATACTAAAAGGAACTGGTGGACACAGAAGAATTTCATGAAACAATGGATGTGCAAGAGCCTGTGGTGATGAAGGAAGAAGTTCAAGCTGCTCTGAAAGAATTAGCTAAAAACAAAGCCCCAGGAATTGATGGCATACAGACTGACATATTTCAACAAATAGATGCTGCCCTGAATGTGCTCACCAAGTTGTGCAAATAAATCTGGAGGACAACTACCTGGCCAATGTACTGGAAGAGATCTATATTTGTTCCCATTCTGAAGAAAGGTCACCCAACAGAGTGTGGAAATTATCAAACAGTATCATTGATATCACATTCAGGCAAGATTCTGCGGAAGAAGCCATGGCACTAGGGATAGTATAGCTTATTTCAGATAGATGGATCTTGATGTGAAACAGAGAGTACCAGAGGAATTTCTATCTGTGTTTCATTGACTATACCAAGGCATTTGACTGTATGGATCACAACAAATTGTGGCTGACTCAGAAGAATGGAAATCCCGAGAACACTTGATTATGCTTATGTGAAACCTATACTTGGACCAGGAGGCAGGTGTCAGAACAGAACAAGGAAACACTGCATGGTTCATATTGGAAATGGTGGATCCTATCTCCATATCTTTTCAATCTATATGCAGAACAGATTATCCGGTAGGCTGGGCTCTATGAGGAGAAGCATGGCATCAGGATTGGAGGTAGACTCATCAATAATCT
>NW_006399969.1:863278-868831 GCF_000299155.1 Elephantulus edwardii
GCCATTTGAATGTCTTCTTTGGTGAAGTGTCTGTTCATATTCTGTGCCCATTTTTCAATTGGATTGTTTACTTTTATCTTGTTGTGGTGCTCAAGTATTTTATAAATTCTAGATATAAGTCCCTTAACTGACATGTCATTATCAAATATTTTTTCCCAGTCTGTGGCTTCCCTTTTTTACCTTTTGGAGAAGTTTTTGAATGTGCATAGGGATTTGATTCTTAGAAGGTCCCATTCTTCTATTTTATCCTCTCCTGGTTGTAGATTTTCCGGGATGCTTTGAAGACTGTTTATGTTGTGGATTAGGGCTTTTAAAATTCTTCCAAACTTCTCTTTAATGAAGTTTATAGTCCTTGGTTTTAGTCCTAGGTCCACAATCTACTTTGAGTTGGATTTTGTGTATGGAGTGAGGTGTGGTCTTGCTTAGCTTTCTGCAGATACTTTTCCAATTTTGCCAGCACCCACTTGTCGTTTCCCCACTTAATTGATTTCATCTTCTTGTCTAAATTCAGTTCACCATAGGCACATGGGCTGATTCCTGGATTCTCAGTTCTATTCCATTGATCTATATGTTTGTCATTGTACCAGTACCATGCTGTCTTGACCACCATGGCAGTGTAGTAGGATTTGAAATCAGGGAGTGAGAAGCATCCATCCCACCTTGTTTCTCTTTTTAAGGAGTGCTTTGCTTATTCTGGGCCTCTTTCCATTCCAAACTAGATTGGAGATTGTCTTTTCCATCTCGTTGAAGAATGGAATTGTTATTTGTCTTGGGATTGCATTGAACATGTAAATTGCCTTTGGCAGTATTGTCATTTTTACAATATGGAGTCTTCCTATTGATGAGCAAGGGTTATTTTTCCATTTCTCCAGGTCTCTTTGTGTTTCTTGTAATAATGTTTTATAATTTCCTTTGAATATATCCTTTGAGCTTCTGGTTAGATTTACTCCCAAGTATTTAATCTTGTGATTAGCTATTGTGAAGTGTATTGTTTTTCTTAGCTCCAGTTCTATCTAATCTTTTAAGTTGCTGTCCTCACTTTTAAGGAGCTCTGGTGGCTAAGGAGTTTAGGTGCCACCCCGAAGTCAGATGGTTCAATGGGGCAAGCGAAAGATGGGCAATCTCCTCTAGTTCTATATCCAGCCTGCTGTGAGTCAGTTCCTATAGGGTAACAGTGAGTTAGTGTTTGTTTTTGTTGTCATTTTGACTCTTTGCACAACGGAGGGTCAGCTATGGGTTGGTCCCAACTAGATTGCATGCATTCACCACAATGATTAATCTCTTATTCTATATCACCTTTCTGTTCACCAAATTAATTTTTTAAAATTGGTTTCCATGCAATCATTCATATACATTATACCCTATCACATCAATTACAATTATTTAATGTTTTTTGTCGAGTCCCCTCACTTCCTACACAGTGCCTTGCCTATCACTTCACCCCACCCACCTGGGCGCTAATCTCTGCTGCCCAGCAAACTGAGTCTCCTTACTCATAGTAACCCTTCAGGACAGAGTACAGCCACCCCATAGTGTCCTCCAGCATGGTAGTCTTCAGGAAGCCACGTGCCCAAGCTTTCTGTTGTGCATATAGGTCAGTAAATTTAAACCATTCCGCTTTCTGTCAGGAGCCAAGAACCTAACACTGCAGCCAGGGCTCTTTACATGTCCCTTTAAATGGTGGAAAACACAAAAAATTCAGTGTAGTAGTTGGTTGTGTCCATATGACACAGAAGAACCGGCTTACTTCACCAAAGAAGACATTCAGATGGCCAACAAACATGTGAAGAAATGTTCAAAATCCCTAGCTCTAAGAGAGATGCAAATCAAATCCAAGATGGCAGCGGAGGCAGAGACAATGTGGTGAGCTGCAGGAGCAGCGGACCACTTGGAACAGGGCCACTATGGCCTTCTACTGACCTCTGTTTATTGATAATTGAACAGTTAAACAGTTGATGACTAGTCTTCAGTGAAGATCGAGGCTCAACAACAGGAATTCAAGGATTCCCAAGGAGGAATGGGTGAGTCTCGCAGCTCCCAACCCCCTCCCGCAGAGCCTGCACTGCACTGCACCGCGGCCGCAGCTCCGTGAGGCTTCCACAGCCAGAACTTATGGAATCTCTCGCCCAGGATGGATGGTGGGCACCGGAACTCTCCAGGATTGGTGCAGTGGAGCCGCCACACTGCTGCAAAGTGGACTTATTCTGGGGAGAATTCTTGGAGCCAAGATGGTGGTGGCGGGGGAAGTGGGTGGCCACTGGCCGCCCACGCGGGAGATGGGACGTGCACCCGCCTGCTCTCCCGCACTGGAGATGGGATGCGCGCCCCACCGCCTGCAGGTTTGGGTTTCCTTGGACAGGCCAGAGAAGATGATCACCGATACAATGGATTGTTGAAGGTCACTGTGAGTTGTCTACTTGATGACACTTAACAGTGGCAGCATGTCCAAGAGGACCAATGTCCAAGAGGACCAACATCCTAAATGCACCACATATTTTGATCTGTTGAATGCTTCTACCAAAAGCTATTTAGACCTGGGGGGAGTCTGTTCACAACTCTCAGGTTCCCTTTGCCATTTATAAAGGGTGAAGGCAGTGACACCTACTTCAAATTATGGTATGACCACTTATGGGGGGGGTGTAAAAGTGACGGTGCTGGAATTGGAGATGTTGTCCTTGGCCACATAGTCCTTGGTCAGGCGAGGGGACCACAATGGGGTGGGGACAATTGGAGGGGGAGTGTACCAGCCAGCCCCTGGGGGGTGTTGCCCTGCTCGGGACGGGCTGTCTTTGGCCCCTGGCCTGGGGCGAGCTGTCACGGCCCTCTGCCCAGGGTGGCCTATCTTTGGTGGGGCGGGCTGTCTTCAGCCCTTGGCTCGAGGTGAGCCGTCACAGCCCTCTGCCTGAGGCAGGCTGTCTTCGGCCCTTGGCTCGGGGTGAGCTATCACAGCCCTCAGGGTGAGCTCCTCAGTCCCCAGACTGTGCCATCTGACCCTTGGATGGGGAAAGCAAAAAAAAAAAATGCCTAGGGTATCCAGAGAATTTTATCTAGGCTACTTTCTGCCACCCTCTTCCCCAGTAAACCTGAAAGCAACACCCCCAAAGCCCTTCTATTTGTAACTCACAAGTTTGTTCTCTCTAGGTTTGCTCCCTTTCCTATAGGTAACCTTAACACTAAGTTTTACTCCAGACCTGACCCTGAACCCAGTGCCAGTGACAAAAAGGAAATACAACTGCCAACTAAGGAAGCAAAGGAGGATGGAGCCTCTGGGTTCAACCAGCCAACCCCACTGGACCCACCTGGGAAAACACTTTGCAGTTCAGAGGGGAGCAAAGGACAGGAAAATATCTTCTAACAGAACAAGAAGGCAAGCAGCTTTAACCTAAGACCGCCAGTAAGGTGATAAAGTGTCCTCCCTTTCCCTCTTCATATCAACACCCCTGCTCAGCATGAAGAAGCCGGAGAGTCTGCATCCAGTTCCCAAATCAATAGGACAGTTGGTTTAATTACCATTGGAAAATGCTTACCATTCCCCTGTAGCATCTGGTCCCCACTGGATCCTTTTCATTTCCTTCACCTGCTCCCCCCTCAACCAAATTGTGCAGCTCTGCAACTGCATCCCTGCCCATCCTCACCCTTCTGCCCCCAACCCTCACCTCCTTGTACCCCCAATATGTTTTTCCCAATAAAATAGGAAAAAAGAGAGATGCAAATCAAAACAACTATGAGATATCATCTCACCCCAGTGAGAATAGTAAAATTTAACAGAACAGCAAGTAACAAGTGCTGGAAAGGTTGTGGAGAAACTGGAACCTTTATTCACTGTTTGTGGGAGTGCAAAATGGTGCAACCACTGTGGAAGGCAGTATGGTGCTTTCTCAAAAAGTTGCAAATAGAGATACCATTTGACCCAACAATTCCATTACTGGGAATATACCCCAAAGAGACCATAACTGACATCCAAGCAGATATATGCACACCCATGTTTATCGCAGTTTTGTTCATAATAGCAAGTAGTTGGATACAACCTAAGTGCCCATCAACAAATGAATGGATAGAGAAGCTGTGGTATATGCACACAATGGAATACTATGCTGCATTGAGAAACAAGGAACTCATGCAATATTATTCAAAATTGGTGATCCTGGAGGATATTATGCTGAGTGAAGTATCTCAGTCCCAAAAGGACAAATACTGCATGGTGTCACTGTTTAAAATATGACTGACATTGGAGTTGGGGGGACACTGAGAAAGATGGATTCAATAATGTATACTGCTTTGAAACAGATGAGGTAGAAAACTATTTAAAAGGGAAATGTGGTTTTTTATTTTTGTCATGACAGGAGTCCAGAGGGAAGGCTGCATAGTGGAGTGGACCTGGGGGAGGGTTTGTAAAACAATGAAAGAATTTTTCATTTATTTTCCAAGAGGGTAGTGTCCTACGGAGGAGTGTTGGGAGGGGAGAAAAGTGCAACAATGAATGAATGGAAATCCAAAGTCTCTGTAAATTTTCATGGAAATGAATAATAAATTTAAAAAAAATTTTAAAAAAAGAAGAACTGGCTTGATTGCTTTGTTTTCAAACACCTTGAGTGATTGTTTCAGCTCTTGAGATCAACTTTGCTAGAGCACTTGTTTGCCTTTTCTCTCTCCTAGCTTGGATGTTTGTTCGCTGTTTCTGCCATCTTTTGCCATATCTGTCTCATTACCCACATCTACAAATTGGGTTTTACTTTGAAGACAAATGAGTATTACAGATGTATCATAATTCTGAACTAAGTACCATAAATGCTAGCTGCATCTATCCCAGCACTGAGGTTGTTGGTGACACTAGTCCTTGGGGCTAGTGTCCTTGACTTAGAGGCCTTCTCTCATCCTACAGATGTGAGCTGGGAGTGGGTCATGGACAGCCCTCATAAACTGTTTATATCAGAAGAATTATTGAGAGGTCATCTAATTACCCAGTCTCCTCTCCAAGTTAAGCAACCACCTGCTTCTTTTATGTCAGCCCATCCTCACGATCTAGAAGCTTTTTAAGGAAGATTGTTTTCATGTGAGGGTTTAGAATCCATATTTCCTTTGCCTGCTTGGTGGTTTGTAGGAGAGGAAGCCAGACAGAACCACAGAAGTCTGTCTATTAATTCCTACTTCTTTGAAAGAAGTGAGTGATAGGATTATATCCATACGCTTACAAGGAAGTCCAGTGAACAATACTATCATTCAGATATATGCACCAACAACCAGAGCCAAAGGAAAAGAAATAGATGATTTCTACCAACTTTTACAGTTGGAGATCGATCAAACATGCAATCAGGATGCATTGATAATAATTCGTGACTGGAACGCAAAAGTTGGGAACAGAGAAGAAGAATCAGTAGTTGTAAAATGAGGGCTTGGTGACAGAAATGAAGCTGCAGATAGAATGATTGAATTTTGTTAAATCAATGACTTATTCATTGCAAATACGTTTTATAAGAAACATAAACGCAGGTTATACACATGGATTTCTCCTGATGGTATGCATAGGAATCAGATCGATTACATTTGTGGAAA
>NW_006399969.1:871005-921737 GCF_000299155.1 Elephantulus edwardii
ACCTCTGGTGGCTTTATAGTAAGAAGCTGCACTATAATCTCAAAGGCATGCGGTTCAAGTCCACTAGCTGCTTCATAGGAGGAGGGTGGAAAATCTCCTCTTGTGTGATTTACTGTCTCTGAAAACCCACTGCAGGGTCAGCTGTTCTGACTCAACAGCAAACAACTATAACATCTTTTAAAAAGAGAGTGTGTTGTGTACTTGTTGTTAGGTGCCTTTAAGTCAACCACGACTCATAGTGACCCTAAGAACAGCAGATTGGAATCTTGCCCTATCCTGTGCATATACACTTATATTTCACTAATTCATTAGTGTGACAGTGAAGACTAAACAACAAATAACATTTTAAAATATCCCAAACAAATACAAATACTCACTGCTATCAATGGATGAATTTGGAACCAACTCGTAGCTGACCCTGCAGTGGATTTTCAGAGGTTGTAAATCACACCTGAAGAGATTGCTCATTTTTCTCCCTTGGAGCAGCTGGTGGAATCAAACTACTCGTCTTTTTGTTGACAGTGTAACTCCCCACCCACTAGACTGCTTCATAAACATCGTGTTGTTGTTGTTGTTATGTGCTGTTGAGTAGAAACGGACCTGTAGCTGACGCTCCAGTAGGAATTTTGGTTGGTTTCTGACCATTTCTTTGAATGTGAAGTTTAGAGTTTTCAAAGTGACCCATCTATTTCCTAAGACAAATGGAGTGAACTCTGTGCAGTCTGTGTCAAGGAAAGATGTTGGACACGTGCAGGCACTAAAAGGCTTCTCAGGGTCAACCTGTGTGGCTTCTTTTTACCCTGGTGTTTGTTATATTATGGTTTAGAGATTACTGAAAGGTCTGTCCTTGCCTTGCTTGGGAAAATTAAGAAGTGCTTGTCTATTAAAATGCAGGGAAGCTTGATTGATAACAAACACTCACTTTTGAGTATAATAATAATAATAATCATCATCATCATCATCATCATCATCTATATTATTATTATTAACTTGAGCCACACATACCAGGGGTTTCCTTCTACTCAATCCAAATGAAGCCCAAGTCTATGGTTTCCACGACACATTCCAGTACCAAGGAGGCCTGGCCTAGCGCTCTGATGCTCGTCTTTCAAAGCCATCCAGCAGCTCTTTGAGGAAAAGACCTGCGATTACTACAGCCAAGAAAGCTCTGCCAGCTCTATTCTATCATGGTTGTGTGTGTGTGTGTGTGTGTGTGTGTGTGTGTGTGTGTGTGTGTGAATCCTCTGAAAGATGCTCAGCAATGTTCTAGTTCCAGTTTTCAACCCCTTTTTCCTTCCCCTTATGGTCCTGAGTATTGGCTCTTCAAAATCCACGTGATTTAGGCCCTGCTCTTCTCTAGACAGGCCAGCATCCAGCGTGGCCCAAACCAGTTAGAACTCGTTCTTTCCATCTTCTGTCCACACTGAGAATGTGTCGGATGTACACTTGGGTTTAGGGAGTCTTTCTGCTCTAACTAAACCCCTCTGAGCCGACTTCCTGAGGCTTTCTGGTGGACCGATTCTAATGCTGACTTTTCTTGTTGCAGATAATTGAGAATTGATTATATGACCTGAACTACGGGTCCTGGGGTTTCAGTCCATCTCTGGCTTTCTGCGACAAAGTTCAATTAGAGTTAAAGCTTTGAGTAAAAATGTGAGTGCTGGGAGACAGGCTGGTTGAGGACTCTCCCAGTCTGTGAAGTGACACCCAAGTAAAGAAAAGAAAGGAGAATTGACCACTATTCTTTATCTCTAGGGCATGTGCCTAATTGTGGAATTGGCATGTTGTTGTTGTGTGCCATCAAGTTGACTGCAACTCATAGCTACCATGTAACAATAACTCTGAACCTTGTCCTGTTGTTGTTGCTGTTGTGAACCATAGAGTTGGAACCAACCCATAGCTGATCCTCCAGCGGGTTTTCAGAGGCAATTAATCAAACGGGAGATTGCCCATCCTTGTCCTATGGAGCAGCTGGTGGGCTCAAAGCCACGTGTCTTTGGGATTGCAGTGCGCTTCTTACCACTAGGCCGTCAGAGCTCTCCTGAACCCTGCCCTATCCTGAGCCAATCTCATTGTCTCTGACAAACCTGCCGCCATTACTCTAGTCACTGTGTCAATCTATCTCCTCCTGGATGTTCCTCTCCTGCATTGCCCCTCCACCCTTCCAAGCATGATGCCCCTCTCCAAGGACTCTCCAGGCAACATGCCCAAAGTATGTTATACAGAGCTTCAAAATCCTTGCTTCCACGGAGCAACTTGGTTTCACCCTTTCTAATAGAGACCTGTTTGTTCTCTTGGTAGTCCAATTCAATACTCTTCTCCAGCACCACAACTCAAAGGCATCAGTTTTTCTTCTATCATCTTTAGTGATTGTCCAGTTCTCTGATGCATAGCAACTAATTGCAAAGACCATGCCCTGGATCAGGTGCACCTTGGTCTCTAGGCCAATATCATTGCTCTTTAGCACTCTAGAGAGATCCCTGACAGCCAGTTTCCCCAGTGCAATATATCTTTTGATTTTCTGACTATTGCTGTCAAGAGTTTTGAGTGTGGAGCCGAGCAAACGCAAATTGTTCACAACCTCAATCTCTTCTCCTTCTATTATGATGCTGCCAAGTGGCCCAGTGATGAATCTGTCATCTTCATGTTGAGCTCCAACCCATATTGAAAACTATAGTCCTTGACCTTCTGCAGCAAGCGCTTCAGGGTGTCATCTACATAGTGCAGGTTGTTTATCTATTACCATAAAACCTTACAAGTTAAAGCTTTTGGCCAAGGAAAAAAAGTAACTCTCCGTTAACGTGAGACCAAGGGTTGACCTAATCCTCATCCTCTGATTTATCGCCCACAGCATCCCCATTTCCTTTTAATGACACATAATCTTGGTTATTAAAGTTTGCAGATTTCATCATGAAAACTGCATCTTATGGACGACCACTAGGGAGAAAGGATGATATGTCTTTAACAGGCAGGCTTCTTTTTACTTCTCAATCTTGTCAACTTTTTGCTTCGTAAATAATATTTTCCAAGTATCCTTGGCTAGAATTTTCCAGGATGAACATGCGTGCTGAATGAAGGAATTCATCATTGGCAGAGACTCACTCTGTTAGAGCTGGAGGCAAATGTGGTGCCCAGACTGCAGGGGCCATGAGGGACCCCACGAAGCATCTACTGCCTTATCTTACTTCCTCCCTCCCACCGGCATCCTCTTCGATCGCACCTTCATGCTGAAACTATGATGCATGTGCGTTTCAGAGCTTCCTGTTCCTGCTCTTCCTGTCCCACCCTTTGCCATGCTGAAGAGCTTGCTTTTTGGGTCTCACACCCCTTTCCCCCAAATCACCTTAGGTTTACTGTAACATTTCTTAAGCTGTGTGTAAAGGTATCCAATAGAAAGGGAATTTGTCAACAGCACAAAAGTTAAAGAATTTCTTTACAGGAGGACTTTCTGGAGCCTTAAGGTGCTAATAAGCATTGCAAATTTTCAAGCATTTCCCCAAATTTATTTGACTGGGTTCCTGGCAGGAAACAGATGGCTCATCTGAAGGAGTAATTGCAGGGACTATTAACAAAAGTGTGAACAGATTAAGGAAAGCAACAAGGGATGAGGAAGCACCCAGGGAATGGCAGCCAGGGAAAGCAGCCTCCACCTGGGGCCCCAGCAAGAAGAGCGAACTGGGACCCAGCATGCGGTGGACTTGGGAAGATGCTGGAGCTGAACCGAGGTGGACACATGCACCAAGCAGACAGAAACACAGGGAGGAGCCAGGGGGACGCACACCTTGGGCTTTTTCTCCTCCTGCATGCCAATCCTTGTTAGTTTTTTACATCATCTGAACCCAACCCAGAGCTAAAGGGTGCAGGAGTCTAGACTGTACAGTTTATAGACATCACTTCTGCACCCAACAGAGCCAGTTGGAGAAGGATGGAGATTGGGACGCCCCACGTCCTGCCCCTGCCCTTTTGCAACATCTGTTAATTCATTTCCTAGGACAGCTTAGTAGCAAACTAACTTGATGACTTAAAAGTACAGACTTATTTTCTTATAGTTTTGGAGCCCAGAGATCCAAAATGAAGGTGGTGGCAGCATTTGTTGTGTTGTTGTTGGGTGCGGCTGGGTTGACCATGCCTTATAGTGACCCTATGAGCAATAGGTACTAACCTTGTCCTCTCCTGCGCTTTCTCATGATCTCTGTTATCATGCTCAAGCCCGTTGTTGTTGACACTGGGTGTGTTCGAGTCCTTGAGGATCTTCTTCTCCTTTGCTGACTGTCTACTTTTCCCAGCATCATGTCTTCTACCAAAGACTAGCCCCTCCTGAAAACATGCCCAACACATGTGAGATGACGTTTCACCATCCTCACCTCTATGGAACACCCTGGTTCTAAGTTGGTAATTCTGGCAGTCTGTGATGTATTCAGTACTCTTTGCCAACATCATGTTCAAAGATATCAGTTCTTTGACCCTCCTTATTTGCTGTCCAGCTTTGAGAGGCACAAGAAACAATTGAAAAATTCCATGGCTTGGGTCAGTTACACTTCAATTTTTAAACTGCCATCCATGCAGTTAAGAACTTTAAAGTGGTCCTTGACAACAACTTCTCCCAGTGCAGCATGGACTGTTTGATTTCTGGGCTGCTGCTTCTATGGGTGTTGATTATGAACCTAAATAAAACAAAATTGTTGACAACTTCAATCTTTTCTCCACTGACATGATGTTGACTAGTGGTCCAGTGGTGAGAACTTGTTTTCTCAATGCTGAGATGCAATAGTTCTTGGAGGCTGCAGTCTTTGAACTTCTTCAGCAAGTGATTCAAGTGCAACAGGTGTTGGCAGGATTGGCTTCTTCTAGAGGCTGTGAGAGACAGTTTGTTCGTGCTTCTATTTTTGCTTTTTGTGGATCCTGCAGTCCTTGGTGCTCCTTGGCTGGTAGAAGGTCTCTTCAACATCTATGTCAGCTCTGACCTGCAGTCCAACTGATTTCTCCTCCCTCTGTGCTCAGCTTAGGAGCTGCACCAGGTGATCCTTTCTCAGCCAGCTGAATCCTCCACTCCATTCTGTCCCCTGGTCTGAGTTTCAATTTAACAGCAACCCAGGCAGTCGAAACTCCTTAGCCACCTCCACATACAGCAAGAGACCTCTTTGTGGTTAGGCTTCTCCAAGGTTCTTATGCTTTATAAGAATTAACAAGTAGAGGCAAGGATGGCGAGTCTTGGTCTTGCATCCTTTGGGCATCTTGTCAGGAGAGGCCGGTCATTGGAGGACATCATGCTTGGAAGAGTAGAGGGTCAGCAAAAGAGAAGAAGACCCCTTATGAGATGGACTGACAATACCAGCAGCTGTTGGGTTAAGCAGTGCAGTGATGGAGATGAGGGACTGGGCAGGGTCTTGCTCTGTGCCACACGGGTTGCTGTGAGTTGCAGCTGACTCCAAACAAACATTTGTTATGTGAGGCTACACAGTTCTTGCAGAATTTTTATTTTCCCAGGAAATATCCCCTGGCACTCACAGTAGAAACTTGTGATAATGGGCAGTGATCAAAGGTAACTTTTTCAACGTAGGAAAGAGCCACTTCTCTCTCCTGTTCCTCCCTCTCACGTTTTCTTTTTTGTTGGTGATGTCAGGCAAGGTAGCGTTTCACTTTCCCTCCAGCTGCTCTCCTCAGACCCTCATCCCAGCCTCTCCCTTTAATATTACAGAGCTTCTCAAGGTAGCCAATTACCAGAGCTGGGACCAGTGGAGAGAAATCGCTTTTGCAGTACGTTCCTTCTGCGGGCCTCCCCGCTGGCCTAGGTCACAAAGCCACCCTGGTGTCCCCTTGCCTGTGTCCCTTGCCTGACAGGCACCTCTCACAGTTACCACTTTGTGCTCCTCCAGGGAAAGCAATCAGTCTCCCCGCCAGACAATTGACAAAAGTACCATCAATAGGCTCTCAGCCTCCTGGGATCGCTCTGTGGGTTCAGTCCAGCCACGCTGGAGCCTCCCGCCCCGTGCCCTGCCAAGAACGCCTCTTGCTGGGGCCAGTTCAGGGTCACCCCTGAGTGGGGTGTGGCCAGAAGGAGGACTCAGAAGTCCTTTCAATTCTTCATTGTGGAAAATAGATAGGCAACAAATTCTTTTCCAATTTCTCAATTGTGTGTTGTTGTTGTTGTTAGGTGCCATCAAGTCAGCACAGTGACCATATGCACAACAAAATGCCCCCTCCATCCTGTGCCGTCCTCACAGTCTCGGCAGAGCTGAAACCCCATCTCTGAAGTCACTGTGCCAGCCCATCCTGCTGGGGGTCTTCCTCTTTTGCTCTGACCTTCCACTTTTTCCAGCATCGTGTTCTTCTCCAAGGCCCCTCCTGATAATATTTCCAAAGTCTATGAAATGAAGTGATATGTGTTATATTTATGTGTGCAGTGTTTCAGCAGAATTACTTCTTTGAATTAAAACTATTCCTTAAATTAGTTCTAACAACCACAACTTTTTAATAAGCACTCCTGATGTGCATCAGCACACCCACAGGACAGAAGCCCTGGCTACTTTACAAACTTCTCATGCGCTCTGGTCAAAGCTGTCATTTTCATGCAGAATTCCAGTGACACGTCAAATCCCACTTTGTCAGCATGTTAATGCGTGCCTTGCTGTTTTTGTTTCTACAATTGCTGATTTCATCTAATCTTCTGATGTTTTAGCTACAACATTGTGGCGATGAAGGTTTATGGACCCATTTCAGTAATATTATTTATTTATTTTTTTAGAAAGAAGTAGTAATTAAAGGAAAAGGAAAAAATTTTTAAAAGCTCATCAACAAATAATACTACAATGTATAAAGATCTTACAAAACAATTTTGTTGTTAGTATCCCTAGAATTAAAAAAAATATAATACTTCAGCTGTTTATAAACATATCATATATTGGTCTGTGACAAAAACCAATACCAAACGCGACCAAGTCTGGTATGGGAGGTGGGGACACTATAAGTTACTTACATGAGGGTCTCCAACCCGGTGATGCTTTGTCCCTCAAGAGACGCTCAGAGCCCCTTATACAGTGAGTCCCATCTCCTTCCCTCCTGCAGCCCCAGCAACCACTAACATACTCTGTGTCTACTTGCCGTTTCTAGATATTTCAGTCCACCAGTTCATCTCTTTGTGACAGAATTGTGTTCTGCCCGGCATCATGAAATCACAGCTTTGAACAAAAGAGTGAGAAGAGACGATGACTTGTATTGAACATTCTTTTATGGCCCTAGACTTTGTAATTGGAAAGAAAAGAAAAATAAGTCCTGAAGGTAAAATGAGGCTTGACTTATTTTGTTGATTATTTGGCTAAGAACCATTGACCAACTTCACCAGGAAAGGTCTGTTTATTGGACGTGAAGGAGGATGAAGCCAAAGGCACTGATGTCTTCTTGTCCCTGAGTGCCAGGATTCCCAATGCCCATGGTTGCTGTGGCATCCGCATTGCTTCCCAAACTCTGTCCCAGCCATCCCTGCCCACGTGCTCCTGGGACGCTGAGCCTGCAGTTCACCTGGTCCTTTAGTTCTTTGGACTAATACCCTTGCTTTTCTTTCCTCTTTGCTCCAGATGCAGGCGATGGGGATGGGGGGGGAGGCAATCGCTGCACCCCAGATGGAGCAGACAGGCTTTACAAACTCCAGTCACTACTCACTGAAGTTGAATGGAGGGTGTTGACTGGGTGAGTCTCTGCAGTCTGAGTCATCCGATGCATATGTGAAAGCATGGGGCTAGTCTCATTCGACCTCTGTGGGCCAGTCTGTGCCACTCGGGGGCTTTGCACGCAGCTGTGATGCTGGAATCTATGCTGCCCATAGTTCAATATCAGCAGGATGTCCTGTGGTGGACAGGTTTCAGAGGAGTGTCTAGATTAAGACCAAGAAGGAAGGCCTGGCAGTTGTACTCCTGCAAATCAATGAATGACACAAGAACGCTGTCCCAGGCAGTTCTGGATGATGAGTCCCAGGGTTAAACTGCCCTTGAGATAAACCCACAGTGGCCACAATACCTGAGAAGATGTTGCAGGATGGGACGACATTAGAGATTTTATTCTGCTGTGCCTGTGGCCACCATGACCTTAGTACCCTCTCACGCTCATGCTGTGTAGTGAAATGGACCATCTTACAGACAAGAAGTCAGAATTTAGCATCATTCATTGGAGAGTATTGGTGGTTCAGTGGTAGAATTCTTGCTTTTGATTCTGGAGACCTGGGTTCAATTCCTGGTTCAGTACCACATGCTCCGGGACCTCCTGTGTATCAGTGGAGCCTTGTGGGCTGCTGGGGTGCAGAAAGGGTTCAGTAGGACTTTCAGAGGATGGAACACTAGGAAGAAAGGGCTGGCAACTTGCTTACCAGTCAGTAAATGAGAATCCTACAGGCCACAACTGTGTTGTTCTGTTGTACATGGGGGCTGACTAGATGGTAGCCAACAACAGCACACCCTCCCTACCCTGTGCCAAGAACTTATTTTTGTGTCAATTCTGTGAAGTAGAGAGGGACCATTTTATAGATGGAAAAACTCAGGGCAGGAAATTTTATTAGTGACTTTGTCTCATGACTGAAGTAGCAAAGTAGGATTAAATAAAGTCATAATGATGCTCCTCCATCGATTGCTCGGTTCCCTGCTGTCCCTTGGTCTTTCAGGTCTCAGCATGTCTGTAGGAGGAAGCCCTACCTCCCCACCCCCCAGGCCACTGGACAAATGCTGGCTTGAATTCCTTTTGGGATAAACCAAGTACCTGTGCATTTGCTAGTTTCTAAGATCATTCCCCCTTCCTATCTTCTAATGTGATCTAAACAAACAGAAAGTGAGGTTGATGGTGCACAGGGTGTAACTTGCTGTGTGGGCTGCACAAAGACCCCACGGATCCATTAAACTTAAGGGAGAGGACAGTTGAGGAGGGGCCTGGGTTCACCCACAGTTCACATGGCAGAAGGCAGTGAGTCACGGGCCAGTGGCACAGCCAGTGCTGGATCACCCCGCGGCTTCCTTCCTTAAATGGACAGAGATTCCAACTGCCCGGGGAGCAACAAAGACCTCAATGTCCCGCGCACCGCCCAGGCCACGCAGCCAGCGAGCACAGGAACCGAGCAGCTGTTTTTTTCCAGAGTGCTGAAGGCTGCAATCTTAGCCCCGCTCAGCTGTCGTGCAGAGGACTTGTGGGGTCCAGTGTAGGGCACAGGTGGCCCCTGGCCATCAGTCCCACCCCTGGAACCCCTCAGTGGGAATCTGGGCTCTGGGGTCCGCTCCCTGCCTTGAATGAACAGGGCCCTGATACAGGAGGGTCAGAACATTTGGAATCAGAACATGATCTTTAACAACACACACACACACACACACACACACACACACACACACACACACACCCCTTCTTTCTCATTCCCACCCTTTCACCGTTGCCTGTTGAATGTTTGTGTTTGTCTCCTGGAGTGCTGGCCAAATGTTCGACAAATATGAAATGCTCCATACATGCAGTCCCCACTGTGCTGCGTCTCTGTTGCTCCTTATGCTAAAGTCCAGAGGCTCAAGAGAGCTTTGGTGGCCTAGTGGTAGGGAGTTGCACTGTCAACTCAAGTGCACACGGTTCGAATCCACCAGCTGCTCTATAGAAGAAGGATGGGCAGTCTCCTCCTGTATGCTTTACAGCCTCTGAAAACCTGCTGGAGAGTCAACTATGGGTCAGTTCTGACTTGACGGAAACAACAACAACGACAGGGACTGGGAAAGTCACAGCCACACCAAACTCGTCTTCACCTTGACTGCCGGCTCTTCCACGTACAGAGTGTAAATTGACGAAAAGTCAAGATTTCCTCTTCATTCCAGTCACCTGTAGCCACTCACTGTTCTTCAGGTTAGAAACTCAATGATGGAGCAGAAAGCACCCAGTAAAGAGGGTTGGAATCTGAACGATGTGGACATTAAGAGAATCAGTTCTGGAACCAAGTGGGTGTGTCGACTGGCCCCACGGCCTGGTGACCTTATGCAGGACAGGACAAGACACTGCCTGGATAACAATCCATCCTGGTGAGTTTTCCCTGTGGAACGTCACTGGTGCCTTTGGAAATAGATCTCCTGGCATTTCTTCTGCCTCCATCCTCATGTAGAAGCTCCACTGAGACCTGCTTAGTGGCACACAAGCCTCCCCTGACAGGTGAGTGGTGGATGTGCCTGAAAGGTCTCATCCAGAAATTGAACCTGGGTCTCCCGCATGAAAGGCAAGAACTGTATCACTGAGCCACCACTGCCTTTGAACCTGGAACAAAGACATTCAAGTGTCTACTCTGTCACTTTTTAATGGGACTTTGGGCAGCCTGTTAAGTAAGCAGAGCCTCAGCTTCTCACCTGTGAAATGGGAACAACACCAAGCCCCTTTGCGGGGACTAAATGAAGTAACATGAAATGCTTAGAGTTAGAATGAGTTCAAATCATGACTCCACTCTCTCTTCCCTTCAGAGCATTTATGTTTTCTGAATGCACAGGCATTCCTTGGAGAAGCTTTGGCAGGTAGTTTAAGGCCATGGGCCTGCTGAGAGGGACTTTCTCCAATCCTAGTGACTGTCTGTAGAGAGTACTGGTGGCGTCATGGGAAAGAGCTACATTGCCAGCCCAAAGGCACATGGTTTGAATCCACTAGCTTTTCTGTGGTAGAACGATGGGTGATCTCCTCCCATGCAACCTTCAGCTTCTCCAAAACCCACTGGAGGGTCAGCTGTGAGTCGGTTCTGACCCAAGGGTACACAACAAAATAAACAATAACTGTATTCACCGACCTATTGTGTGGAATGGATTGAGTCCTTGGTTCCGACCAGAATGCAGAGCTCCTCCTGAACTCTGGTCAGGGTGCAGGATGGCCTTGGACACGCTGGGGGCACAGCGACAGTGGCAACTCCTGCTACAGGATGCCTGGGCTTGGGGAGCATCTGTGATGCGCATCTTTGCTCATGTTCAGAAGAATTAGGGCAATAGCTCTCCTGAGAAACACAGCACCCACATCTCTGTCCCTTAAATAGGTGGCTACATTCTTATAGTTGTTATAGTTAGTTGTTGTTGCTGTGTGCTGTCGAGTCAGAACCAACCCATAGTTGACCCTTCAGTGAATTTTTTTAAGAGGTGGTAACTCTCATGGTTGATTGCTCATCTGTCTCCCACAGAGCAGCTGCTGCATTAGAACCATGTACCTTTGAGGTGACAGGGCAGCTTCTTACAATTAAGCCTACAGAGCTTTATATATATAGGCAATCTCCTCCCATGTCTATCTGTCTGTCTGTTTCTCTCTTTCTCTCTCTTATCTATCTATCTATCTATCTATCTATCTATCTATCTATCTATCTATCTATCTAGTTGTTTATGTAAGATTTCTTTAAGTTGACTTTTTCCTTTTGCTTTAATATATATGCTCCAGTTCTGCATGGATGGTTCTAGAAGAGTCTTTAATGTCCTTGATTCAATGTCAAGCTAGCCTCTTTATCAGGAGAGGACCCTCTTCAATGCTGCCAATCCGTACGGCCAGCACTGGGCTTCGCTGGCTTCGGAGGGCAGCAAGGCCAGGGCCCACGCTGAGGATGAGCTCCATCGCCTCCTCTTTAGTCACTTACTTGACTCTCCTGCCCTCTGGCCCAGCCCTTGTCCAGGATCAGCAGACATGTTGACTTGCACTAAATCCTCTTGGCTCTCCACGTCCTGATTCCCACCCAGTGCTGCTGAGAGCTGGTCTGTGGAATTCAGATGTGACCAAACACCCAGAGAAGCTGTGAAGGTTTGAACCCAATGATTAGGACCTGACATGTCGCAGGGCGTGCTGAGGTTCAGTGGCTAAAACGGTTCCACACACTCACAGTTCTACTCGACCCATATTTCACCTCTAAGATGTTGCCCCAGCCCATAGGGATTATGAATATCAGAACTGGCTTTGACAAACACTGTGGCAATTGGACAATTAAAGCAGACATTGGGGGGGGGGGGGGGGTGGAGAAGAACGAACTGGGGATGAGGGTGGAGAAAACAGTGCAACAATAAATGAATGAAAACCCGAAATCTCTGTAAATGTTCATTAAAACTAATAAAATTTAATAAAAATTTAAAAAAGACCCTGTTTTGATAATGAACTTGAGAGAGAGGAAACACAAACACTAACATTTTTCAGCAGACACACTGACATTAAAGCTCATTTAATGTTTTTGGTTCCCTTAGCTGTTTTCTCTGAAATTTTCCTCCTGGTCGTACTTCATTCTTACAACAAGAAAAAGACAAACATTTATGTTTTAAAGTCAAGAGTACCAAAATGGTAACCCATGGAGACATCATTGTTTCTCCTGAAAGAGCCCAATGTGGGGATTTTCTCTTTTTCCAGATAGAAATCATTGTTTGCTCTGTATGAGCTGGTGAGTGCTTATTTACAAGGCTGTCTTAAAGCAGCGGGCTTCTTCTGGAAGGTGGTGAGCGGCTTAGCGGACATTACCGGCTTAAGCTGGCCAGAATGGTGGGGCCAGAGCCTGTGTTGATGGACAAGAAATGACTAAGTGTCTCTTTGGCTGAGGCGAAAGCTGGAGCCAGTCACTGGAGGTTTACAGAGGACCCTTTTTAATGTGACTATTAAAAATTCATACCCCCTCCAGAGGCTAATCTGCACTTTTTCCCCCAGGATGGCTCGGTGAAGAGAGAAGTTCAGCTTGACAGAACTGCTAGGGCTTGAACGGGCATGTGCCCAGATGTAGTTTGTGAGAGGTGCACACATGCGTCCAGATCATAGCGTAGACTTGGGAGCATGCAAATGAGACCTGCAAGTGGCCTTTCTGTGGAAGAAGTTGCTCTGGGCCTTCAGTGTTTAGAGACTTAGGTGCTGTCGAAGTCAACAACAATGACTCGAAGTGGCCCTGTGAACAACAGACCTGAACCCTGCCATGTCCCTACCGTCCATCTCTGATACATTCCAGCCCATTATTACAGTCACTGTGTCAACCCATCTCCCTCAGGGCCTTCCTCTCCTTCCCCAACCCTCCACCTCTCCCAGCTTGATGTCTCTGGCCTCTCCTGACAACAAGCGCCAAGCATGTGAATCCAAATTGCACTGTTTGTACCTTCAAGAGCTGCTCTGTGTTTCACACTGAAAGGTTGAAGAAGCTGTAAATTGCTGGGTTGGAAATTCCCAGACAGTTGCCTGGTCTTCTGGCTCCATTGCCTGCTTCCTGCTCATGAGTGACACTCCTTGCTGACCCCCTATTTCACTGTGTCGAGAGGACAGGCCCTCAGGCCCATGGGGCTGTGTGCTGGAGAGCAGCTGACGCCACAGCTGGACCTGAATCGGCCACAGCCAGGGCTGCAGTTCTGCCAAGTCCCAGCGGACCAGGACAAACCAATTCGACTCTTGCTTTAGGCAGTCAGGGCAAGCCCTTCACTTTGGAAAGGCTTAAGGAGGTTTTGGGGG
Organism: Elephantulus edwardii; assembly: GCF_000299155.1. NCBI lineage: Eukaryota > Metazoa > Chordata > Mammalia > Macroscelidea > Macroscelididae > Elephantulus > Elephantulus edwardii. The sequence goes on from NW_006399969.1 coordinate 884,437, forward strand.
GGATCTGGCAAGGTTTTGGCCTGCTCTAGAGATCAGCAGTTCACTGCTCTGTTGTGTGGAAACATAGGCCCAGGCATTGGCACTAGAGTTAAAAGGAAATAGACTTTCAGAATGTTGCAGCACGACTTCTTGCTACTAGGCCACCAGAGCTCCCAGAACTAAATAAACTTCTGGAATATTCTGAGGCCAACCTCAGAGCAGACCAGCTTCAGAACTCTTGGAGTAGGTGGGATGGGGACTTTTGACTCTTGCCTAGGAATTGCTGTTTGTTTTGTGTAAATCCACCTGTACAATCACTGTTGTGTGCTTGTGTAAATGATTTTATGTGCAGAGACAATGAGAAATGTGTGTTTTGAGAAAAACCTTAACCATGAGCACCTGCGTGCTGATAGTTTATTTTCGAAGACAGCATTTACTACTATTAGACACTGTTCACTCAGGAAATAGGATTAAACATGAGGTAAGGTGGAGGGTCAGTGAAGGAAAGGAAGACCTAGCAATGGGCACAAGTGTGTCAGAGGTGCTGAGGACAGGGCATCATGGGACAGGGTTCAGATCTGTTGTTCATAGGGCTCTAGGAGTAGTACTCAACGTGACAGCACCTAACAACAATATGAGTGGCACAGGGAGCTCTGGTGACCTGGTGGCCAGGAGCTGTGCTGCCAGCACACAATTTGAATCCACCAGCTGCTCTACTGGAGAAGGACAGACAATCAACCCTCCAGAGTTTACAGCCTCTGAAAACCTGCTGGAGGGTGAGCTAGCTACGCAACAGTTCCAACTCGAAGTTACAAGGCAACAATAAGGGGTGGCTTAGTCTACAGGGAGTTGGGCTGCTAACCCAAGCGCTGCACCTCTATTAGTTCGAATCCACCAATGGGTCCTCTGAGAGAAAGATGGGCAATCTCCTCCAGGGCAATTCACAGCCTTGGAAACCCACCTGGAAGGTCAGCGATGAGTTGGTTCCAACTTGACTGCAATGAGTTCTTGAGAGAACGGGTCTGACAGTTAGGTTAGTTCCAGTATTTAGCTCAAGGGACACACTACTGGAACTTTGTTTTTTGAAATAAGGGTTTCCTCTCAATGTTGTTTATCTCTGTGATGGTGGTGATGGTAATGCAAGTTCTGCATTTTCATTAACTTATGTTATGGGCTGACCTGTGTCCCCCAAAGAGTAGGCTAGAGTCCTGACCCCAAGATTTGTGAGCCTGGGTCTCTGCAGATGTACTTGAGTTAGTATGAAGCCTGACAGGAGCAGGTCAACCTTGGCCTAATGACTGGGTGACCTCAGAAATGAGACACACATACTAAGGATGTTCATCTGGTGATGGAGCCAGAAGTTGGAGCAAGGAAGCTATAAGGCAAGGGACCAGGTGGCCACCAGGAACAAGGAAAGATGCTAGGAAGAACTCTAGAATCCCAGAGGGATCATGGCCCTGTCCACATCTTCGTTTCAGACCTCTGGTTTCCAAACAAAAATCTAAATTTCTACTGCTTCAATCTGTCCAGCTTGTGATAGTTGTTGCAATTCACCTGCAAGCTTACAGACTCCCCAAATCACAAAAGTAGATTTTAATTTGGGCCAGAATTTAAGTTCAGAATTTTTAATAGCTCCAATGTGGTCTGTGAAAATGTATCTTAGTTCTTAACTTAGCTAGCTGTTTCTTCTTAGGGAATACAAATGAATAGGACAAAATAATATTGATGGCTAATAATGAACAGTGTTTCCAATCCGTGGAAGAGACCATTTAGAAGATAATGACCCCCAAAAATTACCATTGTCTGAATAAGCACTCATTGAACACCCTGTTGGTTATAATGATGTAGCGATGGGTAAGGGTAAAGATTTGAACAAAATAGTCTTCACTCTCAGTGTTTATAGCCAAGGCCATGGACTCCAAACAATTACATACAAAACAGAATGCTTTCTATACCTTTCCTCAATATCACTCCATACCTTCTTGAATGAGTAAATTATGCTTCTTGCTGTCTTTCCTGAACTTCATAGTCAAACCTCAAGCCAGTGAGGTCTGATTTCTAACCTTATCAACTAGCTGAAAATTTTCACTTTCATGAGTGTGTAGACAATTGTTGTTAGGTGCTGTAGAGTGGGTATGACTCATAGAGACTCTATGAACAATGGATCTGAATGCTACCTGTCCTGTGCCATCCTCTCACTTCCTGACACACTCTAGCTGATTGTTGCAGTCTCTGTGTCAACCCATCTGGTTGAGGGTCCTCTTCTCCTTCACTATTTCTCCACTTTTCCATGCATTGTATCCTTCTCCAAGAAATAACCTCTCCTAGCAACATGCATATGTGAGATGAAGCTTTATCATCTTTACCTCCAAGAAACACTCTGGCTGCACCTTCTCCAAGACATATCTGTTATTTGGGAAGTCTGTAGGATATTCAGTACTCTTCTCCAACATCACAGCTCAAAGACATCAATTCTCCTGTCATCCCCATTCATTGTCCGGCTCTCAAATATGTATCAAATCATTGAAAAGACCATGGTCTGAATCAAGCACACCTGAGTCCTCAAACTGAAATCATTCCTCCTCAATAATTTGGAGAAGTCCCGCCTTGCATACTTTTCCAATGCAATACATCTCCGATCTCCTCGCTCCACGGATGTTGACTGTGGATCCAAGCAAGACGAAGTCTATAGGCATAGGCAACTACAAGTAATAATTATCTGTCTTTGTTTTCTTTTTGCTTAAAACAGTAAGTGTTCAATTCTATGGACTATTTTGAACCTACTGTTATTGCCATTATTCTTACCTTCCTTCTCCTCTCTCCTTTCACACCATCTCTGTGAACAGACTTTTCAAGGTGTCTAGCTCCATGCCGGAGTCGCCTCGGAGTCGCCTCTGTGTTGTCTGGCCTCAACTTCTGCCCACGTGGCTTCCAGGCTCCCGGTTCTGCCAGCGGCGTGTCCCTCAGTCTCCTCTTTGCTCCTCCCAACCGTTTTAGGCTCTGCCTTGGGGCATTGTACCTGTAGGCATGTCAGAAGCTATTGCCCAGTCGCCTCTGTGTTGCCTGGCCTCAACTTCTGCCCGCGCGGCTTCCAGGCTCCTGGTTCTGCCTGTGGCTTGTCCCTCAGTCTCCCCTTTGCTCCTCCCAATCGTTTTAGGCTCTTCACACTAGCAGCCAGGAAATAAAAAAACGTATTGCAATGGGAAAGTCTGCTGTTAGGGACCTATCTAAAGTACTCAAGAGCAATGGTGTCTCTCTGGAGACTAAGGTCCGCCTGATACAGGCCATGGTCTTTGCAATCACTTGTTATGCATCAGAGAGTTGGACAATGACTAGGGAGGATAGAAGAAGAATTGATGCCTTTGAGCTGTGGTGCTGGAGAAGAGTATTGAATGTACCATGGACTGCCAAGAAAACAAACAGATTCATCCTAAAGAGGGTTAAACCAAGCTACTCCCTGGAGGCAAGGATTCTGGGCCTTCGTCTGACATACTTTGGACATGTTGTAAGGAGAGACAGGTCCTTGGAGAGGGACATCATGCTTGGTAGGGTAGAGGGACAGCGCAGGAGGGGAAGACCCTCTATGAGGTGGATTGATTCGGTGACTGGGGTAATCGGGATGGGTGTGTCAGAGACAATGAGATTGGCACAGCATAGAGCAGGGTTTAGGGCTGTTGTACGTAGTGCCACTATGAGTTGCAAACAACTCGACAGCACAGAACAACAACAACAACTAGCTCCATGCCAGCCATTGCTTTCCCAGGGTTCCATTCTCATCTATTTCCTCCTCCTATTGTTAGCTCCAAGTTGACTATAACTCATTGAGCCTTATGTATAACAGAATAAAACATGGACTGATCCTCTGCCATCCTCACAGTCATGTTGCTGTCAATTGGCTCAATGGTGAGAATCTTGATTTTCTTAATGTTGAACCTCAGTCCATATTGAAGACTATAGTCCTTGACTTTCTGCAGTAAATGCTTCGGGTCCTCCTCAGTTCCAGCAAGCAATGTTGTGTCACCTGCATAATGCAAGTTGTTGATGTGTTTTCCTCCAATCCTGATGTCACATTTCTCCTCAGAAAGTCCAGCCTCCCAAATGATCTTTCTGCATATAGATTGAAAAGGTATGAAGACAGGACACATCCATCATTAGTCTATAATAAACCTTGCGGAATGAATGATTTACACCAATGTGGCAGAAGTAGGATGGGAACAGAAGAGTAGGGGAGACATTTTGGATAAAAGGTGGAGCAGTTTGATATGGAGCCCAAGGAGAAGAAAACTGAGGAAGAAGAGGAAGGAGTAGAAGACTCTGATCAACAGATTTGAGCAACTGGGCATATTAAGGCCATAAATTGGCATCAGACACACAAGTGCTATAATGTTGGTGGCTTTGCCAGAAAGTCTTCACATGCCATCAGGGTGACCCATAATGAGCAGGTTTCAGGAGATTCCAGACTAAGACATATTGTGAAGAAATACCTGGAGATCTAATCCTAAAAATGAGCCAGTGGAAATTTTACAGATCAGAACATAACATTTTCTGACTCATTTGCTTTGTATATGGTTATTAGGAGGGCTCGGTCACTGGAAGAGGACATCATGAAAAGCTGGCGAAGGTGAAATGGATTGGCACAACAACCACTGTGATGGACTTAAACCTGCCAGTAATGGATTGAGAGAATGATTCAGGACTGATTAATGCTCTGCTCTGCTGTGCATAAGGCTGTTGTGAGTCACAGCTTATGGATCTAGACTCTGTAAGAGAAGCTTTGAGTTAAGTAGGTGACATAAGGCAAGAAGGGGCTTAGATATTTCTTAGTATCTCCAAAGTTTCTGCTTTTTTTGCTTTCCTCATTTGAGGGAGCATCATGATCTGTCTACTCAGAACATAAGTGCCAGATCTTGGCTGTACCACCTGCCAGCTGTTAGGTATCGGGCCAGGGTTGAACAGTGCCCCTCCAAAATTCATGTCCCCACATAGCTTCAGAATGTGGCCTTAATTGAAAGTAGGGTCTCTACACATGTAATCCTGAAGGCAAGTGGTTCGAATCCACCAGCTGCTCTGTGGGAGAAGGATGGGAAATCTCTTCCCTTGTGATTAACTGCCTCTGAAAACCCACTGGAGGGTCAGCTATGGGTCAGTTCCAACTCAATGACAAACACCACCACCACACGCAATTAGTTAAGGCCAGAATGGACTAGGGTCAGCTCTAAATCTAGTGGCTGGTGTTCTTTTAAGAAGGTCTCATGAAGATAGTCAGAGATTGGAGAGGACATGGAAGATTGCTGGGGTCTACCAGACAGCAAACAGAAATGTCTTGGAAGAAGGTGCAGCCAGAGTGTTCCTTGGAAGCAAAGATGAGAAAGCTTCATCTTGCACCGTCTGGGCATATTTCTAGAAGGTGCTGTTCCTTGGAAAGTTACATCATGCTTGGAAAGGTGAAAGGTCAGCAACAGAAAGAAAGACCCTTGATGAGATGGATTGACACAGAGACTGCTGCAAAGGGCCCAAGTATATCAGAGATTGTGCCGATAGGACAGGATAGGACAGGATTCAGATCTGTTGTTCATAGGGTCACTATGAGTTGTACTTGTTTTTCGGGTTCATAACAACAACAACCAGAAATTGAGGAATACAACCACCTCAGTCTTTAGATAGAGGTTGCCCTTCCCAAAGCATTGATTGACTGTGCTGCCAAAGGAAGGCAGTTCGGACCCACCAGTTGCTCCATAGAAGGAAGATGGGCAATCTTATCCCGTGCTATTACAGCCTCTCAAAACATACTGGAGGGTCAGCTATGAGTCTGTTTGACTAGAGAGCACATAGCATAATATAAAGTTGCTAGAGAGGAGCTCTGATGGTGTAGTCTGCTGAAAATTGCACTGCTAACCCGAAGACCCTGCCTCTCTATTGGTTCAAACCCACCACTGGCTTCAAGGATGGAAAGTAGACAATCTCATCTTGTGCACTGCAGAGCCTCAGAAACCAGCGATGAGTCAGTTTCAATAGCAATGAGAGTTGCCACAACTATAAAAGAATAAATTTATGTTGTTTTAAGCCATCAGTTTAAGGTTTCTTGTTATAGCAGTGCTAGAAGACTGAGACAGCAGGCTGCCCAGCAGCTCAGAACCTTCATTTTCCTTGTGTGTCTCAATCCACATTTTATAGCAATGTTTGGAAGATTGACTGTGAAATAGCTGTACAGTTAGGAACTCATTCTCTTATGACCAGCTAATCCATTACTTAGAATATACCCTAAGAATATGAGAACTGAGGCACAAACAGATTTGTACACCAATGTTCATAGCAGCATTATTCACCATCGCAAAAACATGGAAATAGCACAAATGTCCAACCACAAACGAATGGATTGAAAAATTATGGTACATTCATACAATGGAATACTATGCAACATGCGGGAGCAATGATTTTGTAAATCCCCTAACCTGGGAGAGACTGGAGCACATTATGATGAGTGAACTAACTCAGTTCTACAAAGATAAATATTATATAAAGCCATTATTGTAGAATGAGTATAAGGATCCAAGAAGGTTAGAGGGGCTGGATGCAGACTGATGTGCATGTGCAGGGGTGCGGGGGTCTAATCATTGGGTTGTACAATTTGATGGGTGGGGGTGAGGAATATTGAAAGAATTTGTTGCAATTTGTATTAGAAATTTGTAAATAAAGTAGTAGAAAATGAAAAAAAAAGTGTGTTGGTGTTGTTATGTGCCATTGAGTTGCCTGTGACTCATAGCAACCTTATGTATAACAGCCTTAAACCCTGCTCTGTCCTGTGCCAATACCACTGTCTCCGACACACCAGTCATTGTATCAATCCACCTCATAGAGGGTCTTCCTCTCTTGCACTGTCCCTCCACCCTCCCATGCATGACATCCCTCTCCAAGGACTGGTCCTTCCTTGCAACATGTCCAATGTATGTCAGATGGAGCTTCAGAATCCTTGCCTCCAAGGAGCAGCCTGGCTTCACCCTCTTCAGGATGAACTTGTTTGTTTTCCTAGCAGTCCATGGTATAGTTAATACTCTTCTCCAACACCACAGCTCAAAGGCATCAATTCTCCTTCTACCCTCCCTAGCCATTGTGCAACTCTCTGATGCATAACAAGTGATTGCAAAGACCATGTCCTGTATCAGCCACACCTTAGTCTCCAGAATGACACCATTGCTCTTCAGTACCCTGGAGTGGTCCCTAACAGCACTTACCAAAAAAAAAAAAATAAATAAAAATTATAAAAAGGACTTATTCTCTGTTCCAGACCGACACTGTACTGTGTTCAGCACTTCCTATGAATTATTCCATTCAACCCAGTAAGGCTGGTACTTTACCACCGCAAATGGCTCCTGAAGGGTTTGGTGGTCTAGAGTATGAATGAATCCTTGTGTTGTCTTGTTCTTCCCGCCATTGTTTGAGACTTACTGTTGGGTGTTCTTAGAACAGAGCACAACAATAACAAACAACAGCTCATTGCTATTGAATAGGAACCTACACACAGCTGACCCTCCAGTGGGTTTTCAGAGGCTGTAAATTGCACGAGAGCAGATTGTCCATGAACGCATCTGCAGGAGAAATGACAGGAATGACTTTCATTGGGTCTTTAAGCCACCAGAGTAGCTGCTAAAGAAGTAAGTACAGCATGCTGGCACCTTGCAGATGGGAACCAGGAAATGACATGGTAGCTCTCAGAGTGTGGTGCATGGAGAGGAGCTGAGAAAGAGCGAGGGAAGGTAAGCTGATGCCACATGGGCAAGCATGCCAGCTTGAGGCCAGCACCACAGTGATAGACACACCTGAATGAGCTGTGATGGTTCTTGTCTGTCATCAGTTGAGCCCAGTCATCTGATCACATTCTCGTTCTAGTGTTTCCTCCTGTCAAGCCCACCTCTTTCAGTGCAGTCAACTGTGTCTTTTCGCTACTCTCCAGCTACTCGACCTGAAGGCTGGTGCTTTGAGCCCATGGATGGACTCTACAGGAGAAAGGCCCAGTGAGACAAGATGGTAAAGACTGCAGGCAGGAAGATCTCATGGAGCAATTCCCCCCTGTCCACGTATGAGTCACCAGGAGTCTCAGGATGACTCACTGGCAGCTAAGGACAAGCCTCTACCTTGAATGGCCTTCTTCCTGCCCCAAGTTCATGAATTTAATGAAGACACTTCTTCTTTTGTGTCATTATTTTGCTAGACATTATATATTTTCATGCCATATTTCTAATTTTTTTAAAGAATTCTCTACAGGAGGAGCTATTATTTCTATTTTGTAGATGGTAAGACCATACAGCGGTCACTTGTGGTTGCTGTGAGGCTGAACACTGTGACACTAGTGTGTTAAATGCATTAGTGGTTGGTTACCCAATGCAGACAGTGTGGGGTGGAGCGCTCTGATTAAAACAAGTGTGGAAGGAGGAGTGGCATCCACTTCCATAATAGCTTGCCTCCGGAAACCCTATGAACCTGGAGAGAGGATGAAAGGCACCCAAGCATCGAGGACTCTCCTTCATAGGGTCGCTATGAGTCACCTGTAACTTGACGGCACTTAACAACAACAACAGATGGCAAGACAGAATCCCACCAAGGCTAAATAGTGAAGTCTGGATCACACATTTAAGAAATGCCCAATCTAGAGTTAGAATACAGTTCTGCCTGATTTTGAAGTCTGCCTCTCTGTCCCTTTTTCTCCTTCAAAGTTCCAAAGACATGCTGTAGAATTCTTTCCTTCCTATCTGTGTGAAGACCCCAGGTTGCTTCTTGGTCCTCTGTACCATACACTTTGTAGTAGCTACAAAGACCATCTTGAATGATTTGAATAAACCAGAGAAAGATGGACAGCTGCTTCCATCTATTGTGTGATTTACAGCCTCAGAAACCTAGTGGAAGGTCAGCTATGAGTCAATTACCACTTGACCATGTGAGTTTGATGCACAGCTCCCACTGCTCTGACACTGATGAGGTTTCAACAGAGCTTTTACACTAGGATGGATTAGGAAACCAGGCCTGGAGACCGACTTCTAAAGATCAGCTGACAAGAATGGTAGCAGTCCAGTCTACAGCAGAGCATGGCGGTCCAGGACCAGACAGAATGGCACCCATTGATTGTGTGGTCACCACACACTGGATGGCAATTCAGCGGCAGCTAAACCACCTCACCCTCCAGACACGACTCTGATGGCCTCTCCTCCATGGAGTCCTGGTGGGATTCTTCAGATAGTTGCATACTCCACTGAGCCCTGTAGTTCTCTGTGTGATCCTCTGAGCTCAGCACTGAAGCTGTGTTCTGATGACACATCTGCATGATTGCTTTGCTCCCCTAATATGCATTCTTCAAAGAAAGGGGAGGTATATCTTTGCACATCTTTATAATCCTATCTTCATCTTCCCACCATGCCTCCCACATTGCTTGTCTTGTAATATGCCCTTAATAAATTAGTGGTGAATACAGAATAAGTTCATTAATACCAATGAGCTCATTTGCAAAGCTGTGGACTTCTTCTTTCTCCCAGGTTGTTGATTCTGCCTCTAAGTGTGTACCTGTCTGCATGCCACATGCAGTGATGTGCAGTACCCAGTCATTGCTAGAGAGAAGTCCATTTCCCTTACTAGGGTGCTGGCCACTCAGCTGTTAGGGTCCATTTCAAGTTACATTCTTTGTGGCCCCGGAAGCAAGAGCAGTAGCAACAGTGACAAACCTTAGGACTGTTTAACGCTTTGAATTCATCGGTCCGGATCTGAGCTGGTGGGAGGTGGCCTTGACTTTCCCCCATCCAGACTAGCTCGCTGCATTGCTGACTCATCCCACAGAATGACTGTGACTCAGCAGAAGCAGGCTGCAGATGCTTCCTCCAGGCTTGTGTCTGGCTGATGCTGCGGCCAGATGCCCAAGCCCTCACAGTAACGGCAGAGTACATGCTAAAATCCACTGAATCCCTTGACCTTTAACAGGGCCACTCATGGTTGCTGTCAATCATCCCTTGACCACTCTGTCAGCCTGTGACCTGGGTTCCTTTAGATTCCATTCACCTCTCATCCTTCAGAACACAATGTAGCTTGCTTCCAGGACGGTTGTCTAGAAACTGAGATAATTGGATAATCAGCTGAACCGACCTCTGTTGCTGAAAGGTTAGCACACCTTCCCCAGTGATGGACCAAAGCCAAATTGCCACTCAGGGTCAGACAGTGACAAGTCTACACAATCAAATCAGGGCAGCAGTGGGCACTCCAAGCCTGAAGGGAAATGTTCTCTAGCATTTCAGAAAATGAGTGCAATGGCCATGAGACCTCCAACTGGCCCTCAGAGACATTGCACAAGGTGCATAGACTTTACCTCTCGCGTAGTCTCTAGGTTGGTGTGTTCATTGCTTTGGGCATAGAGTTACCCTCTGCCACACCATCCAGATTTGTGTGGCTTTGCCAATAGTTAATGTTCCAGTCTGATGCAAGGAGAATCTGATTCTCTTTGAATTAAACTTGAACATTAACCACTGGCAATACCTTCACTCTGGATTGCATCTCAACATCAAGAACACAAAGATCCTCACCACTGGGCTAATAGTATCATGACAGAGAAAAGACTGAAGTGGTTAACAATTTCATTTTCCTTAGATCCACAATCAACATTCTTGGCACCAGCAGTCAGGAAATCAAAAGGTGAGTTGCACTGGGAAAAATCTGCTCAGGGACCTCTTTAGAGTGCTAAAGGGCAACCATGTAAGTCTAGAGACTAAGACGTGCCTGATTCAGGACATGGTCTTCACAACTACACATCAGAGAGATGGACAATGATGAAGGATGACAGAACTAGAATCGATGCCTTTGAGTTGGTGGTATTTAACATACCATGGACTGCCAAGAAAACAAACAGATCTGTCCTAGAGAGGGTGAAACCAGGTTACTCCCTAGAGGCAAGGATTTTAAAGCTTAACACTATAACAACAACAACAACAACAGTGTTCAAGTCTATACAGAGGAACCTCAGAATAAAGACTTGACAATCTATCTCCTAAAAACTATCCATTGCAAACCCTGCGGAACACCATTCTACTACGGCACAAATGGGACCAATTTGCTGGCAACTGCTACACCCGTATTGTGTTGGTGTTATTGTTAGGCACTGTTGAATCAACTACCACTCATAGTGACCCTATGAACAATGGATCTGAACCTACCCTGTCCTGTGCCATTCCCATCATCTCTGACACACCTGAGTCCACCGTTACAGACACTATGTAGATCCATCTCATGAAGGTCTTCCTCTCCTCCACTGACCCACCACCATGATGTCCTATCCCAAGCATGATGTCCTTTACCAAGGACTGGCCCCTCATAACAACATGCAAAGCATGTGAGATAAAGATTAACTCTGCTTGCCTCCAAGGAGCAACCTGGCTGCATCTTTTCCAAGACATATTTGTTTGTCCTTTTGGCAGTCCATGGGATGTCCAGCACTGTTCTTCAACATCACACAGCTCAAAACCCTAAGAGAGCTCTGACGGCTTAGTTATAAGGAGTTGTGCTGCCAACCCAAAGGCATGTGGTTCCAATCCACCAGCTGCTCCTTGGGAGAAAAATGGGCAATCTCCTCCCTTGTGCTACCTGGATTAAGATATGCAGTATGGTTCTTCACTATCTCTTCATTCCATCCCAGCCTACCGATAAGGTACAAATGTGGTTAACCACCCTCTACTCCCATCCATCCTCACCCCTCTGCTCTCCCCTCTCCACTTGAATCCTCATACTCATTCTACAATAATGGTTTTATACAGTATTTGTCCTTATGGCACTGAGCTAGTTCATGCAGCATAATGTTCTCTAGTCCCTAATCACAGGCTCACACAATTTGATGGGTGAAGGGGGTGGCAGTGAAGGAAATGAGAAAGATCCAGTGTGAAAAACAATGTATAAGACCTTTTAAAATAAACCAGTTTTTTGATTTTTTTTTTTTTATTTTTAAAGACGCAAATGTGGCTGTGTGCAAGGGAATGTCTTGTAGGGCATGGCTGACTGTGGGAAGATGCTGAATCAAGGAGGAGCCAGCAGTCAGGCAGATGTACGCCAGCAGATGGGGGCCCTGTCCAGTCGGGCAGATCAACTCAGGCACAGGCTGAGTGAGTTGATGTTGGGGAGCTTTTGGGGAGAAGAATCACCCCTGACACCAGGCACAGAGGCTGTCAGCCTCTGCAAAACTGTGCATTTCCCCCCAACCCACCCCCCACCCCCGCCTGGCTAAAGACATTATGTAAATTCTTACAGAAGAGCCGCTGGCTGATTAACAGATGAGTATAAATTAGCTTATATGATTAAGTGATTAATACCTATTGTGAACCAGCAGAGCCCAAAGAGAATAGAGTGTGATGAAATGGGACTCAATATTTTGCCCGTGTCATTACAAGGTTTTTAGGTAGCTGCGTGGCATCTCATTGTGATGAGCCTTCCCTCATCACTTTATCACAAGGGGAAAAAGAAATGCCATAGGGTGAGGAGGAATCAAGCTTTATAAATCAGGATGTTGCTCTGTCACACAGCTCCTCTCAGGAGCCCAGTGAAGGAGCCACTACCAACCCTGCTTCACAGAGGAGGGGATGTGTCTGGAGCAGCCAAGCAAATTGTGCGAGATGCAGAACCGGGAGGGGCGGCCAGCATGGACCCCAGATCTCATCACTATACCACAAGGCCCTTGGGAGAGGAGGTAGTTAGAATCACATTTGACGTGTTCTTGAGTGAACTGAAGAACTGAGGCCATTTTAAAAGGAGGATAAGGAGGAGAATGTGAAACTGACGAGGGTGATCACCCTCACAGATAGTATGCCCAGGCCGCGAGGAGCTTTCTCTATTGAGATTCTTTATTGAATCCTTATAAGATGGGTGTGAAATATGTGTGTGATGTTCCTTTTGCAAATGAGGAGACCAAGGCATTCAGGGATAACAATGGGGTAGCTGTGCCTGAACCCCATTATCCCTCCAGTCTATCCCTCATGATTATATAAGCCCTGTGCTTGTTTCCCCTAGTCCTCTGGAACAGAACCCACAGAGAACCACTCCAGCTCTCAAAGATGCCAATAGTCCGTGAAGTTCTGAATACTGGGAACACCGCTGGAGATAGAAATTGTTTTCCTTCAGGATTTCCATTTCAAAAAAAAGACTTAGTAATTTAACGCTAGAACAAACAAACAAACAAACAAACAAACAAAAAACCCTAGCAAATCTGGCATTGAATGAAGCATAAAGTAATTAGATATTAGCTAGAAAAATAGCTGAATTCAGAAACATACATTTTCTTTGGTATCATTTAGTTCTGAGTCAATTTTGCAAATAAAAACTAAGTCACGTTTTGCAAAAGAGAGGAATAGCCTCAATGAGATGGATCAATACAGTGGCTATAAGGGGGGGGGGAAAGAAGAATGAACTGGGGAGGAGGGTAGAGAAAATAGTGCAACAATGAATGAATGAAAACCCCAAATCTCTGTAAATGTTCATTAAAATTAATAAAATTTAATAAAAAAATGTTCTTTGATAATTTTTGCACAAGACTTAGTTATCTGAACCGGAGGGTGATTGGCTTGTTATACCCTGAGGTGGTTCTTTGCTAGTTTCTGCTTAACAGGGAAGTTACTGTGATTGGAAAGATTTTATCAAACACACAGCTAATAAATCTTTTATTTACCTCCAAAAAAAAATGGACTCAAGCACAAAGAACTCATGCAATCTTATTCAAAATGGGTGACCCTGGAGGATGTTATGCTGAGTGAAATATCTCAGTCACAAAAGGACAAATACTGCCACTGTTGTAGAACGGGACTGACTTCAGGGTTGGCGTGAGACTGAGAAAAATTAGATAAAGTATGTATAAAAAATGGACGCAAGCATGTTAGAGATGACGAAGGTGGCACAGGATAGGGCAAGGTTCACATCCACTGTTCATAAAATCGCTATGAGTTGGAGTTGACGTGATGGCGCCTAACGACAATAGTCATGTTTTACTAATTGACTATAACTGAAAAAGAAAAAAAGCAAAACCCAAAACCAAAAAACACTGAAAACTGAGCCTCACTAAGAATCTTTCAGTATTGCAAACTGACGCTTGAATTTGTTCTTCATCTTCTTTTCAACTGAAGAAATATCAAGTGTGCTTTCCCCTCTTGAATTTGTAACTATAGTTCTTTGCATAGTTCATGATAATATTTTGCTTTACCTTCTCAAGCTGCCCTTTAAAAATTTTGTCAAGCCAGTCTCATATGTCAGCATTTCTTTCCTTTGTTTTGGCTTCTTCACTTTCTTTTGCAAGTTTCAGAGTTTCTTCTGATATCATTTAGATCTCCCCCCCTTTCCTGTCTTTGTTTTTTTAAATTTTATTATTATTATTATTAATTTTAATAAACATTTACAGAGGCTTTGGATTTCCATTCATTAATTGCCGCACTTTTCTCCCTGCCCACCCCTCCTCACCAGTTCGCTCCCCTCTCTGAAAAGAAAAAGAAAAAAAATTCTTTAATGGTATACAATTCCCCCATCCCTCTGCCCCCTCCCCCTCCCCGAGTACGCTTCTGTATGCAACCTTAATTCTGGATTCCCGTGCTTGTTGTCTTCATAGATGACGTCCTTGATATTATCCCACAACTCATCTGGTCTTCAGTTATTAGTTCCAATGCATCAAATCTGGTCTTGAGACAGTATTTTAATTCAGGTGGGACTCAAGGTCATATTTTGGTTCTCATATACTTGTTTTCATTTCTTCAGCTTCAATTTGATTTCATACATGAGTAACTGATGATCTTTTCCACAGTCCTTCCTGGCCTTGCTTTTACTGCTGATAATAGATTTCTCCATTGACTCTTTCCACAGAAATAATCAGTCTGATTCCTTAGTCTATCAAGTAGGCTCTGTGTGTATGTGGTTGTTGTTGTATACCAACAAATCAGAACTCACTCACAGCTGACTGTTTTGTGGGTTTTCAGAGGCAGCAGATCACCTGGGAGGAAATGGCCCATCTTTCTCCCACAGAGCAGCTAGCTGGTAGGTTCAAACTACATGCCTTTGAATTGGCAGCACAACTCTTATCACTAGACCACTGGAGATCCACCATTTATGTTTTTTAAATGAGGCATCTGCAGTGAATAAATCACTGATTGCACAGAATTCTATTATGCTATCTTCAGCCTCATTTCTGTTACCATGGTCATATTTTCCAAATACCAATCCTTCTTGTTCATTTCCAGCTTCTACACTACAGTCACTAATTATTATTAATGCATCTTGATTGATTTTTTTAAACAATTTCAGACTGCAAAAGCTGGTAGTAATTGTCAATATTTTCATATTTGGCTTTAGTGACTGATGTGTATATTGGAAGAATAGCCATATTAATAGGCTTTCCTTGTATTATATGGGCAAAATATTGAATGAGCTAAGACGCATCAAAGATGGAAGGAATACAGAATCACTGTACTAAAAAAAATTGGTCAACATTGTACCATTTCAGGAACTAGCATGTGATCAAGAACCGATGGTAATGAAGGAAGGTGTTCAAGCTATTTTGAAAGCATTGGCAAAAAAATTAAGAGCCTAGGAATTCATGAAATACCAATTTATGTGTTTAAACAAATAGATGCAGCCCTGGATGTGCTCACTAGGCTATGCTATGAAATTTGGAAGGCAGATACTTGGCCAAAGGATTGGAAGAATCTCGTGTTTGTTCCCATTCCAAATAAAGATGATCCAACAGAATGCAGTATTGATGTCAAAATTGTGCTAAAGGTTATTACTTAACAGCTGAAACAGTAAGGGTTTTGACAGGAAACTTCCAGAATTGCAAGTTGGATTCAGAAGGAGTCCTGGTATGAGAGATATCATTCCTGATGTCAACTAGATCTTGAATGAAATTAGAGAACACCAGAAAGATGTTCACTTGCTTTTTAGTGACTATGCAAAAGCATTTGATTGTGTGAACCATAACGTATTATGGCTAACATTGAGAAGGATGGAAATCCTGAAACTTTTAATTGATCTCATGTGAAACCTATACTAGACAAGCTGTTTTGCGAATAGAGCAAGATAACACTGCACGGTTTAAAATCAGGAAAGCTGCGCTTCAGGGTTGGAACCTTTATTCCCTACCTATTCCGTCTGTATACTGAGCAAATCATTTGATAATCTAGAATATATCAAGAAGACCGTGGCATCAGGATTGGAGGAAGACTCATCAACAACCTGCATCACGTAGATGCAACAACCTTGTTTGCAAAAAGTGAAGAAGGCTCGAAGCACTTATTAAAGATCAAAGACTACAGCCTTCAACATGGAAAACAAAAATCCTCATCACTAGACCAAAAGGCAACATCATGGCAGATGGAGAAAAAAATGAAAGTTGTTCATGACTTCATTGTACTTGGATCAGTAATCAAGACTCATGGTAGCAGCAGCAGTCAAGAAATCAAAAGATAGGTTGCGTTAGGAAAATTTGCTGTCAAGGACCTCGGCAGAGTGATAAAGGAGAAACAATGTGCACCTGATCTAAACTACGGTATTTTCAATTGTCTCATATGCTTTTGAAAGCTGGACAATGATGAAGGAATAAGAACCTATGTCCTTGATTTCTGTTGGCAAAGAGTATCGAATATACCAAGTACTGACCAAAGAACAACAATAACAAAAAAAACCCCAAAACATCTGTTTTGGAGGAAGTGAAACCAAGGTGTTCTTTAGAGGCAAGGATGGTGGAACTTTATCTCACATACTTGGGGTATGCTTTCAGGAAGGGTCAGTCCTTGGAAAAGACATCATGCTGAGAAAAGTGGAGGGTCAGCCGAAGAAGGAAGACCCTCAGTGATGGATTGACACATGATACAACAAGGCTTGAGCATGGCAGAGACAATGAAGACTGTGTAGGTTAGGACAGGGTTCAGATCTGTGAGCTGTATTCAACTCAAGGACACCTAACAGCAGCATTAAGAACTCTCACCACCCATGCAGGAGACCTGGATCTGTCTCCTGGCCCATTTACCTCACGCAGAGCCACCACTTATCTGCCTGTGGAGGCCTGGGTTGCTGTGATGTCTAATAGGCTTCAGTGGAGCTTCCAGGTCGAAAAGGACTATGAAAAAAGATCTACTGATCGATATCCAAAAGTCAGTCAAGGAAAATGTAAGGCTCACGGTGGTCCAGTCCTCAGCCTGTCCTGCAATGGGGGCAGGACCAGTAGTTCTTGGAGCTGTGGTGCATGCAGTCACCACAACTGGGGGGCTGACTTACTGCTGACAACTGCACATATATTTTAGCACTTGTCACATTTGCTCCTATAACTCCTAATGTGTGAATATATCTGCAAATGAAGTCCTCAGATTTGTAGGAATATCCTAAACTATTAGCTGATTGTATTTAAAAGAAAATGGCAATGTTATGTCAGATCATTTGTTGTCCAAGTCCTTGAAATAATTCCTTTTTCCCCCTAGGCCTTGTTCTCTGTAACAGGCTTCAGTTACAGTTGAATTTTTCAACAGTGAGCTCAGGTGGGCTAATGGTAAGAAGCTGTGCTGCAATCCCAAAGGCACATGGTTCAAATCTACCAGCTGCTTAGTGGGAGTAGGATAGGCAATCTCCTCCTGTGTGATTTACTGCCTCTGAAAACTCACTGAAGAGTGTGCTGTGTAAGAGTCAGATCCAACAAGATGGCACTCAGCAACATCAATTCTCTGCAGCATTATATTAGACTAAGACTTGGATTTGCATGTGGCATGTACTCTCTCCACTGAAATTCACGTGCATCTGATACTTATTTTCTACCCTTAATGCCTTAGGAATAGCGATTGTGAGTGCCTGCAATGGCACAGATACATTCGACCTTTGAATTTTTCAACATTTGCAAATAGGCGTTAAAGGCTGCTGACCCCAAAGGACAGGGCAAGGGTTCTGGGGGAAAGTGGGACATAAAGCATTATGGGGCCTGGTCCCCCGCTTCCCTGGAGCAGGAAGGCAGGCAAATCAGAGTCTGGTTTGTGCCCAGTCTTGGCCACACTGTCCCTGTCACTGGGCTGGGAGGCAGCTGAAGCCAGGTGGGTGAGCAGCAGAGCGGCCGTGCTCTCTCTAAGGCAGGCAGATGGCAGGGAGCAGCCTGCTGGGCATCGTCACAGCCAACCTAGGCATGGGCACTTTTTGCTGGAATTTGCTCTTCGTTATCAGGGGCACCAGGTGACATGGGTCATTCTTCCGCTTCAAGCCAAGTTACAGGACAACGGGAGAAATTGACCACCTGGCCAAGACACCTCAGTGAGCAGACCTCACGCGGCCTGAGCTGGGAGTGGATCCTCAGATAACAAAACTCTCTCTCGTTTGGCAGGAAGGTCCTGAAGGGCTGTCGTGTCCAGGCCTATTGAGGAGCGTGACCCCGTGCAAGCTTTTGAACAGAACTTTGGGAGCTTTTACTGGTTGGACTTTCAGTCTCATTCTGAGTTTTCTCACTGTGGTTCTGTAAAACCTGACCTCCATCCCTTCCCAGTCCTCGCCCTCTATCCCTTTTGTTCATGTGCTTTGTGTCGACTTGCTAGTTGTTTAAGGGGTGCTTGGAGCAACATTTTGTTAGGAAAGGCTATTCCTTGGAAATGGATATCATGCTTGGAAAGGTCAACAAAAGAGAGGAAGCCCCTTAACAAGGTAGATTGGCGCAGTAACTGTAGCAATGGGCTTGAGTTTGTCCAAAATGGTGAGGATGGGACAGGGTACGTAGTACAGAGAGTTCAGGTCTGTTGTTCACAGGAGTCACTAAGGACTCTACTTGACTCTGTGTCACCTAACAACAACAATAAACAAGTAGCAAGAGTAAGGGAACTCTAGTGACCTCGTGGTAAGAGGCTGTGATGTAATCCTAAAGGCACATGGTTCAAATCCACCAACTTCTCCATGGGAGAAAGATGGACAGTCTCCTCCCATGTGAGTTACTGCCTCTGAAAACCCACCGGAGGGTCAGCTATGGGTCAGTTCCGACTCGATGGTACTCTACCACAACCACAAATAATAATAGCAAGGAGCTGTTTTGTGGGTGTGCTAATCTACCAGCTTCTCCGCAGAAGAAAGGTAGGCGGTCTCCTGCGAAGATTCACAGCTTCAGAAACCTTATTGAGGGTCTCTGAGTGAGAATCAACTTGACACGATGGGTTTGGTTTGGGGGTCACTGGGTGGTGCAGATGATTAATGCACTCGGCTGCCAACTGAAAGGTTGGAGGTTCACGTCCGCTCAGAGGCTCCTACATCTAAACATACAATCAGTCATGGAGAAGCCAAACCCTGATGGGGAGCAGTTCTGTTCTGGTACTCATGAGATCAGCATCAGATGGAACTGACTTAGGACAATAGGAACTGGTGGTAGCAACCCATTTAGCAAGAGTCAAACAAAATGGCTTTACAAAGACAATGAATTTTATCTGAAAGAACAGCCCAGAAAGAAGTATGGGATGCAGGTGGGGATGGGCTGCACTACTCAGTAGTAGAAACACCTGACAAGCTGCAAGCTCTTCTGGCCAATGACTAGAGCTCCAGGAAAGGAAGCAGCTAGGTTTACAGCGAAACCACCCTCCAAAATTCCTGACCTGCAGCTCCCCCCACCCCACTGTACCCTCAACAGCCATGTGACTTCTCAGTGATGCACAGAAGCTATAAATGGCATCAGGATCCCGGAAGTGGAAGAGGCTCCTCCGGAAACAGGCCAAGCCTCCTGTTAGGAAACTATTGAGTATCAGGTGTGGGCAACAGATTTCTTCCCTATGGGATTTTGAGTGCTGTTTGCACATGTTTTGAGGATTTCCCCTAGAACTCCAAATCTGAGAAAGCCCCAGGAACAAGTAAATTATGACAGAGCAAAAGGATGGCCAACCACCCGAGAGAGGGATTTTGAACTTCGTGTGCTCTGAGCAGCAGAGATGTTGGCAATAGACACCCAAGATGAAGTGTCAAAACTTTAACTAAAGGTGACAGTCTTGATTCTTGGATCTGTAAGAAGAATTATTTGTTTTTAGCAAATATTTATTTCAATGCCTGGAGAATAGATGATGATTTGGGGCTTATCTTGGTTCTCTAGAGCTGTCATAGCAAAGTACCACAAACCTGGTGACTTGAACTGGTTCAGGAGGGCAGAGCCTGGATGGTCTCAGGCTGTTCTCCTAGCTTCTGGGCATTCTGGCAGTCCTTGGCTTTCCTTGGCTCGTGACTCTGATCTCTGCTTCCATCTTCTCATGGCCTTCTCATGTCTGTTCTCTCCTGGTCTGTCTCTTATAAGGACACCTTATATCCAATATTAATTCATTCCACTATGTTTAGCTTAAATGTATGAAGATCTTATATTCCATGTTGTTATTGCTATGTCTGGATTTTCAGAGGCAGTAACATTGCATGGAGAGTGACTGTCCATCTCTGTCCCGCAGAGCAGCTACTGGGTTCAAACCGTGTGTGCCTTTGGATTGACAGTGCAACTGCTTATCACTCGGCTACCAGAGCTCCATGTCAGGTCATAGTCACAAACTCTAGGAGCTAAGAGTTGGACTCATCTTCTGTTGTTGGTAGTTGTATTTGCCATTGAGTTGGAATCAACCTATAACTGACTCTCCGCCAGGTTTTCAGAGGCAGTAAACTGCAGAGGAGGAGATTACTTGGTGCTGTTCAGTTTAAACCACTTATTTGTTGCCAGTCCTGGTGACCTTTCATGTAACAAAACAAAACACAGCTGAGTCCAGCGCTATCCTCATGATCACTGTTATGTTTGAATCCATTGTAGAGTTATTGTGTCAACCCATCCCAGTGATGTTGTTAAGTGCCCTCGAGCCATAGGAGACTCATGGTGACCGTAGGAACGAAGACCTGAACACTTGTATAACTTTCATCCTCTCTCCAGGTTCATAGACTTTCCAGAGACAAGCTATTTCAGAAATGGATGCCACTCCTGCTTCCAAGCCTGTTTTAATCTGGGAGCTTCACCAAGCACTGTCTACCATGGATGACCATTAATCACATTTGACACATCAGTGTTAGTTTCCCTTGTTTTTGTTGACACTATCTCTTATGGAGGAAATTATTCAACCCACTATATTGCTATTGTTGTGTACTGTTCAGTTGGAACCAACTCACAGATGACCCTCCAGTGGAGTTTCAGAAGCAGTAAATCTCATAGGAAGATATTGTCCATCCTTCTGTGGAACAACAGGTGGATTCGAACCACGTGTCTTTGAGATTTCAGCACAGCTTCTTAACCACGAAAGCCACCAGAGCTCCCTCAACCCACTGGTTTTAAATGAAAAACCTCTGGTGGGGTAGTCTGTAAGGGTTAGGGTTAGATAGTGCTGTTAACTCAAAGGGTGAGCCTCTCAGGCGGTTCAAATGCACCAATGGCTGCAAGGGAGAAAGTCAGGTAATCTGCTCCTGTGTAATTTACAGCCTTGGAAACCCAATGGTGCATCAGCTATGGTTGATTCTGACTTGATGGCAAGGAGTTTTGGGTATTTTGAGTAGAGCTGAAAGTGAAAAATCATTATCCATGTTCACTAATCAGCAATACCAATGAAAGTGGGGACTGTCAGATCCCCTCTTATGGAGAGTTGAGAATGGCAGGTGGGAGAGGATCCTGGGGACAGAAGAGCTGGAGGAGGATGAGGCACTGAGGAAACAATCTTCCAAGAAAGGACAGTTGCAAAAGGAAGTCTTTGCTCCAATGACAGGAGCCCTTTGTGTGCCTTCTGAGGGGCTAAGCAGGCTCTCACCCAATGAGGTGCCAGGGCATGTGGGAGAGGTGGGCAGAGGAGCCTTATCTCCAAACTAAAGACAAGCCAACACACAGAGGAGGTGTGAGTGAGGGCGAAGAGGGTGCCCACCAGCGGAAGGCCTTGGAGAGTGTTATTGCATGGTCGATCTTGTCAGAGCTCGGAGCCCAGCCCTGAGCAGGTCGGCTTTTACTTTAACATGTCAGACATCCCATAAGCACCTGAAACTAGATGAGGGAAGGGGCAGTGCTTCCGGAAGAAAGTGAGGGCTCTGAGGAAGGGAACAAAGGTGCTAAGCACATGGCAGAGCTCCTCCCCTCCTGTCCTTCTCCCGCCCTTCATCTCAGGTCCCCCTAAATCAACTGTCTTCTTGTGACTTCTCTTTCCTGCTTGTTGCTAATGCTCGTGTTAACCTGGTTCCCTCCTTTCAAAATCAAGGACATGAGTGGAAATCCAGAGGAGGTTGTTCTTGGATGCCTGGATGTGGAGTTCCATGGGCTCTGCGCCCACACAATCTGGCTTGGCTGTGGTGCTGTAGGCAGGAGGAGCTCAAGACTGTTTCCACCTGTCCAGACCAAGGTGCCATAACCTTCAGACTTCTGATTAGCAGTTTCCAATATTGACCATTTGACCACCTAGGACTCCCCAGATCTCTTTCTCTTCCATTTCTCTTGAGTCATAGTCATTGTACAGCTGACCCTCCAGCAGGTTTCTGGAGGCTGTAAGTCACAGGGAAGAGATGGCCCATCTTTCTTCCATGGAACCATGATGGACTGAAACCAACAGAGAGGTACCACCTTTGGTTAACAGCACAACTTCACATGGACTCCACCGTCCCATGAGAAGGTACAGGAATAGCAAAATTGGGAGGTCTTACCACGCTGTACTCTCTTCTTCCCCAGCCACTACTGCACCATCCCAAGCACTGTTACAGAATGGCAAATGCAATGAGGTTGTGTGGGATTGGGGACTATCCCACCCAGACTTAATGTGGAATTACCTGGAGCCATGGATGGCCCAAGTCTATCCTTCTTGAACTTTAATGTCCGTTCATATCACTTATTCAAACTGAGTGCTGTTGGGCCAACTGACTGCCCATCTTTCTCCCTTGGTGTTGCTGGGGCAGAGTGCTGGGGAAGTTCTGCAGTCTTAGTTTGGGCTGGTTTTTGCCTCTAAGGAGAGGAAAGGGATATGGTGAGATTGGGTTTTAGAGATATGGTGTGTGGCATAGTAGACTGGCAGCCAGAATTTTCTGCCTCTCACTCAGAATCTCCTGAACTGTATGATGGATAGTTTGAACCATGTAGGCAGCCTTCCATTTCTCGAAGCCTGTGATTCTAAGAGCAATGCCTGGCTGTCCAGATGATTAAGCTAGGCTGCTCACAGAGACACTGGGCTCCTGGGGAAAGGTCTTGGTGACTCAGTGATCTATGCTCCAAAAAGCAGCCATTGGAAACCCAGTGGAGCAAAGTTCTATTCTAACATACGCTGGGTCACCTTGAGTTGGTGTCGATTCAGTGGCAAGTCTTTTTAATGGTATGGTTCTGAGAACTAAAAACCAATGGTTTTCTCATCATAAATGTGTGGTCCCCAGTTATAGGATTTGGGTCCAACTCAACGACACACAACAATAACAATCATAAACTGATGAAGAGGACCTGAAAAAAAGAGACCTAGCTAAGAACTCAGGATGCTGAATCAAAAGTCATCCAGATGGAGTCCCCATCAGAATGGACCACAGATGAACCTGAGCCCCTCAATGTCATGTGAACATGGCCCTCAAAGGTGGCCTTCTCTTCACATGGGAGGGTAGGAGCCAATGCAGGTAAGGCCAGGAGCGAATTCGCCTCCTTGGGGGCTGCCAGCGTTGATTCTGGGCCATGACCAGCCTTTAAGGGTTGCTATCAAGGATGTGCAGCTTGAAACTTGATCCTTTACAGTGAACAGAATGGGGGTGCGGTTCCTGAGAAACCAGACTGAACAGAAATTAGTCTTCACCAGCTGCTTCTGTAATTGCATTTAAATTTGGTTAAACTAATTTCTTACATTTGATAAAAGCAGTTGTCTTTCCAAATAATCCTCAGACCTTCTAGTCCAACGTAATATGAATATGTGAGGGCTAGGTTGCGACGGTCTTGGTGTCAAGGTCCCTTTGCCAGACCTGTTCTCCTTGACTCTTCACTGGGGAGCACACAGTTCATCACAAAGAGCCAGGGAGCTGAGCTGCCCTATTAGCAGAAGATGCTGTGACTCGTTGACTCACAGATTGTAAATCAGACTCACATTGGATTTTAATTAGTTATATTAATTTTAGGGGAAACAACAAAACTGAAAATTCTGCAGTGCTTCATTTACTGAGAAGCTCTGAAATGTCTTTTATTTTTAGCAAGAGCCATAAAAACATCTCGTACTGAAATAATATAAAAATCAAAGAAGGGTTGTATTACTCAGCGTGATCACGCCCTTTAAAAGGCTTTGACATTTTCTTTACTTTTGTAAGTTTTTTAAGAAAGGAAAAAAATTCTATATGATACATACATATCCACGCATGCATATGTTACACCAGATCCTCTGTGCAAGACAGTTCACTGTTGACGGTGGTTCAGTCAACAGAGGTGTTTTTATCTCACTCAGATCCTCTCAAACAAAGCAGATCAATTACTGAACCCACACAGTCATGCTGTTGAGTTAGAACTGATTCATAGCAGACCCTCCAGTGGGTTTTCAGAGGCTGTAAATCAGCTGGGAGAAGACTGCTCATCTTTCTCCCTCAGAGAAGCTGGTGGATTTGAACTGTCTGCCTTTGGATTGACAACACAACTCCTTACCCACTAGACTGTCCCTCATTAGACATGCTCAACAAATTGTGCACATGTACAATTAATGTATCATTTAATATCCATAATTGATTGATTTATTTTTAAATTTACTTATTAATTTTAATGAACGTTTAGAGAGACTTAGGATTTTCAGTCATTCATTGTTGTACTTTTCTCCCTGCCCTGCCCCCAATCACTGTTCTCCTTAAAAAGAAAAAGAAAAACTCTTTCATTGTTATGCAATCCCTCCACCCAAGTTCACTCCGCTATGCAACCTTCACTCTGGAATTATTTTTTTTTTCTTCCTTTTTTTCTTTTTTAATTTAGGTTGTTTATTTTTCATTTCCATGAACATCTACAGAGATTTTGGGATTCCATTCATTCATTGTTGCACCCTTCTCCCCGCACAAACCCCTCCCCCCTCCCCCCACATTTGCTCCTCTCCTTGAAAAGCAAAAGAAAAACTCCCTCATTGGAATTCTGTAATGACAAGAATACCCATTCATATATCCCTTTTAAATAGATCCCTCCCTCATCTGTTTCAATGCAATATGCATCATTCCTCTCCTTCTTTTCTATCTTCCCTCAACCATGATGTCAGTCCTGTTTTACAACAGTGGCTCTATGCAATATTTGTCCTTTTGTGACTGAGATATTTCACTCAGCATAATGTCTTCCAGGGTCATCCATTTTGTATAATATTGCATGAGTTCCTTGTTTTTCAATGCAGCACAGTATTCCATTGTGTGAATATATCACAGCTTCTCTATTCATTTGCTTGTTGATGGTCACTTGGGTTGTTTCCAGCTCTTTGCTATTGTGAACAAAGCCACAATAAACAAGGCTGTGCATATATCTGCCTGGGTGATGGTGATGGTTTCTTTAGGGTCATTTATTTATTTCTTAATTCAAGCTGACATATTGTTAATGATCCTATATTACTTGGATCCACAATCAACATACCCCTGGTACCAGCAGTCAGGAGATCAGGAAACATATTGCATTCGGCAAGTGTGCTGTCAGAGACCTCTCCAAAGTCCTGAAGAGCAATGATATCCATTTAAAGACTAAGGTGTGCCTAATTCAAGCCACAGTCTTTCCAATCACTTGCTATGCATCTGAGTGCTGGACAATGAATAACGATGACAGAACTGATGCCTTTGAGTTGTGTCCTTATAGAAAGTGCAGCCAGAGTGCTCTTTGGAGGCAAGGATGGTGAAGCTCTGTCTATTATACTTTGGACATGTCAGTAGGAGGGGCTATTTCTTGGAAAGGAATGCTTAAAAATGTGGAGGGTCAGTGAAAGAGAGGAAGAATCTCAAGCAAATGGATTGACACAGTGACTGTAGCAGTAGGCTCAAATGTGTTAGAGACAATAAAGATGGTGCAGGATAGGACAGAATTCACCTCTGTTATTCATAAGGTCACCATGAGCCATATTTCACTTGATGCAAATAACAGTAATGGTGTCTATGGATGCTGCCTACAGCATGCTCAGTTGCTAACTGTAATGTTAGAGGTTCCTGTCTGCCTAGAGTGCTTGGTGAGGAAGGCCTAGTGCTCTGCTTCTGAAAGACAAGCCATTGAAAACCCTCAGAGTCCTGAGGTCTGAACTCTGAGATATGTGGGGGAACCATGGGCTGGAGTTGATTGGATGAGAGTCACCCTCTACCACTCACCCAGGTGCTGGGGAAATGAAGAAGCTCTCTCTGTTCAGGGCTCCAGGAGACCTCAATCCGCACAAGGGCATACTCGTGGCTAGGAAACATCACCATGTTACAGAGGAAGGACTGTGAGGGTGCAGCCAGGAGAAATGGGAAAGAGGTGGGGACCCCTGGAAGAGCCAGTGGTAAAGGTTTACGCATCTTTTTTGTTTTATTTAAATTTATTATTAATTTCAGTAAAAATTTACAGAGACTTTGGATTTCCATTCGTTCATTGTTGCACTTTTCTCCCCTCCCAACACTCCCGCCTAGTACACTACCCTCTTGGGTAAAAGAAAAATTCTTTCATTGTTTTACAAACCCTCCCCCAGGTCCACTCCACCATGTAGACATCACTCTAGACTCCTGTCATGACAAAAATATCTAGTCACATATCCCTTTTAAATAGTTTTCTCCCTCATCTGTTTCAATGCAGTATACATTAGTGAACCCATCTTTCTCAGTCTCCCCGCAACCCCAAGGTCAGTCCTGTTTTACAGCAGTGACACCATGCAGTATTTGTCCTTTTCTGACTGAGATATTTCACTCAGCATAATGTCCTCCAGAGTTACCCATTTTGAATAATATTGCATGAGTTCCTTGTTTTTCAATGCAGCATAGTATTCCATTGTGTGGATATACCACAGCTTTTCTATCCATTCATTTGCTGATGAGCACTTAGGTTGTTTCTAACTCCTTGCTATTGTGAACAAAGCCGCAATACACATGGGTGTGCATATATCTGCTTGGATGTCAGTTATGGTCTCTTTGGGGTGTATTCCCAGTAGTGGAATTGCTGGATCAAATGGTATCTCTATTTGCAGCTTTTTGAGAAAGCACCATACTGTCTTCCACAGTGGTTGCACCATGATTTACATATTTTTAAAGAAAAAAAAAATCTATATTTACTTCTCTTTCCTGTGCTAAGAAGTCCAAGTGAATAAGCTAGACAAAGCCACCAACCTTTTTGAGTTTACAATGTAGGAGAGAGACACTAATCAGACATCAGCTCAGAAATTAGCTTGCTATTGTGGTAGGAGCCTTTACAGAAATGCACAGAATCTGCACTCAATAGGATCTAAACTGTATGGTCAAAGTCTTCTAGGAGGAAGTGACATGTGAATAGGGGCATGCTGACATAAACCAGCGGGGAGGAGGGATGGAGGCAGAGATGCTGAGGAGAAGAAGTGTGGGATTTTCCAGAGACTGAAAAGAGGCAGTGAGACTAGAACAGAAGAGTGTTTTAAGACTTCAGGTGGTCAGAAGAAGCTGTACTGTGCAAGATAAGTCTTTAGAGTGATGAAGCGTAATAGTACACATGTGCAAAAGACAGAGGATGCCTTGTGTTCAGGGAGGAAGGTGAACTAGTGTGTAACACTAGTTCTAGGGCATAAGGAAATGATCTCTTTGAATACCCAGCTTAAATCCTTCTTGGCTAACTGATGCCCACCTCCCCTTCAGTTTGGTCTCCTGGAGTGTCTGTTGTCACGCTGGTTCTGATTTTGATCCCTAACCTAGTTTTTTCAACTTATCCTCTGACTCTTTGACAGCCTTGTTTTCTAAAATAATAAGCCATCTGGATGCTGGAAAGCCTCGCTCTTTCAGTTATATTCGACATGTAAGGGGGAGTGTGTGTGTGTATGTGTGTGTGTGTGTGTGTGTGTGTGTGTGTGTGTGTACGCGTGTGCGCGTGCACATGTGTCCCCAAGGCACCTTGAAGGAAATGGAGATTCACTCATTGATGAATTTATCAGATTGCCAGAGTTTAAGATAAATACAAAACCTACAGCATTTAACTTTATAGTGGAGCATCTAGACAGTCCAATAATGTTTTTTCTAAAAAGGAGTTCATCGGAAATTCTGCATACTTTAATGGTAAATTGCTAGACTTTATAAGACCTTCACCAAATTATCTAGATAAAATAGAAATTTTAAAAATTCAACTATATTCTTACAATTAGCAACAAAAAGGAATAAAAATAAGAAACAACTACGACACATCTTTAAAAAAAAAGATACACAAGACCATCATTTTAAAGCTATAGTGAGAGTCATCAAAGAAAATCTAAATAATTTGAGAAATATACAATACTCATGGAAAAGACACAATGCTTCAAATAGACCAGTTTTCTTGAATTGACTTGGAAATATAAGGTAATTCTAATTTTTTTCTCTCTTTTTAAATTCTTTTTTTTTTAAAAAAAATTTATTATTAATTTTAATGAAAATTAACAGAGACTTTTAAAATTAATTTTAATTAAAGTTTACAGAGACTTTGGATTTCCATTCAATCATTGTTGCACTTTTCTCCCATTGTTGCCCAACTCCCCGCCCAGTTCACTCTTCTCTTTGAAAAGCAAAAGAAAAAATTCTTTCATTGTTATACAACCCCTCCCCCCAAGTCCACTCCACTATGCAGCCTTTGTTCTGAACTCCTGTCTTGACAATAATACCTAAACATATATCCCTTTTAAACAGTCTCTCCCTCATCTGTTTCAGTGCAGTCAGTAGACACAATTCATCCCATGTTTCTCAGTCTCCCCTCAACCCTGATGCCAGTCCTGTTTTACAATAGTGGCACTGTGCACTATTTGTCCTTTTGTGACTGAGATATTTCACTCAGCATAAAGGGTGCTTTGGTGGCCTAGAGGTAAAGGGTTTCACTGCCAGCCCATAGTCATGTGGTTCTACTGGAGAAGGATGGGCAAACATCTTTTGTGCGTTTTACTGCTTCTGAGAACTCACTAGAGGGTCATTTATGATTGATTCAGTTCTGACTCTACAGCGTATAACAACAACAATCTTCATAAAAAATCCAAATATATTTTTTTATAAACTGACAAGTTACTTCTAAAATTTATCATAGAAATAAAGAGTATCTAAGACTCTCTTGAAGAAAATATATGAGTAAGAGGTCTTGCTTTACCAGATCTCAAAGTTTGTGTGCCTTCATAGCAAAGGCAGTATGGGTATTAGCGCAGGGATAGACAAATAAATAAATGGAAGAATGTAGACAGATGGAAAAAGGCATGTGAGCATGTTGACATTGGACACATGACAGAGGTGCCCAGAGGGCAGCAAGGAAAGGGATGCCTTCTCAATGATGAATTTTAGGCAGATTAAAGATTAAAATGTGAAAAAGAGAGCCAACCTATATGATTTTAGAGGATGAAATATGATATCTTCTTATAAAAATATATGCAAGCTTACCTTAAACAGATTTAGAAAAAGAGATCTGTATGAATTTAACAACATAAAAAAAGACTAGTATTCATCAGAGGATGCCATGAAAACAATAAAAAAGACAAACCACAAGGTGAGAGGATATTAATGCAGGGGTTGGAGTATTTGTAAAATATAATATCCACTTCCTAAATAACATGCCTCTAGAAACTCTATGAACTTTGATAAATGATGATAGTTATAGAAAAGCTTCAGGCCTTTTGTTCATAGAGTTGCAATGAGTCATGCTTGACTTGATGACAATCAACACAAAACAAGAACAAAGTATACTATAATAAATAAATAATAACGTAACATAACATAACGTAACGTAACATAACATAACATAACATAACACAACACAACATAACATAACGTGTTATGTGCCATCAAGTTGATTGTGACTCATAGCGACCCTATGTACAACAGCCCTAAACCCTGCTCTATCCTGTGCCAACCTCACTGTCTCTGGCACACCTCCTCCCATTACTCCAATCACTGAATCGATCCATCTCGTCGTGGGTCTTCCTCTCTTGCTCTTTCCCTCCACTCTCCCAAACATGATGTCCCTCTTCAAGAACTGGTCCCTCCTTGCAACATGCCCAAAGTGTGTCAGACAAAGCTTCAGAATCCTTACCTTCAAGGAGCAGCCTGGTTTCTCCCTCTCTAGGACAAACCTATTTGTTCTCCTAGCAGTCCATGGTATATTCAACACTCTTCTCCAGCACCAGAGCTCAAAGGCATCAATTATCTTTCTATCATCCCTAGTCACTGTCCAGCTCTCCAATGCATAGCATGCAATTGCAAAGACTATGGCCTGGATCAGGCACACCTTAGTCTCCAGCCTAACGTCATTGCTCTTCAGTACTCTGGAGAAGTCTCTGACTGCTGACTTTCCCAGTGCAATTCATCCCTTGATTTCCTGGCTGCTGGTACCAAGAGTTTTGACTGTAGAGCCAAGCAAATGAAAACTGTTTAGCTATCTCAGTCTCTTCACCATTCATAATGATGTTGCCAATTGGCCCAGTGGTAAGAATCTTTATTTTCTTGATGTTGAGCTTCAAGCCATATTGATGGCTGTAGTCCTTGACCTGCAGCAAGCAGCTCATGTCCTCAGTTTTAGTAAGGAGAGTTGTGTCAACTGCATAATGTAGGTTGTTGATGAATCTTCCACTGATTCTGATTCCTCCTCGTACAGCCCAGAGTCCCAGATGATCTGTTCTGCATAAAAATTGAAAAGGTATGGAGACAGAATACATGCCTGGTGGCCCCTCTTCCCGATTTTGAGCCATGCAGTATCTCCTTGCTCTGTTCTGACGAATGCCTCTTGGTTCA
Organism: Elephantulus edwardii; assembly: GCF_000299155.1. Taxonomy (NCBI): domain Eukaryota; kingdom Metazoa; phylum Chordata; class Mammalia; order Macroscelidea; family Macroscelididae; genus Elephantulus; species Elephantulus edwardii. Next base: position 915,250 of record NW_006399969.1, read on the forward strand.
AGTGTAAGTTTCGAATAAACACAATCAAATGTTGTGGGAATCCCATTCTTGTCAGAGTCAGCCACAGCTTATTATGATCCACATGGCCAAAAGCCTTTGTATAGTCAATGATGCACAGATAGACATTCCTCTGGTATTCTCTGCTTTCTGTCAAGATCCATCTAATATTAGCGATAATATCCCTAGTACCACAACCTCTTCTAAACCCAGCCTGCACATCTGGCAGTTCTCTGTTGACGTGTTGCTCAAGTCGTTTTTGGATAATTTTCAGCAGAATCTTGCTTGCATGTGATATTATATTGTTCGATAATTTCTTCACTCTGCCAGGTCACCTTTTTGGAATGGGAACAAATACAGATCTCTTCCAGTCAGTTGGCCAGCTGGCTGCCCTCCAGATTTCTTGGTACACCTTAGTGAACACATCCAGGGTAGCATTTATTTGTTGAAATAAGTCCGTTGGTATGCCATCAACTCCTGGAGCCTTGTTTTTTTTTTTTGCCAATTATTTCAGAGCAACTTGAACTGTCTCCTTCATCACCACAGGCTCTTGCTCATACATTATTTCATGAAATTCCTCTGTGTCAGCCAATTCCTTCTGGTACAGTAACTTTGTATACTCCTTCCATCTTGTCTTAATGCTTCTTGGATCATTTAATACTCTGGTCAAAGCATATTTAAGTATAGCTGCTGTTGAGTTGTAGGCAAATCATAGTGACCCTAAGAATAAAAGTACTCAACACTTGTGTGACTTTCATTCCTTCTCCAGGTTCATAGGGTTTCCAGAGGTAAGCAATTATGGAAATGGATGTCACTCCTGCTTCCAAGCTTGTTTTAATCAGGGAGCTCCACCAATACTGTCCTCCATGGGTAACCATTATTGCTTTTTGACACATCAGTTTCACAGTGTTCAGCTTCGCAGCATCCACAAGTTACCGCTATACGGCAAGTGGACACACCAGGGCTATACGACTTACACGAATGTTTGACCAAAACCAATTAAAAACAGACCTGACGGCCGCGGATTAGAGTCACCCACCTTTGGCTTGGTTGCATCACTTTTTATCTACTAGAAAAAAAACACACAAGAGCCCCAACGTCCCACACTGGCCTCTCTTCCAGTTGCATGAGGCCATGTCCATCCAGCTGACCCTGAGACTCATGAGAGACACTCGCCCTTATCCTGCAGGTGTGGCCATACATTTCAGTATTTTACTATTCCATCACGCCCAAACGCTGGCAAACTCTGGGCCAGAGACCCCTAATTCATCTAGCAAGTCCATTCTGCGGCCACCCACTTGGGGTAAAAAGAAAGCCACAAGTGCCCCAGCGTTCCACACTAGCCTCTCTTCCAGTCACAAGAGGTCACGTCCATCCACTCCTGGCAGAATATAACAGAATAGAAATAGAATAGAAATAGAAATAGGAATAGGAATAGGAATAGGAATAGGAATAGGAATAGGAATAGGAATAGGAATAGGATTGGAATAGGATAGGATAGGATAGGATAGGATAGGATAGGATAGGATAGGATAGGATAGACTAGACTAGAACAGGATAATAAAAGAAATATAATTAATATAATATATTAATAATATAGTATAATTAATATAATTATAATTACTAAGAAAAATTCTATCCAATGGAAAGCCTCACTAATTACCAAAGAAGAAATAACAAAAGACCAATAAATATGTGAAAAGACACTTTGTAATCAATGTAATTGTTGTTAGGTGCCACTAACTTGACTACAACTCATAGTGACCCTATGAACAACAAGTCTGAACCATGCCCTATCTATCCTGCTCCGTCTTCACAATCTCCAACATGCTTGAGTCCATTAGTCACTGTATCAATTCATTTCATTGACAGCCATCTTCTCTTTCACCGACCCTTCACTTTTCCTAGCCAGATGTCTTTTTCCAATGACTGGACCCTTCATAACAACATGCCCAAACTATGTGAGATGAAGGTTTGTTTTTTTTTCACCTTTTTCCCCTCTAAAGAGTACCCTGGTTGCACTTTCTCCAAAGCAGATTTGTTTTTTGAGCAATCTAACATAAATACAGTACTCTTTGTCGTCACAATTCAAAGGCATTGATTCTTCTTCAATGTTCCTTTTTCATTGACCGACTTTCAGTTGCATGCAAAGCAAATACTAGGACTTGAATAAAGGGTGCCTTGGACTTTAAACTGGCATTCTTCTCTTCAGCACTTTGGAGAAGTTCCTGAGAGCAGGCTTTCCCAGTGCAGCCTATCTTTTGCTTCTTGACTGTTGATTGTAAAATGAAATCATTGACTACTCAATGTTTTCTAAATCTGTCAGGATGTTACCTATTGGCCAAGTGGTAAGAATTTTTGTCTTCTTGATGTTAAGATATAAACCATATTGACGACTGTAGTCTTTGATTTTCTTTAGTAATTGCTTCACATTTCTCAAGCAAGGTTTTATCATCTACATAACACAGGTTGTTGATTAGTCTTCCTCCAACTCTAATGTCACATTTTTCTTCACAAAGTCTAGTTTCTTAAATGATTTACTCAACATACAGATAGAATAGGGATGGAGAAAAGATACAATCCTGACATTCACTTTTATTTTTCAAATTTTACATTTGTTTGCATACAAAATTTTCATACATTGTATTTCACACAATCCTTCATTCACAATATGTTTTATACAATCATTCTCATTCATTATGCTTTACAAAATCAATCACCATTGAATTATGCTCACCATTATCCTGTCTTTCCAGATTCCCACTAGATCTTCCTCATTTTCTTTACCCACCTCCCTCCTCTCACCACGTTGTGAGACCCTATGTTTTCCCCCTTGCCCACCCTCACCCCTCTGTTCCAAGCCCCACCCCACCCACCTTGGGTCCTCATACATGCTTTACTGGCTATCCTGTTTTTACAATAGTGGTCATATGCAGTATTTGTCTTTATGACACTGAGTTCACTCAGCATAATGCTCTCTGATTTCTCCCAAGCTATGTTGTAATTTTCTAAACTGTTGTTCCAGAGTGCTGCTTACTATTCCATTTGTGTGAATGTACAACAACTTCTCAATCTATTCGATTGTGGTTGGACATTTGGGCTGTTTCCACATTCTTGTTACACACACACACACACACACACACACACCCCTTTCTTGATTTTTAACCATGCAGTGTTTTGTTGTTCTGCTCAGTTCTTGTTCTATGTATATGTTTTGCATGAACATAATTAAACGTTCTAAGATTCCATTCTTCTCAGGGTTATCTCTAACTTGCTGTTATCCACACTGACAAATGTCTTTGCAAAGTCAATTAAACACAAGTACTCTATGCTTTCAGCTAATGATATCAGCAATGGTAGCCTCATTCCAAGACCTCTCCTGAATCCAGCTTAAATTTCTGAAAGTTCCTTGTCTGTGTACTTCAAGTATTTTTTAATAACCTTCATCAAGATTTTACTTGTATGTGTTATTAAGATATTGTTTGGGGTTTTTTTTGGAACAGAAATAAATGTGGATCTCTTCCAGTCATTGGCCAAGTAGCAGCCTTTCCAATTTCTTGGCATAGGATAGTGAGCATATCTATTGCTACATCTTCCATCAATTCCTGCTTCTTGTATTATTTTCTGTCAATGCCTTCAGAGCAGTTTGAGCTTCTTCTTGTTCGCATGCTACTTCCTGAATTAGTTCTGTGTTCATCAATCCTTTCTGGTACAGTGCCTCTGTGTATTTCTTCTGTCTTCTTTTGATGCTTTTTACATCATCCAGGATTTCGCCTATAGAATCCTTCAGTATTTAACATTCTTTCACCTGAGAAACACCAAGCACGGTCTTCCCTTTTGGTTTTCTAACTCCAGCTCTTTGTACATTTTTTTTTAAATACTTTACTTTGTCTTCTTGAACTGCTCTTTGAAATCTCCAATTCTCTTGCTCCAGCCTTTCCTTTTGTCCAAAAACTGGCATCTATCAACTTCTCCAATAAAAAAGGATTAATCAAATTATATGTCTCTCCTTTCTATTACACTAATTTCAGAGACACTTCTGGCCCTCTAAATCCCTGAGTAATCTCAATTACAATAAAAATACTCACAAATAAAATCATCCACTAATTAACATTATTCTGTTCCCATAGTTATATAAAAATGAACTCCAAACATAATCTTCTCAGATTTGACCCCCCCATATCACCTCTAACTAAACCACCTTTCACCCCACTTAAAGTTAACCCTTTAAGTGTAAAATCAAGCTTTCCAAGCAATCAAACTGCAATTATTACCTCAGCCAAAACACCAAACACTACACTTCCTTGTACCACCTTGTCAGATCCTCATGCCTCAGTAGCCATAGCAGAAGTATAACCAAATACCACAAATATACTACCTAAATACACTAAAAATACTATCAGGCCCTAGAAGAACCTCCAGAACTGACAATCACACCACACCCCACATCCCCTCTAAAAATTAATCCCAATCCCCCAAAATAGGAGAAGGCTTAGAAGAAAATACAATCATCCCTAAAATAAATACTGCACTTAAAGAAAAGCAACATTTATCATACTGTTCTTACATGGATTATAACCATGACCAATGACATGAAAAATCACCATTGTACTCCAACTATAAGAATAATTAATGGCCAACATTTGCAAATCTCACCCATTACTCAAAATTATTAACCACTCTTTCACTGATCTTCCAGCCCATCCAACATCTCAGCCTAATGAAACGTTGGCTTCCTTTTAGGAATATGCCAAATTATCCAAATTTTAACAGGTCTTTTCCTAGTTCTACTTCAGATACCTCCTCTTTCTCATCCATCACTCATATTTACTGAGATGTGAACTATGACTGGATAATCCCATATCTTCACGCAAATGGAGCCTCCTTATTCTTCACCTGTCTATTAATCCATGTAGGATGAGGGACTTACTATGGATCATACTTATTTTTCAAAACATGAAACATCGCAGTAGTAGTAGTATTTGTCACCATAGCCACAGCCTTCATAGGTTATGTATTGCCATGAGACCAAATGCCATTTTGAGGTGCTACAGTTATTACCAACCTTTTTCCTGCAATTCCCTGTATCAGGACCACCTCAGTAGAATGAATTTAAGGGACCTTCTCTGTCAACAAAGCCATCCTAACCTGATACTTTCTATTTAGTCCTCTCCTTCATTATTGCCACACTAGCAAGAGTACATCTATGTCTTCACACACTGGCTCTAATATCACTATTGGGCTTATCTCCAATTCAGGTAAGATTCTATTCCACCCATAATACCCTATCAAAGACCTCCTAGAAGTTTTTCTAACCCTCCTACTTCTTGTCCTAGTCCTATACTCTCCAGATCTGTTAGAAGACCTGGATAACTACACCCCTGCTAACCCCCTTAAAATCCTATCTCATATCAAACCAGAGTGATAGTTCCTATTCACATCTACAATCATTAGTTCCATCCCCAAGAATCTAGGAGGTGTCCTCACCCTAATCCTCTCCATCCTAACTAATCCTAGTCATCTTCCCACTTCTCCACACATCCAAACAATGAAGCCTGATATTCCCACCCATCAGCCAATGCCTCTTCTGAATACTAGTTGTACTAATCTAATCACACTCCCTTGAATTGGAGGCCAACCAATTGAGCACCCATACATCACGATTGGAGTCTTTTCTGATATCCAATTTGGTTTTTTCCTTCTTTTTGTGATGATCTTTTTCATCCTTTATGGATGATGTCATCCTACAACTATTCTGGTCTTTGGCCATTAGTTTTCAGTGCATCAAATCTATTCTTGAGATGGTTTAAAATTCGGTTGGGATAGACCAAAATTTGTGTTTTGTAGACTTACTTTAATTTTCTTTGGATTCAGTTTGAAATTGCACATGAAAAATAGTCTATCCCAGAGTTAGTCTTTGACCTTGTTTTCATTGCTGATTTTGGGCTTTTCTATAGACTCCTCCTATAGATGTAGTTAATCTGAATCCTATGCAGTCCATCAGGTGAGATCTATGTGTATAGTCACTGTGTGTATACACACACACATATATATACACACATACACACACACACACACACACACACAGACACACAAAGTGTTTGAAATGAATAAGTCATTCATTGTACAAAGTTCTATCATGCCATCTCCAGCCTCATTTCTATCACCATGGCTGTATTTTCCAACAACCATTCCTTCTTGTTTTCACCCGTTATTATTAATGCATTTAAATTGCATTTTTAATTTAATTAATTGCATTTAATTGATTTCAGATGGCAAAAGGTGGTAGAAATCTTGGTGCATACATTGAAATAATAATTGTAAATAACAGGTCTTCTTTGTGTGTGTAGGGAGTGTCCCATCATGTAAAGCATTGAATTCTGTACTGTAGAATAGATTCTGAAATGGCTCCTTTTTTAAATTTTATTTTATTAATTTTAATGAATATTTACAGAGATTTTGGATTTCCATTCATTCATTGTTGCACTATT
>NW_006399969.1:923522-932256 GCF_000299155.1 Elephantulus edwardii
CATAATGTCCTCCAGAGTCACCTATTTTGAATAATATTGCATGAGTTCCTTGTTTTTCAATGCAGCATAGTATTCCATTGTGTGAATATACCACAGCTGCTCTATCCCTTTGTTTGTTGATTGGCACTTAGGTTGTTTCCAACTCCTTGCTATTGTGAACAAAGTCGCAATAAACATGGGTGTGCATATATCTACTTGAATGTCAGTTATGGTCTCTTTGGGGTATATTCCCAGTAGTGGAATCACTGGGTCAAATGGTATCTCTATTTGTAACTTTTTGAGAAAGCGCCATACCGCCTTCCACAGTGGTTGCACCATTTTACACTCCCATCAACAGTGAATAAGGGTTCTAGTTTCTCCACAACCTTGCCAGCGTTTGTTGCTTGCTGGTCTGTTAACTTTTGCTATTTAGACTGGGTTGAACTGATATCTCATAGTTGTTTTGATTTGCATCTCTCTTTGAGCTAGGGATTTTGAACATTTCTTCATGTGCTTGTTGGCCATCTGAATGTCTTCTTCGGTGAGGTGCCTGTTCATATCCTGTGCCCATTTTTCTATTGGATTATTTACCTTTATCTTGTTGTGGTGCTTAATTTATAAACTCTGGATATAAATCCTTTATCTGATATGTTATTACCAAATACTTTTCCCAGTCTGTGGCTTCCCTTTTTACCCTGTTGGGGAAGTTTTTTGGAGGTGCATAGGGATTTGATTCTTAGAAGATCCCATTCATCTATTTTATCTTCTCCTGGTTGTAGATGAAATGGCTCTTTTTAAAAAACTGTGAATGTTACATTATTTCTCTTTAATTTTTCATCCCTGACATAATGGATCATATAATTGATGTTTTCAGCTGTTTTTATCCTCATTTTTGTTTTTGCTTTTTTTTTTTTTTGGTTTTTTTGTTTTTTGGGGTTTTTTTTAGTCCATTCCAACCTAAATGACTTATCTTCTGACAATATATGCAACAATGTTTTTCTGTTACACATACAGTTTTGGGAGACCTAGTTCTGAAGTGTATATCTACTCCTGCTTCTTCTTAGTCTGTTTTAGTCTGTATGCTCTGCTAAACTATATCTACCATGGATACCCCTGCTAGTATTTTACATGGCATAGCTTCCAGCCTCACAGCAACATAAAAGTCACTAAACTATGACAAACTGACCGTCAAGGGCCATACCCACAAGTGCAAACAACAAAACAATTAGTCAAATATATATATAAAAAATATATATATATGGGAAATAAAAACAAGCGGTCTTACTTGGGGCAATATATCTGCCAGCCCAGCAGAATATTGCAGTCAGCGTGCCTAGCCAGGTCAGAGTTTCTGCTTGTCTGAGCGGTGGCTGAGGTCCCAAGATGTGAGCCGGGTCATAAGTAGCACCTCTTTAGGTCTAGAGGTATTGGAAGGATGGGACATCCAGCTTGGGGCAGAGTTTGTGCTGGCCCCAGAGAAGCATTAGAACAGCCTGGCTAGAGACGATGTCTTTGTTACTCTGATGGTGGATGGGTTCAGGAAGGGGGCCTAGTCAGAGAGTACTAGCATACAGAGACAGTCACTCTTGGCCTGAAATGTTCAAGGATGACAGACTCTGAGAGAGATGAACTGCTCCAAATATGGTCAAGGAGTATGCTGGGTAAGGGTGTTAACTGAGAGGGAAGGGCCACAGTCAGAGGTGATGTCCCAACTAATCTGGGCCAATCGCTTGGTGAGTGGTGGTGGTACAGGGGAAAATACCAGAATCCCCTTCCTTGATTTGGGGGGCAGGGTTCAATGGACAAAGTGAGGTCCCAAACCACATAGGCAGCTGTTCTAAATGACATCACTGTTTATAAGTTTTGTGTCCCTTTGATCTCTATGTTTATTTGATGTTTCCATCTAGTTTTTTTTCTTCAGTGTTTAAAATACTTCATAATCTTTTCTTTTTGAAGTATATATTCCAGAATTAATGATCCTTATCTTCTGTCTTTGTTTTCTGGTGTCTTCAATACAGAGTTCTGAACTGCCCATCTGTCTAGTCTACCAGGAGATGATGTTGTTAGGTGTTGTTGAGTCAAATGACCCACAGTGACCCTGTGAACAATAGATTCTGTGCACTGTCCTATTCTGTGCCATCCTTACAATCTCTGATACACTCAGACCCATTGCTGTAGCCATTATGTCAACCCACCTGACTGAAGGTTTTTCTCTCCTTCACCCTCCCTCCACCTTTCCAAGCATGATGTCCTTCTCTGAGGAATAACCTCTTCTAACAACATGTTCAAAGTATGCAAGATGAAGCTTTATTATCTTTGCCTCTAATGAGAGAAATGAATATTGAAATTGCTAAGAAATGCTATTATATACTCACCAGATTGGCAAAAATTTAAAATGTTGGCAATAACAAGTACTGGTAAGGATTCATAATAATGGGAAGTCCCATACACTGCTGGGGATGGTAATGGTGGATTGTAAATTGGTATAAATGATTTAGAAAACATATTTAGGTTTATCTTATCCAGTCGAGGATGTACACAGTTTATAACTCTGCACGTCAACTGCTAGCTATGTTCCAGAGAAATCTCCACATAGTGATCCTAGGATATTCCAAGATGTTTAAAACAGAATTGCTTCTGTTGTTGTTGTTAGGTGTCATTGAGTCAACTCCAACATACAGCAATCCAAAACCTTGAAGAGCAGAACAAAACGTTGCCCAGTTCTGCACCATTCTCACAATCTCATCTGTAGTGCGTTGCTACAGCCATTGTTTGATCCATCTCATTGAAAGTCTTCTCATTCACTGACCTTCTACTTCTCTAAGCATGACGTCCTTTCCCAAGGACTGATTCATCCTGATACTATGCTCAAAGTATGTGAGTTGAAATCCCACCATCCTTGTTTCTAAGGAACGCTCTGTCTCAAAACTAAAAACTGTATTATAGTTATTCTAGTGCCCATCATTGGAACATGCTTTTACAGTTGAAGTGACTGATGGTTTAAGTAATTTATCACCTCAAACCCCTGGCCCTGGATGTACTTGGGTCACCTGACTACTCCTCTACATTGCAGTGATTCTTTTGTAACTAATATTGATTTGTATACAGGTTTCTTCTGCAATCTGAAAAAAGAATGTTCCTAGGAAACCATTCAAAAACTGAGATGACAGAGAGCCAAGAAGCAATCACCATTAATTTCAATGGGAATAAAGTTTGAGTGTTCTCTCGCTCAAAATCCACGAGAGAAGGATTGGCAGTCTCTTCCTGTATGTTTTGCTACCTCTGAAAACCCACTGGAGGATCAACTATGGGTCAGTTCTGACTTGACAACACACAGCAATAACAAAAACAATACAACTTACTAAAAAATTAAACTGTCAACTCACACCAAATAACACATAAACCCTAAAATAATACTAACACCGAGTTTTCACAGACCCAGTTCCATGCTGTGTGTTCTTCGGGCTCAGATGCTGAGTATATTCTTCTGGAAAGGAGCCTGAGGCAGCCACTCTCACTGCTGGGGTGCATCCTGTCTTTTTAACATTTGAACAAAATGAACACTGAATATAAGTCTCACTTTTCACCTGTAAAAGTGAAACTCCTACTGAGATTTCTTTCCAGTTAGTGAAAACAAGTATAATGTAGGTCATTTAAATGGCGAAATATTGTAAAGGAAGCTTTCGAAGAGTAGGCAATACCTCAATTTATTATTTAACAATTAAAATATATAAATGGTATTAGTAAACGCAGAAAGCTTAATGTCTTTGAAATACATGTCCAAATTCCAAAGCATTTCTTTCCCAAAGATAGATTCTGTTGTCACTTGATTCTACTATAGTTCAATTCTATCATCACTTGAAAACTATTAGACAGTTTAAAAACTATCTTTCTATCACAGGTCTATTGTAGTTAGTCTTCTAAGAAAAACACAAATAAGACAGTTGTTGGGCATCAAGGTGGTAGCGAAGAGCGATTACTTTGCGATATCCAGGGTCTAATGCTCTTCCACTTTGGCCAGTGTGAGAGACACCTATTAGGCTATCTTCCAAGGCCTTTTTCTCTTCCAATTCACCTACAGGAATGAGCTTCAGCCAGGGCTGGCTTTCTGGACATGCCACCCCTGCAGTTGCTCAGAGCCTTGTGCTTGGTTTAATGCTCTGCTGTGGCCATCTTGAAATTATCACTACTTTTTGAAAAGCAGCCCCACACTTTCATTTTGCACTGGATTCTAAAAATGATATCATATGTCCTGCCTCCAGCTGTCATGTTTTTGTTGACTGTCCTTATCTGCACCTAAGGGTTCAATTTCACCAGAGGAGGTCATTTTATTTGACAGCAATATATTCATCTCAAGGAATTGCAACTAGAGTTAAAGACTTGGAATGGAGATCAAGTCACCAAATGACAGAATTTTGGGAGAAGGGACAGAAAATATTGCTTAGAAAGTTACCAGAACAACTTAAAGTTCACCCTTCCCAAGTCTTCAGTTCATCCTTGGATTCCATGCCGTATTGCACTTCTTTCTGGTAACTTTCTACTCTTGGTTCTATTCTTTGCAATCAGAGATGCTTAATGAAGCCAATCAAATTTGTTGTTGTTGGTACTTGTAATGCTTGATAGGTGTGCTGGGGGTGGCTGACACGTTCCTGAGAGAGCAATTTTGCAAATATTTTCCCAACTGTGTGTTCAATGGCATCATATCCATAGCTTGAAATAAGCTGCACAGAAATCAGAAAATGCTCAGATAAAGACTCCTGTGTTCTCTCCTGCCCCAGAGATAGTTATTAAAGATTGACCAGCACAGAAATGTTCCTAGCTATGCTTTAGAATTCAATGAAAGTGATACACTGGAATACTCTTTTGGAATAAGGTGGAGAAGAAGGCATGACCCCCAAGCATACCAACAAAAATGTGAATGCTTGAGATTCATAGTGTAGGAGCTGCCAGCTCACAATGACTCACTTTCTCTGAGACTAGCTCCTTCCAGTAGGGTTGTCTTGACCATAAGCCCCTCCCTGAAGTTTACTGGACCTGTGGTGAACACATTAGATTCTCTCTCTTGAAATTTGAAATGAGGTTTGTGTTATTTCATGTCCAACATCATAATACCTCTTCTTATTTCTGAGAAAAGCATTGAATTCATAAAACAAGAACAGAATGCTTTGAGAAAGGAACAAAACAGGCAGATAGCAAGATAAAGTTTACATATGTTAAACATATGCTCACCAAAGTGAAAAGTAGATGCTAAAACTCATGGATGATGGTTTACAGTCTTCTCTGATGTGAAATCAGAAAAAGCCAACCTTCAGAGAGAAGGAGAGAGTGCGGGATTGAGAGACAAGAGCACAGGAGAGAAAGAGTGCACACCGTAAATGGCGAAGCAGTAAGATTATGGTCTGGATTGTCAATAATTTTCCAGTTCCTATTTGTGCTCCTGGAGAGGTGTCCCTGAGATTCTCCAGTAACTTTTTAATAAATTCCTTTATTAGTCAAAACTAAGTCAAGTAGATTTTTTTTTTAGGACTGAAAGTAATGGAACGGAAGTTTAGAAGAACAGTCATCTCCATCAAGAATCTTGTGCCCCTTTTGTTAACTTTTCCTAAAGATTAACACTGACATTCAGATAATAAAGTTGGACAGCAGATGCCACACATGCAGTGTTCCCTCTATTCACATTTATTTTCTTAACATCTTGAAAGAAGGATGGGGCTTAGCCTGCCAAATCTCTAAGTATCTTATAATAACCTATTCAGACATCATATGGAAGGATTAATTTAGCCATTTCACACATTAATACAGCAGCAAACAAACAAACCTACCTTTCTGGGCATTCCACGACAGCTTGGTAATTCTAAATACAACTGAGAATTTACCTGAAAATAGAGTTGAGGGGGAGGAGAAAAAAAAAATGAAATCACTGCAATTCAAATGGGAGACCACTACATGAGTCCCTCATTCTCTTTCTTCCTCCCTAAGATGTTTTCCCCAAATGTACTCTCTTCATAGTCACCTCTGGAAAGGACTGGCAATGAGGTTAGAAAGGAGCTTGACCAGGGAAGGGAAAAGCAGGACTCCAGTATGGTTCTACTAGAGAGTAGAAATATTCCTTGAGTGGGAGTAAAAGAGAAAGAAAAGATCAAGAAAACGGTGAGTCTCGTGAAGTGAAAACTGCAGGTATTGGAGAAGAAAAGGTCCATTCCAAATACCAGCCTTGCCTTTATTCAGGCCTAACAGTGATTCTCATTTCCTTTGTTGATTTTGTCCTTTCTTGTTTGTTTGTATTCTGGGCCTGAGACAAGTTGCCTCCTCAACCCAGCCATAGTCCATGAATTGGTTGTTTAACCCAAATCCAATTGAGTGCTGCAGGAGAAAGGAGAGGGAACATCTCACACCCAAGTGGCCCACATCATCGACAAAGGAGAGTCTCACTGTGCCAGCTATTGGCTTTGCCTTGGCCCAGCGGGCAGCCGGTGTCTCGGTGCCAGCGTGAGGGCAGCCACCGAAGCAGATGCTGGGCCACTGAGAAGGACTATTGATTTCAGACACTCAAATTCCTCGGGGTTGCTGCCCTCCTCCTCTTCTTGGGGAGAAGAGAGGTGGCTGGGAGCTGGTCTGTCCACTTCTGGTTGCCAACGCAGCTCTGAATTGAGAGAGTTGTGCCCAGTCTCTGGCTCCAAGCAGAAGGTTTGTGAGGAATCAGCATTGTCTGTTTATGAAGATTTATGGAGAAGCCAACGAACGCTCGGCTTTGAAGCAGAACTAAGGTGAGCCTTCTGCCCACGTGGAGGAAGATGATGTGGATGATCAAGAGCGATGTCTTCTCTCCTCTAGTGTCTGTTAGAATTCCCACCCCAGGCCTGGCCCGGGAGGCAAAGGATGGCTTTCTGACGATGTTCATTCTTCTTGAGAGAGAAAGAAGGAGACTGGCACTTTTCGTGGCATCTCACAGGGAGGGGGAAAGGCCAAGATAAATGGATAGTTTCAAGGTCATTAGCTTCCTGAGCTCACAGTTTGCCTCCCTCTGCCAGAGGGTTGCTTGGAGAGGTTATAAATGTTTTGCGGCTGGACCGGGGGAGCCCATTGTTGGATCCAGGGCCCTGCAACCTGCTGCCAGTGGCAAATCTGGACTCTGGAGCTGTGGAGTCTGCCTTCCTCGCCCCTCATACCCCTATCTGAAAGAAAGCGTGTCGCCAGTGTGGGTCCCAGCCGTCGCTGGCCTCTGTAGAGGAAGTTGGCATGCAGTCTTTCTAACCCAAGAGAGGCCAGACATCAGTTACAAAGTAAAACATTAAAAGGAAAAGGAAGTTGAGTTGTACAGCATGGCAGTGCGTGGGGTGGAGGCAGGAGATGGGGCAAAATGACTTATTCTTTCTTTTTTTCACATTGTGTTTTATACAATCATTCATTTGCATTGTACTTAGTTCATGTACATTGTGTTTCATACAATCATTTTATAGAATTAATTGCTACTGATCTATGCTGATTATTACCCTATCTTATCAATTCCCCATTGAATCTTTCCTTTTCCTTCATTTCCTATTGTCCTTCCATGGTGAGGCTTCATTTTATCTCTTAGTTACTCTCTAGATTTCTCTAAAACTCCCTTGACTATGCCACATCTCCACTTCTGTTGGTGTTGGGTTTTTGGCTTTTTAAAAAAATTTTTTTAAAAAGTTTTGTTTTATACTGGTTTACATACAAAGTTCCTAAAGTTCATATACACTGTTTTTTCACACTGAACCTTTTCCACTTCTGGATTTACATTTCTATTCATTTTCTTTAAATGGATTAAATGGCACCTGGAGAAAGTGGGCACAGTGAAGTTAAACTTTGAACTACGTACACAATTCTAGGTTCTTCTTGAATCTACCAGCTGCTCCATGGGAGAAATAGGAATAGTCTCCTCCTGTGGGATTGACAGCTTCTGAAAACCTGCTGAAGAGCCAGTCAGCTGTGAGTCAATTCCAACTGTCAGTATACAACAACAACAACAGATTCTTACATGAGTCTTAGAATCACATACATATGTACTTTTATACCATCCAGGTGGACAGCTTCTGTTTTCTACTCTGCCCACAGTCAGAGAGTGGACCTCTGTGGTGACATCATCTTGGGGTATATATAGTCAGTTCTTTTCTTTTGTGTTGTTTTCCTGGGTTGTGTCTTAGAAGTTCAGTTATCAGGCCAAAAAAATTGTGAGTTATTCACAGTCATTAAATATTGCAACTGATTCTCCAAGAATCTAAACCAAAAACTTAATGTACAAAAGTAGGAGCAGTGAAGCTGTTCATCAATATCCACACTGACTTGTAGTCCCTTTTTGCTGAGGTTGCCCCACTTCATGTGTCCTTTGCTCGACTTGCCTTGTTCCTGGCACTCATTTCTCCCAACAGCTCTCACATGTATGCTGTTTCTCTCCCTACAACTTGCCATTTAGTGAAGGACCCAGCACAAAGTCTGGCAAGGGACTGACTGCCTCCCAGCAGGCAGAGAATGGCCCGAATAGGACCTTGTTACCAGCTAACCAACAACTTCAAGATCTTTCTTTCTGAGTAAGCAAACCTCTTTGCTTCTGCTGCATGTGAGCATGGGTGTTTTCCAAATGCACCTTCAGTTTGGTAGAGGTAGGACATAAGGCATTAACCATAGCCTTCACTATCCACTGTTTCAGCCTTTTTAAAATTACTTTTTAAATTATTATTATTAATTTCAATAAACATCTACAGAGATTTTGGAATTCCATTCATTCATT